>NC_062518.1:36441347-36538847 GCF_022655615.1 Tachysurus fulvidraco
TGTACATATGTGTGTGTGTGTGTGTGTATGAGAAAACGTGTGTGTGTATGAGAAAACGTGTGTGTGTGTGTGTGTGTGTGTGTATTTGGGCACAGATGGCGTATATTTCTGCACGCCAACGGTCGTGCATGTCATTAGTGCTAGAATGTGTGTCTACAAAGTTATTCTGTTTCCATCTGTTTTTATTTGATGGTTTGTGTTTTCACCAAGCATGAGTGAGCATGCAAATATGTGCTGGTCAGTGTGTGTGGGGGTCAGCATGTGTGTGTGTATCCTCACATGTGATCGTCTATGTATTTTTGGATGCCAATGGCCAAGGACTGTCCCTTTAAGGTCTAACGTCTTTAAAATAAATATACATATAAACATAAATAAATGCACAAGCACAGACAAGGCCTGGATAAGAATAGGTACACACATTTCTTAAACCTATGGTTTAAAACAGCAGCCTAAATCACACACACATGTACACACTTGCACGCGCACACACACACACACACACACACACACACACACACACACACACACACACACACACACACACACACACACACGAAGAGCAACATCTGGAGTTCTTTAAATCAGTACAGACAGTCTTAAGCCACACTGATCTGAAAGCCAGACTTCACCAACACCACATATTGTGGTTCGGTGAAGAGAGCAAGAGAAAGAAAGAGAAAGAGAAAGAGAGAGAGAGAGAGAGAGAGAGAGAGAGAGAGAGAGAGAGAGAGAGAGAGAGAGAGAGAGAGAGAGAACGATCACAGCCAAATTACTGTGTTCATTAAAAGAACAGACGCTAACACTTCTCACACACATACACAGAGCCCAGTAAACTGTTCAATATGTGGAGGTTGCTGCACCGACCCGAAACAGCACAGAAGAGATCCAGAAAGCAATCAGAGCCTCCAGAATTTAACTATATTAAACACCTTCCTGCAAACGACACACTCCCCAATGTAATGAAGACATTCATCTTCCAGGTAGGAATATGAATTATACCTTCATTAAGACTGCCCAAATATGTCGACTGAAACAATTAAGAAACTAAAAAAAACCCAGGGATGATAAGTGGTTTGACACGAGTGTTTGGAAATAGGACCGAACGAAGAAATAAATGAGATTTTCAGAATTCAGAATAAAAAAAATACGCATAATTGACTAGAAATGAAGAGCCCATACGAAAATAAAATTGTTTGTAGGAACAACATAATATGTAGAAGAAAACAGTTAAACAAAACAAAAGGATGCAAACGGAAGTCACTTCACTTTTTTTGTTTGAAAACAGAATCAGAAAAAAAAGAAGAAAAAAAAAGAAGACATTTCATTATATTTTTACAACAAACGAGCTGAAATATTCCCAGCTCTCATATATTAAGTTCCAGCATATTGATCTCACACTGTACTACCATCATGATACACTGTCGTGGGGATTCTCTGGTGTCAGGACTTTTATAACTCCACTGCAACGAGGAATTGAGCGTCAGGATATTTTTATGTACCCATCCTTTCTATTTTATTCATTTTCCTTATTTTTACTGAATTCATTTATTTATAATCTTCTACTTTCTTTTAACAAGGTTCCAACCTTTTGCTGCCACTTTACAAGCAAATCTCCAGTAAAATATTCAGGATAAATATTATAATCATTCGTCATATTAAAACATCTTTAAGCATCACGTCGTACATTATTATATTCGTCGTGTCTACTGCTACAACTCTCAGTAATGAGCAAAAACCTGAGAAAAACACATGAATCTCTCATGATGTAGTCCCTGACATCTGGACTCATGGTCTCATAACTTCTGTGTTCAGAAATGGAGATGGATTTGATCCGAATAATTACCAGGCCATCTGTGTGAACAGTAATCTAGGGAAAGCTTTTGTACTATTATTCATTCAAGACTTAAACACTCTCATCAAGCCAGTTGGATTTGTGCCAGATTATAGGATCCTGGGTCATCGTGATGCCTCGCTCAGCTCCTAACCAACACGAAACAAAACAAACGTAGATATTTGTTTTGCGGAGATGTAAGAAAGCAGACGGATGCCCCGTTGACATTCGACTGTGTTTGGAACAACGGCCTGGTTTACAAAGCTTGCGGAATGTGTAGAGGATAATTCACAATGTTAATAAGGTATGAACAGTACACTCTGAAGTGAGCAGTGTTTAACCTTTACATGACCGAACAGGCCGCCATTTTAGAGCGTCCTGCAGCACCTGGTCTCGCTCGGCACAACTCAGAGATCAAATTGCTCCTCTAAGAGAACGACCTGATTCTGCTGCCCCCCACTGAACACGGCCTAAAGCACAGTCTGGATCTACTGGAGCATGACTGACAGACCTGGAGCCTGACAGGAAACATGAAAAAGACTAAAACAGTCATTTTCCAAAAGAGATCCAGACCTCGGGGCACTGCTGAGCCCCGGCTGAACAGAGACATCATGGACATCCATTACTGGGTCAGACTGAGCTGATTATAATCCAGCCATTTACAGACATTACGGTTACATGATCTTGTTTATTTATTTAACAGCCACAATATAGTCAAACATTGGTACGTACAATATAACAGACGGAATGTACTTAGGGCAACCCCTGTCACTTGTAAGGCTTTTGGTTTGGTTTGTTTTTTAGCAGGAATTTATAAGCATCATACTGGCCACTTTAATAGAAACCAGTAAATCTGCTCTTTCAAGCAGTTATCTAATCAGCCGATCACGCAGAAGCAGCACATACTGTATGCATACGATCATTCAGTTACGTGCACGTCCAGAGATTTAGTTTCATTCAATTTTCCCATCGAACCTCAGAACGGGGGAAAAGTGATCTAGATGACTCTGAGTAGGGCTTGGGTAAAGGTTCAGATGGGCTGGTTCATCTCCTGAACTGTTTACACGAAATCATCGAATGTGTTCACACAGAATATAGTGAAAATATTCAGATTCCTGAATCTTCTGATTATTTTCTGACCGCTGGCATTTCCACACACAGAGCTGCCTTTCACTGAAATTCTGTTCAACATATACACACATACTTTATATAAAGCAAGAGAGACTTGTATCCCTCATGCTGCTAGATGTGGTTACAATAAGCTTCGTGAGATTAAAGACTAAATACAATCAGTACTACTTTCTACCATGATATCAGTAGAACATTGCCTATATTGCAGGAATACATACATTCATTCATTCATTCATTTTCTACCGCTTATCCGAACTTCTCGGGTCACGGGGAGCCTGTGCCTATCTCAGGCGTCATCGGGCATCAACACACACACTCTCATTCACTCACACACTCACACACTACGGACAATTTTCCAGAGATGCCAATCAGCCTACCATGCATGTCTTTGGACCGGGGGAGGAAACCGGAGTACCCGGAGGAAACCCCCGAGGCACGGGGAGAACATGCAAACTCCACACACACAAGGCGGAGGCGGGAATCGAACCCCCAACCCTGGAGGTGTGAGACAAACGTGCTAACCACTAAGCCACCGTGCACCCCTGCAGGAATACATATTAAATAAAATTTGGGGAAGGCATAAATTACATTTAGGTCAGTCTTGTGCTAAATGTCAGTCTTTAATGTTACTTTAATCTAAATAAATAAACTGCATGTGTCTTAAACTTTTTTGTGCTTACTGATTTTAGCAGCACGGTTGTGTTGCAATTAAACAGCAAACCCATTTTCACAGAATATGGCTGAAATCAGTGAGGTATAAGATTCATGTCCCTCCACTAGAGTGAGTGGAAATTGCTACATAAACCATAATGTTACCCACTGGGACAAACATCCAGCTGAAATTATGCAAGTCTGAAAAAGCGAGTGCTGACATAGCCTCCCAACCCTCAACAGCTTCACCAAGACTTCTACTGTTACACTTATTTGCTTTTTGTCTTCTCATTTCCCTTCCTTTGTTTCGAACTCTTCCTCTCCGATCCAAAGCGAAATCCGAATGCAATCAAAGCCGACGCTTCATGAATTTCTTAATACATCGCTTCTTGTTATTTTTGACGACACTTTGGCAAAGCTGCAGCTAAATATGGCCGTGCCAATAAAGCTCATCATACTGAAATCAAATGGAGAGAGAGAGCAACTTGAAGATGCAGCCAGTCGAAATAATACATCCTGACATCTGTCCCTGCCCAGTGCTCCAGGGAGAGACGGAATGAGAGAGACCCAGAAAAAAAAAGAATGAGGTAGAGGAATGGAAAAAGCGTGAGGACAAAAAGAGCTGATGGATTGTGCAAGGAGAACAAGTGATGACAGTGAAATGACACTGTGTGTGTGTGTGTGTGTGTGTGTGTGTGTGTGTGTGTCTGTGTGCTGCAGGTGGACGTGTGTGGTTGTGTCTTTGTGTGTGTGTGTACATGTTGCTTCATGGGATTATGGGCTGACTGTTCTCTGTCTCTGTGTGTGTGTGTGTGTGTGTGTGTGTGTGTGTGTGTGTGTGTGTGTGTGTGTGTGTGTGTGTGTGTGTGTGTGTGGTGAGATTTGCTGAATGTGACATACTTTCTGTTGTCTGTCTTTCCTCAGTGGATTTGCAGATTGAAGCTGGGTTTGGAAGCCTGCACATTTGGAAGGATGCTGTTTTGGCGGTGTGTGTGAGGCAGCGGATAAGAGAGGGAATGAGCTTCTGTGTGTGCAAGTGTGAAGGAGGGAGGGAGCTGATTAGATGGATTGTTTAGGATTTCTGTACTTGAAGCATCAGTGCAATGTGCAGTTTCTTTGTTGATTTGTTTCTAAACAAACACAGCACTATCTAGAGGTCTGTGTGGCTGTCAATCTCAGTGAAGGAGGAGTGGTTATGGTCACTCCCAGTAAAGGAGGAGTGGTTATGGTCACTCCCAGTGAAGGAGGAGTGGTTATGGTCACTCCCAGTGAAGGAGGAGTGGTTATGGTCACTCCCAGTAAAGGAGGAGTGGTTATGGTCACTCCCAGTGAAGGAGGAGTGGTTATGGTCACTCCCAGTGAAGGAGGAGTGGTTATGGTCACTCCCAGTGAAGGAGGAGTGGTTATGATCACTCCCAGTAAAGGAGGAGTAGTATTATGTAGATTAGAATGGAGGCATGTTTTCTTTCATAATAAAATGCAAGCATAAAACACATTATAAACACATATTATGCTCATCTGATTAAATGTGGATTCATTTTTCATCAGGTTCAATATATTCAAACCATGTGCTAAAGTAGCTTACACAGATAAGGTGTGCATGACAGGCAGAACATGCAAAAGTTTGAACAGGAATTATTTTTGGTTCTCTCTCTCTCTCTCTCTCTCTCTCTCTCTCTCTCTCTCTCTCTCTCTCTCTCACACACACACACACACACACACACACACACACACACACACACACACACACACACACACACTCTCTCTCCTCTCTCTCTCTCTCTCTCTCTCTCTCACACATGCACGCTCACACTCTCACACTCTCTCTGTGTCAGATATCCAAACTTACAGAACTACATCTGCTATCTCAAAACTACCAGCACAATCTTCACCACCACTGCACCAGCAACTCAAGTGGAGTGTGAGGTCTGGGTTGAAAATGCAGTTTCCTGTAAATATATTCCTTATCGCACCTCTGCCTGTTTCAGACACTTCAAGTTAGAGAGCAGGCTATTAGCTTGTTAGTGAACACACACACACACACACACACACACACACACACACACACACACACACACACACACACACACACACACACACACGCGCGCGCGCGTGCACACACAAAACACTCTGTCCTATTATCTCAGGTTGTTTAGAGTTTGGAGTGTGGGGCATGAGGATTAAGTTGGATCCATAACTCTGAATAGAGGCAGGTTGTGTGTGTATGTGTGTGTGTGTGTGTGTGTGTGTGTGTGTGTGTGTGTGTGTGTGTGTGTGTCATTCCCCTACAGAATTAATTACCTTAATTAAACTGCATAATTGCATGTATTAAAAGAGTGGATAGAGAATGTGACAGAGACTGGGGAAGCCCAGCCCAGGCCAGGCAGACAGAGTGGTGTGACAGACACTTCAGAGTTAATAAACATCTTATAAATCAGCACATTGTTCTGGGTGATGTGTAATTAAAAACCTGCTTAAATGGCATTTTAAGCAGGAACAGTGGGTAATGTACGCTACGATCCCCGCTTCCTAATCTATGCAAGTTGATCTAAATCCTCGCAGGCTGTAGTCCTGTTACGTGTTATTCTAGAACCCTAAGCCCTGAAGCGGAACCCAAATCGACCTATCACGGCGCAGAAAACCGGTCCACTTACATTACAAGGCTGATCATATCATCAAGGCGATCGGTTACCCACAAACACCACTTCCCAAAACTACAACATGGTTTTTGCATTCTTAACGACGATTAAAATCTCAGAGTCGTATGACAGCATGCAACAAATTATTCTTTTGGCATTGTGCATGCTATTAAAACAAGAAAATGGCTGGAAAGAAAGCAAGAAAGCAAGAAAGAAAGAAAGCAAGAAAGAAAGCAAGAAAGAAAGAAAGAAAGAAAGAAAGAAAGGAAAAAAGAAAGAAAGAAAGAAAGAAATGGAGCAGGCTTCAGTGAGGGTGAGGGGGTGGGGGCAGGATGCTGGATAGAGACTGGAACTCAGACAAATATCTCCTTGTATTGTATTGGATGTCCCAAAAAATTTGATTTATAAAATAAAGAAGGCACAGATGTGCTAGAGTACAGAACCCATACTCAGTCCGCCCGGGAAGACCAAATCAAATTGAAGAGGCAGTTTAATGAAATTCAAAAGTGTGTGTGTGTGTTGCGAGTGAGCTAAACCGTGCACTTTTGTCCTCGTCTCTCTGGCGTGCACACACAGAACAGCTCGTCAGCACAATCCTCCTCGAACACCATAATCTCTGTGCACGCACAGCAAACATCCTTGCTGCTTAAAGTCCTGCTTATCCAAGATGTCGCTCTGTGTATGTGTGTATGTATGTGTGTGTGGTTGTGTATATAATAGATATATGAGCTAAGAGAGATTTATAGCATGAACAAGTCCGACTGCTGCGTTAAGGCCTGTATTTCAATCGTGCGTCTGTCTCGGAGTGTAAATTACAGCATGTGTAATTCGCCGGCGTGCTTGTTTCATTGTGCAGAGTTGTGTAGCTGCAGCTGTGTGTGCGCGTGTTGTAAATGCATGCTGTGTTCATTATGGCCATTAATGGGTCATGTTTGTGTGATCCCGCACGCTAAATCACGGTCATGTTTGCATGTCTGTGCATTCGGGCCGCCGAGATGGTGTCAAGGGTCAATGGCATGGTGCAGGCTGTATAAACCGGCCCCCTGTTCCCGGGAAACACATCCCTCCACAAGTAGTTCCTTGGAAGAATGTGGAACAATGTACGCTTTGTCCACTTTCTCCTCAGAGAGAGAGAGAGAGGCTGTCAAGGGGGGCCTGATGAGTTTGTGTCAGTGTTTATGTTCTAACGGTAGCTGTTAAATTAATCACAGTGTTCATGTAAGAATGAACTTGATCATTAGGGAAAGAAATCCACACTCACACAAGCATCAAACGGTGTCATAAAGCACATATGGCACTAATAAACACAAGGCCACGTTTGCTCCTACAGAGAGACGATGGTTCTGAATGCTGACCTAAATTGGAGAGGCGACTTGTCACATTCTCTTATTCACACTCAGCACACTTTTTCCTTTCAATGTACTGTTACCGGTCCCCTGTTTCGCTCCTTCTCTCTCTCTATCTATCTCTCTCCATCATTAGAGAGATATTTCTCAACCCAAAAAGCCCAGAGTCTCTCCCACTTCCCCTCTCTGTCCCGACCTACATTTATCCGCGTCCTCATCAGTATGAATGTCCTTGTGTTAAAAGTGTTTGTGTGCGTTTATGTAACCCTCATCTTCTCTTCTTTTTTCCATTTGCTGTCACAGTTATCCTGTTCTCTGTCTCTGAGAACACTTCGGTACCCGGCCGTGTCGATTGGCGAACGCGGCCGCACCAAACTCCTCTTGTCCGCTGACAGCAGAGCGAGCCAGATGTGTGACCCAGCTGAACAGAATAGCAGCATGTTAGCCATATTAAACAGGGTCATTAAACGTGTTAATGCACACTTCCACCAGCGTTGCTTCTTTTCACTCATCCCATTGCTCTGTTAAGGTCTCCTTCCTCTCTCCTGCTCTCATCTTCCCTCTAGGTGTATGTGTGGATTTAATGTTGGGCAGAAAAGGGGAAGTGAAATCATAGGGTTTTAAAATGCTCAAATATTTATCAGATATAGATCTCTTTCAATCCTTGGCTCCCTTAGCTCTTTCCCTCCCTCTTTCACTACTCAGTTTCCTCTCTCTCCCTCATAACTCACACAAGGAGCAAACACATACAGGGTAAATAAAGCAATTAACGCCCTCATCACACCTACAACAAACAGAGAGCTGTGTAGGCATACAGAGAATAAACACACACACACACACACACACACACACACAGACACACACGTAGACACATCCAGGTAAGCAGACAGAGAGAGGCACGGTCATTACACTGAGCTTTAACAAAGCATCATGGCAGCAGATGCCATAGACAAACGCAGTGCAGATGTGGCCACTGGTGTGTATTTGGGAGCTGTGTTAATCTCCAAGGCTTGTATTCGACTGTGTGTGTGTGTGTCAGTGTGTGTATAAGCGTGTGTGAGCTATTCTCTGCTCCCTGACTCCAGATGTACCACTCGCCCCTCTCTCTTACCCTCACTTTGCCTCTGTGCCTCTCTTGCTTTCCTTTCTGCACCTATTCAGTCATCCATCACTTTCTTCTCCTCCTTCAGCTCTCGTTCATTTTTCATCCCCGCCTCTGTCTCTCTGCTCCTGAGTGACAGGTTGCCATCTGTCTCTGCCTGCTGTCACAGCAACACGCAGCAACAGCAAACCCGCTGCAGATCCACTCCTGTCAGAGCTGTGCACTCTGACTGACAACCTAATGTGTGTGTGTGTGTGTGTGTGTGTTGTGGATACGGCGAGACAAGTTCAGAGTTGTGTTACAGTTACACTAACGTTTATGAAACATCGATCACTTCTCTCTCCTCTCTCTCCCCCCTCCCGGCCGTTCTTTATCTCTCTTAACCTTTTGCTCTCTCACTGTGTCCCAAATGGTGCATTTATAATCTTTTCATGAGGTCTGCAAGACTTATCCTCTGAACATGGTCTCTTAATGCACTCTGCCGAAGCCTTGCATCAGCGTGAACTCAGCAGTCATCCACTCCAAACAGCATGCGATGGTTAGCCAGTACTAATCACAGTGTATTTCTTTATACCTGCATGTAACTACATAACATGGGGCAGCATTTTATTTACTGCATTCGGCTGATGCTTTATTGTCTCCGTCAATCGCCACCCTCATGCTAGTGCAAATAAGTCAGGGATCTGACATCAATATTTTCTGAAACAAATCCGTTAAACTAGTTAATCTAGTACAACTGACTGCCTAATGTATTGTAAACTGCAGAATTCGTTAGGGAATCAGTATGGAGGCTACAGGAAGCTGATTTTACTACAGTACGCACTTTATATTTGCATGTGAAAGCTTGTAAAACGATTACATCCATTCATCCATTTCTATTCAGGAAGTTCTTCAGCTCAGTTACGGCCTCAGTGAATCCACAGCAAACCTCAGGAAGACAGATTTGTAATTACTGAATCGGATAAAAGTGTACCCTCTGATAAGCTAAACCCATATGTAACATAGGTTCAATCCTATATTAATCCTATGCAACCGTCAGCAATGTTCAGACCTGGAGGTGGACCACAAGAATTCAGGCACCATGTGAGACAAAGCTTTTCTCTTTCACTCTTCTGTCTCTTACCCTGATCTTTATCATGTAGTTGTGTATATTCCAAAACGGAATATGTGGGTAGACACTTTGTGTATTTGTACTTCATTAGAGCAAAAATGTCTCATAGATGGCACAATACAAACATCCTTTTTGTCTAGGCCTTACCTCTTCACATGTGTTTAATAAGATATGTTTTTCTTTTATCCAATAAGATGTCAGGGTTAGAGTTCAGTTCAGTATGTTAAAAGCATGACACTTAGATGTGAAGAGTACACGTGATAAACCTAAGGAGAAGAAAACATCTCTATCTCTCTCTCTCTCTCTCTCTCTCTCTCTCTCTCACACACACACACACACACACACACACACACACACACACACACACACACACAAAATTATGTAGTATGTGTTCCAGCTCATTTGAAGCCCACTGACTGAATTAACCCGTGCATAAGAGGTAATTTAAACAATTTCCCTTAAAGGCAGTGGCCTGTTACATGCACATGCTTACAGATTACATATGAGCACAAACACACACACACACACACACACACACACACGCGCGCGCACGCGCTCACATGCACGCACAGATGCACACACACACGAACACACACACAAACACACACAAACACAGAGTTAAATGCAAAGGCATAGTGCACAACCAATTAAGCATGTACTCTAAACTATAATAGAACTTGCAATGGTCACGCTCTCTCTCTCTCTCTCACACACACACACACACACACACACACACACACACACACACACACACACACACACACACACACACACACACACACACACACACACACACACACACAAACTGAATTAAATGTTCAGTGACCCTTACAATGTCCTACTATATGATCCAAATCACACCTCATCTCCATCAGGCTAATCGCTCTATCTGTCTGTTTGTCTTTCCATTTACCTCAATTTGTCTCGGTGCTAATCACAATGACGAGACATCAAAATGAAACACAGACACACAGAGACATGGCCAGATGATCTCTACTCCACACAACAAAACTGTTGGAAAACAAACTGTTCAGGTGCTTTTTGATATTTTAGAGACATTACTGATGATCAACTGTCCATGTAATCATTAATATACTTTTGATATAATATATCCCACAGCTTATTTTATCCAAAAATGTTCAAGGGATAAGCAGCAGCTCTCAGGCTTGGCTAAGATTTAAACTCACAACCTTGGTCACCACAACAGAACTGTAAAATCTGCAAAATAGTGATTTCTGTTTGTCACCAGGCTGTAGATGTATTTACAGACAAATAGTTCAGCCAAAAATAAAATTGACGCAATTTACACAACATGTTGTCAGTGAGCCAAGACATGTTTGATGTACTTTTCCACTGATGGCTAACATTGCTAAAAAGTAACGGAAACATATAACTGCCAAGTTGTTTGGTATCTCAGTTTTGCTTATGTGGTTTCTGACAGAGAACGATATAGCTAGTAACGACACAAAAGAATTCTGCAATACTTTCATTCTCAGTGTACTTAGAGTGAAGTGTCATGCCAGGGAACGTGTGAAGAAGCCCTGGAATCCTGTGGAATGCAACAGCAATTTTTTAAAAACAGGCGATCAGATGCAGAGTTTGTATCAACGCTGGAGTGTAGTAGATGGGGCAGGTTTCTCATGCTGTCTTTTTATCAGTACATTATTATCAATAAATACTTCATCCTGGTCGGGACTGTTGTGGTTTAAATTACTTAGTCATTTATATGTTGGGAAATAGAACCAATTAAGTTTATTAGAAGCCATCATGGGCAGGCAAAAACAAAAACTACAGGAGTGGGAGAGATTGGTCAGAATTTGTTCAGGAGTAGGTAGGAGAGGAAATTGGAAAAACAGTCCCACACATAACTCAGAGCAAGCATCAGGGAGGAGGTGGATGTTAAAATGCAGACCGCAGATGCAGAATTGTACTACAGAAGTCATGCTAATGATAATATATTAAGGTGTCCTGCAGTTTGCAGGATGATAAATTGGCAGTTAGGGGCTTCTCTTAATTGTTATCAACTTTGCTATCTTTAATATCATGGCTCCAGCGTCAAACTAAACAATCAAATTTTGGACACCAAACACGTCCTGGCTGATTTATTACATTCCGGGTTACTGAGATGTTGTATACAGTTTATTTTTTGGTTAAACTATTCCTTCAATTCGAGACTGTTTATACAGCTGCAGATTGGGGATAAACAATAACTCTCTCTCTCTCTCTCTCTCTCTCTCTCTCTCTCTCTCTCTCACTGATCCATCTGTGTTTCTTTCCTTCTCTTTCCATTTATAACTCACAGTCTCAGACCCTCCCTCTATCAGCAAGTCTGTTTCTTTCTCTTCTCGTTTCTATCTCTACCTGCATTGTTCCCTATCTTAGTCGTTCTCTCTCCTTCAGCTGCTCTCATTACGTGTTGACCCACCTCTCCACCTGTCCATTTTCTATCTATAAATGCACATATGTGTGTGTGTGTGTGTGTGTGTGTGTGTGTGTGTGTGTGTGTGTGTGTGTGTGTGTGTGTGTGTGTGTGTGTGTTTGTTTGTGTGTCTGACCTTGCAGTTGAGACCTCATCGATCCACTCAGCCTGTCAATTGATTTGCTGGGTCTGCTGGAGCAACGATAAAGGCCCTGGCAGGGAGTGTGTGTGTATGTGTGTGTATGTGTGTGTGTGTTAATGGCAGTGACACCTCTCAGCCTGTATAGATGGAATAAATGTGGCATGTACACACACACATTCTCATCCACACAAAAACACACACACACACACACACACACACACACACACACACACACACACACACACACACACACACACACACACACACACACACAGAGCAGTAGCAGCAGTCATGGCAGGTTAAAACACCTTTCGCCTGATTGTTATCGGTGAGCCACAGCATCTATCAAAAACACTAACTGAGGCATAAATTTAACCTTCAACTTACTTACCCCACAATATATATATTTGGGGCAAATAAGCTTTAAAAATTGAGCCATCTGATGTAGCTAATTATTAGCATTCGTTCGAGTATTACTGGATACTGGATATATTGTTAATGATAGTTAATTCTAACACCAAGTGTCCATCACTATTCTGCCTCTGTGATTTCTGAAGTATTCCCATTCCGAAAATGTTAACATTTATCTGTAAACCTAACTTGTTTCTCCTGTTTGCTAACAAACGTTTTTAGCATTACATACTAGTTCTTTTTGCAGCTCACTAGCTAACAAATAAATAAGATAAGCCTAACGATATACATTGTCAAGCTTCTAGAAATCCAGTAATAGTTATGATTTTTTTAACATGCTGGATAGAGTCTCAAACTGCTAGAGCTCCATTTCCTTTAACAGAGTAATAATAACATGTGTAGCCATGTAGCAGCTCTGCTGTGAGCTCCTGCGCTAAAATCCACCACAATCGCATAAGCGTCGCTTTACAACATGTCACCATTCAAAATATTTTTCACAAAAGTGTTTTGTATTTGGAATACCGGTATTAGAAAAGAAATGCTGGCCAGCCCTGCCGGTATTGAGAGTCTCTACAGAAACGACTGCACTAAGGCATTACAGTAGGAACAAGTCAGAACAAATAGGAGTGGAAAGCAGGAGGCAGCTCTCCCATTCATCACCCTTCCCATGTAATCCCTCTTTCCATATCTTTTCTTTCTGTCCAACCTGTTCCCCCTCCCAACTTTTCTCACTTCCCCTCTCGCGAGTACACCTTCTGTCTCCCTTGCTTTCTGTCATTCTGTCTCGCTCTGTTTTCCATGTGTGAATAGATACTAAAATAACATCCGTACAACTTTTTTAATCAAATATATTTTTGCTTTAAAATATGTGAGAAAAAGTGCAAATAAAAGTAAAACATATTTTACAGAATACTTTTCTCTCCAATCCGGAGGTGAGACGCCGGTGTTTGTGCTAGCTTGTTTTCTTTACCTGCCACCATGTGCCGTTCCAGACACAACTCCCCCAAAAAAACATGACCTTTAACAAGATGGTTCCATGTGATAGCCTTCATTATGTGCTAAATCTAGGCCGAGAATCAGAGGAAAAATGAAAACAAACCTAAAACCAGAATGAGCAATGAACATTTGGAGATGGCAAGAACATTAGTAGACAAATCAAGTCATGAAAACACCCCCCTCACACACACACACACACACACACACACTCAAACACACACACACACACACACACACACACACACACACTCACTCACCGATGATGTAGTAGTCATGCAGGGTTTTGAACTCGTGTCCCCAGAGGTTGGGCGAATATTCCTGGAACTTGATGGTGAAGCGCATATCGCTGTTGGGCTTGTCACAGGTGAGCAGCAGGTTCGGAGTTCCCGTCACCTCACATCTGTCTGCCTGATCGCGGGAGGACACCAGGTAGAGCTTGTAGTACTCGTACTCAGCTGGAGCGCGGGGTCCTGGGGGGTCTGACGCAGGACAGATGAGGTCCAGACGGTCCCCTATCTGAGGGTACAGGATATAACCTCTATCATCACTAAACCTGGGGGAGAGGGAGAGAGAGAGAGAGAGAGAGAGAGAGAGAGAGAGAGAGAGAGAGAGAGAGAGAGAGAGAGAGATTAATTATTCTTCATTATCCCATGAGATTCACCATCACCATGTTCACCAGGCTTGTCATTTATCAGCTTCAAACAATAATACGTTTTTCTCTAAATGAAATAATTACATGATTATTTAAATTTAAATGTAAATTTTAAAATTTTATAAAGCCTTGTAATAGATAATTGTTTAAATCCATTTCTTTTTAAGCCCAGTTCTCTTTGAATGGAACATCACAGAAACGACCTAGGACTACATTTCAAAGATTACCGAGCGGCTTTGGATATAAACCTAATGAATAACTTTAATTCAATTAACTTCCCGAAGGCAGGAAAAAAAAAGGAAGCTCAAAAACCTAGCATCAACCTGGGAAGAGAGAGCGGAGGAGTAGGGTTACACAGTATCACAGTGTTCAATACCTTTTCAATAATACAACGTGCAAAATAATGAGATATTTTAACTTTCAATAGCTTAAAGTCTTTCTTTTTGAACACTATCAAGATATGCTGTTAGACATGAACTGGCTCCGGTCTAACGGTTGTGCAGCTTACTTTTAAATTGTATAGAACTCGGTCCCTATTTTCACTCATTATTTTCTTCAGCTTACAGTAACGTACTGTATGTGACAACGTACAAACGTAAAAGCACAAATATACAGTGGCATAATTTATTGTGAATTTGTTTGAAAAGAGAATCTGATGAAATTCAGATGCACGTTTTTTTTGTTTGTTTGTTTCTTCACTCTGAGTTTTGAGTTGATTAATATTAGTCTCAAATACAAAATGCTGTATTTGCTACCTTGAGAAGACTGTTGAGAGTCATGATGCATGATAGGATACATATAAATCACTACGATTTAGAAACCTCCAAAATATGACTTCTCGCTCTCGCTGTCACACACCCACACACACACCCACACCCACACACACCTCTAAACAGGCACACACACCTGACTGTGAGCAGCAGAGGGAGGCCTGAGGAGCTCGGTGACATTTTGTGCCTGACGCTAACACTGAGTGATCTCACATGCACAGACCTTCATGTGCTCTATTCATTTCTCGTCTTCCTCCTTCGATTTATTTGTGTTTGGTTCTCATCTTATTTTACACTGTAAATATCACATGTAGTTATTTGAGAAAGGTGACAATCTGCTTACCTAAATAACTGTAATATAAATGTGCCCAAATATGTAAACATGTGGGATTCTTTTTCATTTTCTCGCGGCAGATTTGCGACTAACCCACTCAAAGCGCTAAGCTCTAATTACTATTTCAACACTTCTCCAGGCTCTGGTTGCTCCAGGCCTGTTTACCCTGATCTCTGACCGGTTTTAAAGTTTCAGCCTGTTCTAAAGCTCAGGTGTGTGTGTGTGTGTGTGTGTGGAGGAGGGGGTGTCACAAAAAGCCCCTGATCATAGATAAGAGAAAAGACAAAGTCGTGCTCGCACGGTTAACCCCTCATGACTATATTTACATTTAAACAAATCGAAGCAGAAGCTCCTGTTCTGAAGCCGTTTCTGCATTAGCATGTAAATGGCAGTTAAAAAAGATAATGAAGCTTCAGAGAAACAACAGCAACCCTGAGGCTAGTCTGGGAAAGTAACATCATGTCCTTAGTGATACATTTGATATGGGGACAATCTTTTAAAAATCATTGCTTAAATAATTAAATATAGCTACACAATTGATTAAAAAATAATCCACTCCGATATCCATGAGCTTAGCTAAAGCTGGCTAATTGGCTGATGTTAGAAAACATGCGTTTGTTGATTGCAGTGTATTAAATCACAAGCTCTATTTATTTGAAGGGTAACTGAGTTTACTTTTAAAATGTTAATGATCAAATCAATTAATGGAACTAAGAAGCAGTCATGTATTATTAAAAAAAACATATAATGGACACCACAAAAGGAAAACAATCAAATATTTAGGTGTAATAAAAATGATTTAATTTCTGCGTCGGGTGAATAATCGTAGCTAACGATCACAATGATGAGTTTCAGCTGTGTTAGTGATGGCTAGGATTAGCATAAGGCTTAGCTTTAACAGTCGAAATGTTTATCTAGAATTACCATGCAACAACTTGACGTGTGTGTGTGTGTGTGTGTGTGTGTGTGTGTGTGTGTGTGTGTGTGTGTGTGTGTGTGTGTGTGTGTGTGTGTGTGTGTGTGTGTTTATGTCTGTCTGGTAAGACAACAGTTTCCAGTTCCTCTTACGTAGGTTAAAGGGTATCAGTGTCCTCTTACAGTAAGGAGCACACACACTCATCACCCTCTTAACACACTACAGATAAATTGCTAAAGGGAACCAGGTTGCTATTTTCGTGTTCTTGTTTCTTCCTGCCCCCAAAGCACCACACCTCACACATACACATACACTTATGGAAATCAGCTCAACACAAGACATGCACCAACAGGCCCTCACTTCCAGCCCAGCCCCTGACCCAAGCATTCTACAGGTGCAGCAGGGATTCACCTACAGACACACCTGCACACAAACACTACTTACTATACACACCTTAACACCTCACACACTCAGGGGCATTTCCTGTGGGGTTGATTCTGTTCTTTATTTATAATATGAAGAGAAGGCAGCAGAGTAGTGCTGGTGAGTTAGTAAGCAAACTAGCTGGGTATAAAGGGGGGGGAAGTGATATATATATATATATATAGAGAGAGAGAGAGAGAGAGAGAGAGAGAGAGAGAGAGAGAGAGAGAGAGAGAGAGAGAGAGAGGTGTGGTGGACCTGAAAAAGAAGAACGAGGGGAAAAAGTGCCTCAGGCCATGGGATTGACAAAGAGATAAAGAAGAGAAAAGGACAATGGAGGTGTGAAACGAGTCAGAGCAGAGGTCATCAAGGCAGCAAAAATTTTTTTGTCAGAACTGACCAAAAGGAAAATTAGCCGTGGTTCAACGTCTCCATTTTTTTACGCATGAACCAGCTTGGCTTCTGTAGCAAATCCTCTGATGTGACTGATTACATGAATTTGTGTTAATGATTTAGCTGAAGGCACTTCATTAGTCCGGAGGCTAGCTTCAAGGCCAGAGGCATTAGAGTCAGAAAAGGGGGGGAAAATGTATATATCTGCCCCCTGCCCCTGGCCCCACTCTCTGCTCTGCTCAACAAACTTTCTGTACGGCTTCTTTAAAAAGACGTAATCGAGGGAATCAGAATGATTCGAAATGAACGGATGGAGAAATATGCGTTCATTAAAAAAGTACAAGACAAAACATAAGCTCTTCAGACTGCTACATCTTACACACAGCTATAAACTAATCATCTGTGCTTAAGCATTAAAAGGTAACTCATCACCGATCAGTCATGACAGGTGTTTATACAGCCCTCTGTAAACAAGGAATTTTATGTAACTGGATCCGTAGAGTTTTTAGTGTAGTGAGTGCAGAAAAAAGGCTGAATATGGGAATTATTCCCATGTCCCATGAATGAGGGAATGAAAAGGAAGAAAAAGGAGGAGTTTTTAATTAAAAACAGCAATTTCCTATTTTTAAAAATAGGAAATAATCTTATAAATCCAACCAACACTAAACAGCAAGTAAAGCAGTAACTTGGAGTAAAGAGGACAACAATCATTTATTGGTTTAATTTAAAAAAATATTACTTTTCATTTTCGTTTGGAAACTACAACAAATTAGCAGAAAATATATAAATAAGTTTGTTGATGTGGGCTGTGGAGACTGAGACATAACCACATAAGAGTGCGCTAATATGAAACTGACAGGAAGTGTGATGAAGATTTACCAAGAGGTCCAGCAAAACAAACACAAGCTACAACATGACTGAAAGGTAATTAAAAAAAAGTGGCATAACTGTGTAAATAATGTGAAAATAAGCAAAAGGTTGTTCACTTTGTGGATGTAAACTTGCTGAGGACTTAAAAAGAGAACCAGGACTGAAAGAGGAGAAGGAAGAACGAAGTGGAGGTTGCTCGTGATGTTTACATGGTCACGCTAGCAGAAATAAACTCCATTCATTTTTTCCTTTCTCTCTGTTTTCTGTCTTTCACACAATTTTGCATCCAGACACAATAGGGGCACCAACACAAATATCTGGTTCTCTCTCTCTCTCTCTCTCTCTCTCTCTCTCTCTCTCTCTCTCTCTCTCTCTCTCTCTCACACACACACACACACACACTCTCTCTCTCTCTCTCTCTCTCTCTCTCTCTCTCAATGACTCTCTCATTGACTCTCTCTCCCTCTCTCACACACATGCTCTCTCTCTCTCTCTCTCTCTCTCTCTCTCTCTCAAACACACACACACGCTCTCTCTCTCTCTCCCTCTCTCACACACACGCTCTCTCTCTCTCTCCCTCTCTCACACACATGCTCTCTCTCTCTCTCTCCCTCTCACACTCTCTCTCTCTGAATGACTCTCTCATTGACTCTCTCTCTCCCTCTCTCACATACACACTGTCTCTCTCTCTGTCTCTCTCTCACACACACACTCTCTCTCTCTCTCTCTCTATCTCTCTCAATGACTCTCTCATTGACTCTCTCTCTCCCTCTCTCACTGAGTCTCTCTCTCTCTTTCTCTCTCTCTCTCTCTCTCTCACACACACACACACACACACACACACACACACTAACGCATACACACACACACACACACACACACTAATGCATACACACACACACACACACACACACACACACACACACACACACACACACACACACACACGGCCTACAACAGTAGCACGTTTCAGTATATTACCCAGTGCATTTCTTTCTCCGCTCTCTCGCTTGCTTTATAAACAAAGAGTTTGAAAATTTGCAGAAAGCTTTCCAGTGCCAGCATAATTGCAGCAATTTTAGCTCAGGAACACTTTAACCTCTCATGATTGAACAACTGTCAAGCAATGATTTCTAATAAGCCCACTCAAGGTTAAGCAAGCACTCTGCAAATAATTAGTGAATGTTCATAGCAAAACTCTAAAACATATCTAATGTGCACACGCGTGTCCAATCGCACAACTTGAAACAGAGGGACACATGCACAACGTCGGCTGGACATCCAGAGCTAAACCTTGAAGATACGTATCCAAAGAACATGCCGCAAGGGCTTTTGGAAGCGGAATATAATAATATAAAACGTGTGTGAGAGAGAATGTGTGTGTGTGTGTGTGTGTGTGTGTGTGTGTTTTCAGAAAAATGCAGTAAATCTAATAGGCCCCATAAAGCCTTTACTCAGACCTCAAAGAAAAGATTAAAGTAAAATTATTGCTTAGCCTTCATTGTGTTTATAATAATTATGCACAGGAAAATGCATGTCTTCAAACCCGTCCTATCATCATAAACATTCAGCTTCTCTCTCTTCACCCAGGACACCCCCAAACACACACACACACACACACACACACACCCTGCACCTTCTCTCTCTATCTCTCCTCCTCTCACTGCAACAATGGCTGTATTCATTCGTCCACGCTTTGAAACATGGATTGGGGGATGGAGGGGCCAGAGGTGACAGAGGAGTGTGTGTGTATGAGAGTGAGTGTGTGTGTATGAGAGTGAGTGTGTGTGTGTGTGTGTGCCCAGCTCTTTTATGAGGGCAGAAACATCATTTTGTCAAACTCTCCCGACGCCCTTTCATGACCCTGATGGCCCAAGAAAAGAAGCAAGTGTTAGTTTCAGCGTGGCCCCCCACCTCTGCTGACCCTCATCCTCCTCTCTCGCTTTCTCTCCTTCGTCGATTCCTCCTCCACCTTCATCTTTCTGTCTTTCTCCCCTCTATCTCCCCTTTCTCCCATTCTTCACTCTTGCATTACAAGGATTCCAACGGGCAACCTGAGCCGGGTCCAAAAGTGATTCTGGCACACAGGTGCACCGAGATGGACCTCTGGAAGTGTGTGTGTGTGTGTGTGTGTGTGTGTGTGTGTGTGTGTGTGTGTGTGTGTGTGGGTGTGTGTGTGTGTGTGTGTGTGGGTGTGTGTGTGTGGGTGTGTGTGTGTGCACAGAATAAAAAGCCTTGAGTAGGTTCAAACTAATTACAGAAATATCAGGACCTTGTATTACTGGGTTTAAACGCTCCAGTGTCTCTTATTCCTGTTAGGCAGTTATACAGAGTTTCTCTAGAGGAGTGACGGCTTCCTGCTTATAATGAACGCGGCTACAGTCGTTCAAACAGAAGATAGAAAAAGATTGTCAGTAAAGAAGAAAAATCTTCTGGAAGCTGAGGTTTGGAAGAGCAAACCACAACCACTACAGAGCTTCACAACCACAACCAGCTTCATGTCTTGTTCTAATTCAACAAAGAAACTAGTTTAGACTTCAAACACCTATAAGTTTTACTGTCTCTACCTCAGATTCCTCCCTCTTTTCTCTTCTTATGAGGCAGATTAAGAGTATAATTCACATCTCCAGCAAAACGTATAGTCTCTAGTTATATTTCCCAGCAGGTCATGAGACGACAGGATCGCCACAGTTACAGTGCGAAAGTGATGTCGTCATCATCTTAATCTGACTCGGGAGACGTGCTCGGATTAAATCAGTTCCTTTTGGCTTCGTTCACCAGCTCATAATGATAGCAACAAAATGACAGATTACTGAAATGACTGAAATTTACACAGGAATTAAAATCTGCACAATGAGGAAACGAACCTGACAAAAATAAGATTTACCACGAATCAAACAATAAGGACGTTATCAGCGTGTTAAAATCCTTTACAAAGTCCTGCTGGGGTTATGCAGCGAAATCATAGTACTGCTACATGGTTTTGAGAAACAGAAGCATTCATGCATTCAGTAATCTGGGTCCTATTCTAAAATCACAGGGTACGAACCAGACTGGGCTTTGTGCTTTTGTGCATACCACATACACACAGCCAGTCACTATCACTAACAGAGCTGTTAGCTATTAATTCCTAAGCAGACGATTAAAAAAAAAACAAATTACTGAAAAGCATTGCTACCGTACCAGAGGCCAATGTAAGAAGCTCAGCTCTAATAGAGCACAGTGTTAAAAGGCGCAGCGAGACAACACTGACCTGAGCTGAGCTTCATCACCAAACAAGCCAATAATGATATGTGAGAAATGGAAAAAAAACATCATCGTCTTTATTACATGCACACAACTGGGTCAATAACATCATACTGCACAATGAAATAAACATAATGATTATGTACACTCATGTCATGTAGCATTATAAATAACCGAGTCTGGACCTCATTTTAATTTGTAAACATAGCCATGGGGGAGTGACTTGCTCGTACATGCACATGTGGAACTGATGGAAATTGGATTTTGTATGCAAGATGGTCCGTTTCATATGTGGACGATTACCGAGATTTCTGTGGACAAACTTATGAATTCTGATCATTATGATGAAGAATATGAGTCAGACTGACTTACGATGTGTATGTGTGTGTGTGTGTGTGTGTGTGTGTGTGTGTGTGTGTGTGGGACTGAAGAGAGAGAGAGAGAGAGAGAGAGAGAGAGAGAGAGAGAGAGAGAGAGAGAGAGAGAGAGAGAGAGAGAGAGAGTGAGAGAGAGAGGCCTCTAACTAGGCATACAAGGTTGAAATAAAGTCAAAGAAAGCTGGAAGTGATGCTGGAATGTTTGCGGTGAGAAGAACGGCAGGAGTAATAGTTTCCATATGGAGAGAGAGAGAGAGATGGAGAGTGAGGGAGAATAAGAAATCAGTGTGTGAGACAGAAAGGAACAGTGAGTGAAAAAAAAGAGGTTGACTGAAGACAGGCTAAAGAAAGCAAACAAAAATTGAATAAATGAGAATTTTAAAGAGTGGTGTAAGTATACATATGCAAAAGGAAGGTGAGCTGAGATAAAAGCTTGCCGTGTGTGTGTGTGTGTGTGTGTGTGTGTGTGTGAGTGAGAGAGAGAGAGAGAGAGAGAGAGAGAGAGAGAGAGAGAGAGAGAGAGAGAGAGAGAGAGAGAGAGAGAGAGAGAGAGATAGGCGCGGTGGGACTCTGAAGGTAAGTGTGTCCTTGCCCATGCTGCCGCACTGCCCCCCACTCCAGATTGCTGCAGCGATGGTGTCACATCTCCTCCATATCACTCGCATTGTAACTATGCGACACAGGACACACACACACACACACACACACACACACACAAACACAAACATCATCACCAGACTTGCTGGCCTGTTCTTCAGGGTTTATCCATGACCCAAACCACACAGAAGAGTTTAACACCAATCCAATCTGAAATCGATCCTAATTAACTTATTTTCTGGCCATTGCACTCAGGCTAAAATTAAATGAAATCAGTATCAACTTTTTTCTCTATATCATTTTCTTTGTCTGGCAGCCACTCACTCTCTTTTCCTATATATCATCCTCTTCAAGCTGAGGGATCTGTCAGTAACACGGCTATATATTCTCACTGTCGGCCTAAAAATTATAGCCTGTGTGTGTGAATGATTTGCACCACAGTTAATTAGAGCCATAAAGCCACATTGGAAAGGTAAGGCCTGTTGGAGGATCAGACAAAAATGAGAGAGGCCTGGTGAATACACACGCACACACACACACACACACACACACACACAGCATCTCGCTCCATGTGGATTCAAGGGGAGTGTGGTACATTTAGAGGCTAAAGTGCCTCTTACTGCTCAGCTGGTGTTTGACCGTTAGCCCCCGTGTCAGTCAGTGAGTGTGTGTGCATTATGCTGTATGTGTGTGTGTGTGTGTGTGTGTGTGTGTGTGTGTGTGTGTGTGAGAGAGAGAGTATTTGGTGTGTGTGTGGAGTACCTCAGGGGAGCTGGCACCAGGTTAAACTCACTCTCTCAAACTTAACAGTCTGATTAGAAGAGGTTACTGAGGGCCGGGGTGGGCTCGAGGCCGCATACTGCGTCATCCCGGAGGGATCGGCTCCAAAGCTTAAACATCACCCTGACGTCTATAAGCTTCACCTCAAAATATTACGGAGGACCTTCTGCTCTGAGTGAGCTGAGAACATCCACCAGACCCATAAACACCCACATAGAGGTGCTCCAGATGGCTTTGGGGCCCAGGTTGGGTGAAAAAATAAAACCCCTGAAACCTCTAGCCGTCGGCTTGGGATGAACTGAACAGAAATAGTAGCTTAAAGTGAGTGATATAATCTCAAAGGCATTTTATCATTCACACGAAGGACATGTTATCAGTTACGCTGCCGAACACAGAGTCCTTCCTCGACTTTCTACTATTAGAAAATTTCTAATGACTTACATAAATACCGAACAGAATCATACACCTAAAAGCCGGATGCAGTTTTATTGCTTTTCTATTAAACCCAGAGGCCATTCGGTTACCTAAACACTGTTCCCAGGGGTGGCGTTGCTTCTTAAAGTGGACTATGTGATTATATTATCAATCTAAACATCGCTCACGATCAGCCACTAACAGAATGTTACAGTTATAATTGACTTATTACTGCCACTCATTGACTAATGTGAGGGATATTTTTTCTGATTAGATTATATTTACATTTGTTCCAATAAACTAGCTTCTAAAGTTAGCTTCTAGCTTCTAAAATTCAATTTTATTAATTACATTTAAACCACAAAGCCAAATACAGGGTGCAAATACTTTTGACTAAGAAATAAATATCAATTTGACATACAGATAATATGTATTTTAACACAGCATTTGAATCCTGAAGTTCTTTAATAAAGACCATGGTGCCGATAAATAAATATGATACCAGAAATATGTTTTAGGTGCACAACACGTGTATCTTCAACAGATTATTTTAATAAAATAAGTATGCACTGATGTCATGAGTGGATGCCTGGTATTTTTCACCCTGACAGCGTTCTGTGGCAACTAAAGAAACAGCTTAAGAATCTCTGACCTAACGGGTTAATGAACACTAAGGCTAAAAATATAATCGTGTTTGGAGTAAAGCCATGCAAATAGCGCTTTCATGGTATAAGGCAACATTAATAAACCATTACTGCATAACCACTAAATGAGAAGAGGTCAGGATCTTGTTCTGTATCATCTGTGCAGAGATCAGGATGAAGTGTAGGTTCAGAGAAGACTCGCTGTGCACTGTAGCATATGTGTGTGTAAGTTTCGAAGCTAAAAGTCTCCCGGAGTGACGACAGGCAGTTATTCCACACCCCGAGGCCCTGCGTCCACAGCTCTACCAAACACCTTCACAACTCAGCCGAGCTGAGCCTGTACACACATCTGAGAGTGATTTCAGGCCTTTAACTCTCCCTCTTTGTTCTCTAAAACCTCTTGTTCGGTCCGTCGTTCCATCCTCCAGCACCCCCTTACTTCCACCACCACCTCTCTCTCTCTCTCTCTCTCTTGTGGAGTTCTTGTGGTCAGGTTGCAGTCCCAATAGGCCTGTGGGGTCACGTTGCCCTGTGGTAAAATCAACAGCTAGCCACAGAGAAAAAGAGTGAGACAGAGAGAGAAAGACAGAGAGAGAGACAGAGAGAGAGAGAGGTGTTTGTGAAAGCAGACCAGACAAATGGAAAGAAAGAAAGACACTCACAGAGAGCGAGAATGGAAAAAAAGAGAGAGAAGGAGAGAGACTGCGATCTGAAACAGCAACACCTCTGCTTCTCACCCCATCAGGATATTGAACGGCGTCATGCCAATTTCTGCTTTCCCGGCTGCCAAAGTCTGTGTGTATGAATAAAGTGTGCATGCCTTATTTAACTCCCCTGAAATACACTCTCTCTATTTGCTCTTAAATTTAACAGTGAACACCAGGTAGAAATTCATAAGAGTTTAAAGCCACTA
Organism: Tachysurus fulvidraco; assembly: GCF_022655615.1. Classification (NCBI taxonomy): domain Eukaryota; kingdom Metazoa; phylum Chordata; class Actinopteri; order Siluriformes; family Bagridae; genus Tachysurus; species Tachysurus fulvidraco. The sequence goes on from NC_062518.1 coordinate 36,466,456, forward strand.
AGCTCTCTGCGGATGCTAAACTTACTCCCAGGTCTAAAGCCAGTGGAATCAGTGCCTTTGAATTGGCCCTCTCAGGAGCACTTCCCGTCTGCCGAGTGATTGGCAGCTGTGAGTTTGACGGACAGGTCTCTGGCGAGAGATGACTCGAGGGGTTTGGAATGGAGTGAAGTGGAGTGGAGTGACGGACCAAAGACGCGATCAGAGCTACTCACTCCTCTCATTAGCATTAGTGAGGAATTGGGGTAAATAAAATGAGGGAATAAATTAGGAAAAAAAGACAAGGAGCACAGCAGGGGTAAAGATGAGACGTGAGACATTTTTAAGAAGGTGTTTCATGATGGGATGCCAGAATAACCACTTACTGTACTCACACTCATACATTTACTCTGCTCTAAAGACATATAACATACATTTAGTTCCGCAAATGATAATCAGATCGGAAAAACTAAAAATATCTAATTTCTCCCCTTTGTATCAGACAGCACACCGGGCACTGCTGAAGAGATTAAACAATTATTTCTAAATGTTAGACGATTAATATTCAGCTCCTACTCACAGGATACAACATTCACACTGACTCAGTAACATGTTAACTGACTGAGTGACGTGAGCTAAAAGAGAGAAATAGAGTGGACAGATGAACGAATAAAGAATTAAAGAAAGAAATGACAGATGTGGAAAAAGAGAACAAAACCTCAAGCATGCCAAACTGGAGACTTGGACTGGATGGGAAGCAGCTAGCATGAGGTGAGAAGGAAGGAAGAAATATAAAACTAATGCTGGTCAGGAAAGGAAAGGAAAGAAAGAAAAAAAAGCTCTCCGGCTTAAAAGGGAGACTAAAAAGAACAAGCAGGAGGGATAGACTGGATGAAAGAGAAGAGAAAGAAAGTTGGAAAGAGGGATAAACAGAGAGATGCCCCGCAGAGTTAAGCCAGGTGTCTGTAGCAGAAAGGGAACGAGGGAGTGGAGAAAAGAGCATGAGGGAAAGAAGGGGGAGAGAGAAGAATAATTAGTGTGACCCCCAACAGAGGAGACTGGCAGGTGAATACACAGAGAGAGAGTAAGTATGAAAGGACAAGAGATGGAGTGAGAGGTCGGACGTGAGAGTGGTGACGAGAAACGTGATGAAGAATGATAAGCAAAAAAGGTGAAGAGAGGTGAGGGGGCAGAGGGGAGAGAGAGCATGGAAAATGTCCTTTGTCATTCTTTTAAAAAGAAGGAAAAAAAAGACAAAAAGAAAGGGGGAGGTTCGAAAAAATGCATTTTCTTCAGAACCTCATCTCTTTCGGGTGACAATAGGCATTTATCCGCCATCAGCGCGGCTCAATACCCTACAATACACTACTGATCTGAGCAGAGCAATAAAGGGAGAGAGAGAAAGAGAGAGAGAGAGAGAGAGAGAGAGTGCACAAGAGAGAGCAAGAGAGAGAGAGATTTACATTGTTACGTTTTTATGTCATCTGAATATCATGAGAAGAAATAAACATAAAGGAAAAGTAACTTTATTCACTAAATCTAAGTAGAATCATAATATTAAAAGGAAAAGCCTAAGAAGCATCTATGAATCTACAGTAGTGTGTTCCCTAAAGCTAACAGGGCTAATTAACTAGCTCCAGGTAGATGTGAGTGAGATTTTGGTGTTTCACTCACTTTTTGTGTTGTCATATTACCATTAAAACCTGTCAAAATAGACCAAATCAAACAAACAATGCTTTCATTCATGCTACTAATGTTAGCTAAGTTAGCACGCTAGCTTAATCTGCAGCTTCTGAGGTGAAAGGATCCTCGAATAATCTAAATATTAGACACGGGAAGCTCAGGCTGTTGAGATAATTTAATGAGATAAACTGAGCTCATCTAATCATCCAAAAAAACTGAAGTAACTAATACTACTGATATTCTCATGCTACCATTTACTATTAATCCATTTCCACCTCTTTTTGTCTAAATAATAAAAGACATTAAATGAGATCGGTTTGTGAATATGTATATTGTGACATGTTGGATTTTTTTTGCCATATCACCCACCTGTAATAAGATAAGCTGGAAAATGGATTGTGCAACCCAAACTGTTTAACACAAACACCAATTTATAATCAGAGGCACCATCCAAAAGGAGTTAACCATTTAATTATTTTTCCCAGAGGCCAAAAAATTTGTGCAGGGATTTGTGCCTGTTTTGTTGTGTTCATGTTCAGCATTGACTTTCGTCATGTCACACTCCACGGTGGAGATTAATGACTCATATAAAAGTAGACACTCAGCGCTTTAAGAGTTTGTAATTGTTCATAAGTATTTCTGTTTTACCGAGTGTTCTAAGGGTAGTGTATTCATACTGAATAGGAAAAAAGATTCACACAAATCTTCAACGGGAATGACGGGATCAAACTGACATGTCCCATGTGCTAGATCCTAAGCAGCTAAAGCTAAAGCAGTACTGTGGTAGTGGTTAAGATGTTGGTTTACTGATCGGACAGTTGTGAGTTCGAATCCCAGGTCCACCGATCTGCCACTGCTGGGCCCCTGAGCAAGGCCCCTAACCCTCAAATGCTCAGCTGTATAACATAATGTAAATTTCAAGCTGTGACCCTCGACCACTAAAATTCAGTGTACAGTTATTCTAACAGATGTAAAATCATCTTACAATAAAATCCCAAACTGTCCTGACCCATTTCATATCATAAAATAAAATAATTTATTTGTTATACTGATTGGAAAAAGGTCTGATATATCGAGTTCCATCTCACCATTGAAAAAAAACGCATTTAACTTCAACCTTGAATATGTTGTGCGATCAATTCAGCCTTTTTCTGTCACTGAAGCCACTTTTAAGCCACCGAATATGATTCTCTTGGGAAATAAGTTATATGCTCACTGTGCTCTAAACATGGCCGCCTTGCTCCAGCTCGGCTCCAGTGGCTCTGCTATCAGCTCTAGGAAATCTGCAGCATTGAGCCACAGGTGCCCGTGGGTTTCACATTACACTCGGCTCATTGGATTCTGCAGCCCCGCGTGTATTTCTGTGTGTGTGTGTGTGTGTGTGTGTGTGTGTGTGTGTGTGTGTGTGTGTGTGTCAGGCAACAGGCATACAGGCATAGCTGCCAGAGAGGGAGAGGTGGCAAACCTGGCAGTATCACTTGAATACCAGTCTGGAGGGCTGTGTGAGGGCCCTCATTCAACAAAAACATCACATGTCCTTCTGGAGCAGAATCAGACACACACAGACACACACACACAGTCTGCAGTGACACAAATACACATGAATACTAAGAACCAAATAGAAACTTGGAACATGGCCAGCAATTACACTTTCTCAGAAGCTCTGTCCAAACACACACTCACAACCACATACACACAACACACACACGTAAGACAAAGGCTCATCGCGCAAACATGCTTGGAAGTGAGTGACCTTTTGCTTTCACATCGTCATCTGTGTTTAAAGTGGCGCATCTCCCTTGCAATTAATCAAGACTTCTTATGCATTATCTCCGCTTTTGGGCTGTTAATTAACACATCAGTTGAGACAGAACACAGTATGTCCGCCCTCTTCCCCCACTCTGTACCCGGGCCACACAATCACAACGCCTCAGTGGACAAACACAAAAGTCCCACAAAAGTTTGTGTTCACTGTCTTTCCTCAGCACACACTGCACACGCTGCTGGAAGTGAAAATGCTTGCCTTATTTGCAGTGGTTAAAAATATGAGCAGCCATTAAGCAATGCAAACATTACACAGATACACAATATACATCTGGGGAACCATGATTTGTACAATATCTCTGTGCCTTGACAGCAGCAATGATTCTTTGACATTACACACCGTCTTGGTGGAAATTATTCTTGAACTTCGGACTCATTTTGCAGGTTCTCTAATAAATGTCACGATTGGGATTAGGCAAAGGAAACCGATCGTAGATCAGGGAGATCGAGCGAAACGTACTTCAAGCAGCGGAATATTTTACGCAAACGTCTGAATCGAAGAAGGGAAATTATTCACTTGACACGCCTGGCATGAGAACAGACATATTTATAGCCTCTGTATGGCTGTATCTTTAAGTGCCGCTGCCACGGAGGAACGAGTGTGCTGTGAAATACCGCCCCCACGGCATGCTCGCTCTGACAGATGCACTGCACAATTATGTCCCCCTCGCAACAAGAGCTGTAATCTCCGTCACCCGTTCTTCCATTAACGCATTCCCCCTTCTGTCTTTCTCCCAGTCTCTCTCTCTCTCTTTCTCGCTTTCTCTTACCCTTTTGTTGTTTCTCAGAGCAAGTGCTTCCACATTTCACCCCCTCCCACCGCTCTACAGGGCCCAATCTTCTCACAGGGGGAGAGAAAGACAAGTAGATATGGGAGGAAAGAGAATGGGGTACGAAAGTGTGAGAAAGAGAGCTCGAGAGGCTCTGACATTAACAAGATTGCTTGTTAAATAGAGTGGGAGAGAGGGAGAGAGAGAACACGAGAAAGATATGAAGGTGGAGAATGAAGCGGCTGTAATTGGTAGCTTTGTGAAAAGGTTTCCATCTGTGAGCCTGTGCTTGTGTGTGTCTGTCTGTGTGTGTGCATGTGTTTGTGTGTGTGTGTGTGTGTGTGTCTAAGAAAGACAGGCCTGGGAGGTCTGGGGAGTGTTTCAATGACCAGTAGGTCACATACACCTTTCAATCACATGAGTGAAAGCCTAATTTCGCATAAATGCAAATGTACCCACACATGAGCAAATGAAATTACATATCAACTAAATTTAACACAAATCCCAATCAAAGTGTGGACGAGTTGATAAGCAGTCAAGTGCCTAAATGTCAAAGTAAATCAAGCGAGCCCTTTTAAAATTTGAAACTGAGGCGTAAGGAATAAAAAATAAAAAAAAATCACAAGTAGGACAATCGGCTATTTAATTGAATTATTCAAACCATATTACAGAGACTGTGTGTGGCAGCCTGCTTGTGTGTTTGCATGCGTGCGTGTGTGTGCGTGTGTGCGTGCGTGAGTGTGTGCGCACGAGTGTGTGTGTATGTGTGTGTAATTCTACATAATCCCATCACTGTGGGACTCTCCTCTCTTCACAGTGCCAGACATAGCAACACATTGCCAATGAAAGAAGCTCAGTCCAACTACACACACAAGCGGTGAATTTAAACGCGAGGATAAAGTGCCTAAATGATTATTCCAGTGCCTTAAATGTCATAAACACATCTTAGCGGTTTAGCTGCATAATAAAAAAATCCCAAACACCGAAATAATGTGTGATATTCTTATGGTGGTGAGAGAGAGAGAGAGAGAGAGAGAGAGAGAGAGAGAGAGAGAGAGAAAGCGAAACAGAGAAAGAGAGTGAAAAATGGTTTAACACAAAGAAACAGCAATGACTTGCCGTGATGTGACACTATAAAACGACAGCATGACACACTATTGGCATTCGGGATTATCTATCCATCATACTTTCCCTTCTTTCTTTGCCATTTTCTTATTACATTCTTTCTCTTTTTTTTCCTTTTGCTTTTTTCTCTCTTTTATGCAGACCAGAACTATAGAACAGCAGTCTGCCAGGCCTTATGGAGCTCGGCTCTTTCGCTCTCTGCATGAAATGTAATTAATAACACAGGAATCTTCATCCATCTCTCACCCTGTCTCTGTTCCAATATGAAGGGTTAAAAAATTCCCAACGGAGCCGTCTGTGACTGAGAAAAGTACAACAGCTCGGGCTAATCAAATTTCTCGCATCTGACTATGGGTTTGCATGTCTAAAAGAGAGTGTGTGTGTGTGTGTGTGTGTGTGTGTGTGTGTGTGTGTGTGTGTGTGTGTGTGGGTGGGTGGGAGAGATAGCAGAGGAAGGAGAAATGCATCTACATGTGAACGCCTTAATAGAGTGGATTAATACCATGTATTCAGATTTTAAGTGGATTTAGGTCACAATGCTTTTCTATTAGCAATCGATTATTCACACGTTTCACAATCAATAGATTTGTCATAAAGTGAAAACTGTTTAATTTTGTAAATTGTAAATCATGAACCTAAAATGTTTCTTTTTTTTCTAATTCTAATTTATAATTGTTTCTATTATAATTTAGCCAGAGGCTTTTCTGGTTAATATTTACACAATTTATTTATAAAATTTGATGTAATACTAAAATGTAAGCACAATGGGATGAATTTATGCATTTCCTTTGTACATCACTTCACACAGCGCTTGGCCACTTGGACAAAAGCCAAATCACGGCATCTTACAATTTTGAATATGGCTTTATTCATATATGTGTGTGTGTGTGTGTGTGTGTGTGTGTGTGTGAGAGTGAGTGTGTATAATATATGTGTATGTGTATATACACACATAAGCAGACGTGTGTGTGTGTGTGTGTGTGTGTGTGTGTGTGTGAGTGTGAGTGTGTGTATAATATATGTGTGTGTGTGTGTATATACACACATAAGCAGACGTGTGTGTGTGTGTGTGTGTGTGTGTGTGAGTGTGAGTGTGTGTATAATATATGTGTGTGTGTGTGTATATACACACATAAGCAGACGTGTGTGTGTGTGTGTGTGTGTGTGTGTGTATATATACATATATAAATGAGCAGACGGCAGCCAGGGAGAGAAAACTGCATAAGAGAAAGGTGTTGTCTCATAACTTGTCATTATAATGAACCCACACTTTCATTCTCTCTCTCTCTCAGTGAGAATGTGTATTTAATCAGGACATCAATCTCATGTGTGGGGGAGAAGCGAAGAAACAAATCCAATGTGAAGTGGACATGATAATAGATTTTAAAAAAAGGGGGGTAGATATCAGAGATAAGCCATTTGTCATCTAACCCCCTCACCCCCTTCCACACACACACACACCCTCCTTTTCTCTCCCACACAGGACAAGGACAAAAATAGCACATTGTGATTATAGTGCTAAGTAGCGTAATGGAGATATGTAGTGTAATATATCATATATTACACCAAACCAGTGAGGACAACATAAGGATCATTAAAGACTGCAGGCCCTGATCTCAGAAATAGCCTACGATCCGTCAGAAGACACTCAAGATCTGAACAAAAGTGTTTTGGTTTGTGAAATAATCAGTATGAAATGTTCAAATCCCTCTGCTTTCTGTAAGGCGAATTACATTTGCTAAGAAAACACAAGTCTTCCCCTTCCTGATTGACCCCGAGCCTTTGTTTTGAAAAGAGATATGCTTTTGGACAAAAAAAAAAATCTGAGCCTAGTCTAGTCTGAAACTAAAACAATAGCATTTCAGACGAACAACATGAATAAAAGAAATCGTTGAAATGACAAGATTACTACAGGTGTATGAAGAAAATTTAACATTACAAATACACTCATTTGCATATCGGAGGCAGCTGCAGTATCACTAATGCAAAGGTCAGTACTGCGATAATGATTAACAAAAGGCTCTAATTTAAAATAGCCCAGAGTGAGAAGAGAGAGCAATGAACGCAGGAGGGATGATGATGAAGAGAAGGGAATAAGATGGAGAGAGATGAGATAAAGGTTAAAGGGTGGTCTATTTAAAAAGTGGGTTTCATTATGTATCAGTTTAAAGCCCCTGGTGTGTGTGTGTGTGTGTGTGTACAAATATTCTACAGAGTGTGTGTTTGTGTTTGTACATGTTTAGATTCATCCTTGACATCTCAAGGACAAAGACAAGGACAGTGGTCTTGTTGACGCTACACGGAGAGACACGCGGTCCTGAAAAGGCGAGGAAGAAGACAGGATTTTGTGCTTGTCTGAAAAAAAAAAAAGCAAAAGAGATTACAGCCTAGAAGAAGAAGGAAAACAGATTAAACAGCAGAAAAAGAAAGAGTGACAGTCTAAAAGAGAGAGAGAGAGGAACACTGAGAATGAATAAAAATGAGGACAGAAAATCCTGCGGAACCTGCAGGGCCTGAGAGAACAGAAGGACGAGGTGAAATAGCAAGGTTTCAGTGATAGAGATGGGATGAAAGGCAGAAAAACCTGTGGAATAGGGAAAAGCTGCAGAACTTCTGAGCTTTATAGAGCAGGCACGGTTGAGAAAAAAAAACAGAGAGGGATGTGGGGATGGGGTGCAGTTTTCTACATTGAGGAACAGAGGCTCCTAATCCCTGAACAGGCAGCTTTGTGGAGTGATTGACAGCAGAGTGCGACACACTGGGCCGGCGTTGAAGGGGGTACACGTGAGCGGTGCCAGGGGATAATCCACCCATCGCTCACACCCCCATAAGACAGGGTCAAGTGGTACAGGCCATTTTCTGTTGTTTTCCCTCTAGCCTTACGCACACTTCCATTCAGAAACAGGTTTCTTTGTTTTGTTTATGGTTTTTGGTTTGCAAATGTCGCCCTTAATATGCTAGTATAAAGAAGAGAAGTCTGGCTAAAGCAGACGCACACAAAAACAACCTCACACACACTGGGATGACGAGAGCTGGTCAATCATTCGATTCTGATCTCAGTGGGTCTGTTAGGAAGGTGCTGTGTAAAAACAAGTGCAGCAAGGCAGAGGAAAAGGTAGCAGTGTTGTTCTTTATAATCTGATATTTCCTTGCGAACGCAAGTCAACAGTACTCCTGTCGTTAAAGAACACAAGGCCCAGAGTGTGTGTGTGTGTGTGTGTGTGTGTGTGTGTGTGTGTGTGTGTGCGTGAGAGTGACAGAAAGGGAGAAAGAGCGTTCCCTTCTGTAGGCTGTTTATATTCCAAACATAAATGAAACTCAATATCTTAACATAGACAGAGAGCTGGCAAGACCTCTCAACAGCAGAGCGCTGTGAAGTGGACTATCTGAGTATATTAGATCTGTTTACAGATGGCCATGTGGAGAGAGAGAGAGAGAGAGAAAGACAGACACACAGAGAGAGAGAGTAAGAGTGAGTAAGAGAGAGAGAGAGAGAGAGAGAGAGAGAGAGAGAGAGAGAGAGAGAGAGAGAGAGAGCTAAGAGAAACAGAAGAACATGTTCATTTGCACAGACGGAACCTCAGATGTGCAGTGATTGTGATTGATGTGTTTGATACATGAAACTGTATCGAGTTGCTCTTGTTTTTTGAGGTGTGCATGCACATGTGTGTGTGTAAGTGAGTAAGTGGTTTAGAAAAAGCCTCAACATCATCATAAACATGTGTGTGTGTGTGCATGTGTGCGTGTGTGTTGGATGTTTACGTGAGCATCTCATGATGTGGGATTACAGTAGTCAAATATATTACTTCAGCAATATAGGGTTCTTGCAGGATTCTTTATCTCATGCACACACACGCACACACTAGAAAGCATGCTATAGTGAGTTAAAATCACATGCACATGCCACAGCCACTTGAATATTAAAACCTGAAACCCAACACACATTGAGGGTGTTAAGAGTGTACAGAGTGTACAGCACATGGGAAACTAGAAACACGTGGGGTCACTCCATGACGTGAACAAGCATGGAGAAAAAAGCCTCGCCATCTATCTAACTCTGAAACAAACAAGGCTACTGCAGCCGAAAAACCATCAATACATGCTCACACAAACGCACATAATCAGAACCACACACATCCATCAAACAGACACAAGCATTAGAAAGCCGGGGACCGGGTTTGTGGCATTGCTGAGTCTTTGTGTATAACCCTCGCCCCATTCCACCACCCTGCACCCCCAAATCCCCCTACTACTGGCATTATTCAGGCCCCATTTTCTTTCAGAAGAGAGGAAAAAGAAGAAAAAGTGAGAGAGAAAGAGACAGAGAAAAGAAAGAACACCATTCCTTCTGTTTTCTCTCCTGTGGTGCTGGAGCTCTACAGATGCCCTCCAACAGAGAGAGCTAGAATGATAGAGAGAGAGAGAGAGAGAGAGAGAGAGAGAGAGAGAGAGAGAGAGAGAGAGAGATGTAGGGTGGTGAAAAGAAAAGAAAGAAAAGCACAGGAGGTGAAAAGGAAAAAAGGTAAGGAAGGAATGATTGATTTTCTGGTCGTTTAGATGGGAAGGAAAGAGAACGGCTCATAAGCAGGTTGAAATCTCACAGACCTTCACAAGCGCCGCTAAATTACTTTGACACCACGTTGATAGGCAATCAGGCCTATTCAGTGTGGCTTTTGAAATCAGAATTATTCAGAGGGAAAAGGGGTGTGTGTGTGTGTGTGTGTGTGTGTGTGTGTGTGTGTGTGTGTGTGTGTGTGTGTGTGTGTGTGTGTGTGTGTGTGTGTGTGTGTGAGAGAGAGAGAGAGAGAGAGAGAGAGAGAGAGAGAGAGAGAGAGAGAGAGAGAGAGAGATGGTGGGACTGGCACTAACCAGTCAAACCACACAGAATGAGCAGACAAAAAGGAAAGTGAAGAAACACAGACAGCAATTTAAGACACACAAATGCACAGCATTGCCAACTCTGTAACATAATAGACGGGGTGGAGGATACGGAAGTAAACACACTCACAGGGGGGTTTCACATAAGGATAAGAAATCGTGTTTTGTGATTGACTCAGGCAGACTGTAATCACCAAACTATGTGTGTGTGCTGGAGACATGTTTCTGTGAGCTGCGAACTAGGGCCCTTTGTGTGAAAGAAAGAGAGAAAAGGGGGCAAAGGTAGAAAAACTAGTGTTGCACTACTAAAGAATAGAGAAAGAGAGAGAGAGAGAGAGAGAGAGAGAGAGAGAGAGAGAGAGAGAGAGATGGGGGGTGAACCTCTGAGGAAATTTAACCCCTGACATTGGACTCTATCCAACACTCAGAGCTATAACATGTTTTTTTCACCAGCATGCATGTGCGTGTAAGGCTATTCACAGAAAAGAAAGAAAAAGAACAACAGCAAAAAAACGAGAAAAAAAAATGAGTAAAACTCGAAGCAGAGTGAATTCTGATGCATAGCACAGGGCTTCTGGGATGCATTTAACGAATCAGAAGAAGAAACCCTGAAGTGATATTAAAGCAGGACGGCGGCTGTGGGCCAAACTCAAGTTGCAAGTCCTTACCACGAATGCAACCCGTCTGCCAGAGCTCCTCCGCTCTCGCCTGCAGCACTCCGTCCAACAGAGTTCTCATTTCTACCAAACGCAGTCCAACTCAGACAAAAAAGGTATTAGAATAATGATTCGCAGCTGCCTCTGTGAGCGACGGGGGCGTTCTGAAAGCAACTCGAAACTAGGCCTCATCCCGATCCAGAGGCCGTCTGTTTACTACTTCCCTTTCCGTAGACACTTAAAAGTAGTCAGCAAAATTTGGCAGACGAAGCTGAAGCGAGCTGTTTTGAAAGTTCAAATTTAAATAAATGTAGACCCTTTTGTCAGGGGTCAATCTAGGGCCACGCCCCCCAAACCACTAAGGCTGGAAGATCTAAGTGCTAGTGGAAAATTTGGAGCTTTCAGAATTGACACGTGAGAACAGATGCCTTCTTTTCCTTCTTCTTTTCTGGTTGAATGGTGATGGTCCACCACTGCTTATTATTGGGTGAGATATCTTATTTAAAACTTCTAGATTATGCGAAGACCTTTCCTGCCAAAATTAGAAAAGTGCTCTGTTGTAAGAATCGCTGACCGAACGTGTAATCATCACATCTACGCACAGCTGTGCTTCTTAGAACTACCATAAGCTACTTCCCCAGTAATATCCTTTTAATGGCCCTTAATGTGACTTCAATTAAACTTTATGCAGGAAAAAGCAATCGATGAAAAAGTCAGGAAACTTCAGGGCCTGGAGATCAGAGATCGGATTTGAGCTGCCACGCATGATGGATACGCTAAAGAGTGAGTAAGTGTTAGTGTTCTCGCTTTAGACAGGAACTGGGCTCTCGCCTTGTCAGCAGTATTGTGAGCTTTTCAGTCTGTTCTCTGTACGATGCCAAGCAGGAAGTCTACAGGGTCATGATCCACTGACCATCTCTCATGCTCTGCAAGTGGGTCATGTCAAATCCCAGCTCCCTCAAATGACAATTAGGAGCTGTCTCTGTGTCTCACACGCAGACACAGTTCATTGGTCCCACTTGATTTACTCAGATGTTAGTAAAATCAGTTTTGGCGGCGTGTTCTGGCAACGCAAACAGTCATCTACACCAAGCACAAACTCTGTGTCAAAGTATTTTTAGCTCCGACATTAACAATACCTACTATCATGTTCTAGTCAAACTCAGGAGACACTTTATCACTGTAACAACGCCGCCAGACGCCTCTGAGCACTGTACACAAAGAGCTCTACGTAAATGTCTGTGCGTTTTGAATAGATGTGCTGATACCCCTCATTCCATCACTAATCGTTTTTCCTTTTGTCTACAACGGGTAGGGTTATGGCCTCCTTGTTGTAGGGGAGCAGGGAAATGCAAATAAATCTGGTTTGGCTTCTTCCTTCACACACACTCTCACACACACACACACACACACACACACACACACACACACACACACACACACACACACACACACACACACACACACAAAAGCTGAGCTCAGCACAAACAGACATACAAACTCACCCTAAGGAGGCAGCAGCTGGGGGTGGGGGGTGGGCAGGAGTTCTCATACTACACAGCCTTGAAAATCGGGATTCCCACACCTGGGTCATTACAACAGTGAGCTGGAGATAAGCTTGTCTTGATATGAATCTTTATGATCAGGATATTCACTCAGATCCCAGTATAGGGAAGATAGCTCTCTCTCTCACTCTCTCTCTCTCTCTCTCTCTCTCTCTCTCTCTCTCTCTCGTGCACACTACTGTCTGCCCCACTAATGACTCTTATCAGCAGGCCCTTCAAATTGAACGTGATACAGAAGAGATATAGTGCTATAGAGCACAGGCAATTAGCACAAGTCGCTCCTGAGTGGAGTGAGCCTCCAGGTCGAGGAGTACCAATGTCACTATTTTGTCCTCCTTTTGAGGCCCTTGACCGCTAACGACTTATTCTGGACACACAAAATTAAAATATGACTGTAAGTCATACACATACTACAGACCTAGTCACACTAAACATCAGAAAATAAGCATTTTGGTTTAATGTTCTGATTCGCTTTATGGGAAATAAAACATAAGCATTTGTCTAGGATAAGGAAGAGTTTTTTATTAAACACGCATGTTTTTTATTCAAACATAGAAATACCCAATCAGCACGAAACGATTCGTCTAAGCCCATCCATGATCATTCATTCCTGTGTGTATCTTTATTGAGCAGATATCAAAGACTGGACTAAACCAGCAGCCAGCAGAAAAATGTCCTGGCACTGAAAGTTCAAGTATCTTTGTGCATGGAAAATGTATTAAAACACAAAGATGTGACCCTAAATTCCATTCATATAACTGCCTGTCTGTGTGTCTTTGATGTGTTGAGCTAGGATATGCCAAGGTTCAACGCAGCAATCCAATGGCCCAATAAACTGATTCGCTCTAATCTACAGGCCTCAGAAGTCAGTCATGCATAGCAGAAGCCTGATAATGGCTCTTAAGATTCAGTCAGCCAAACAGTGAAGAGATCAGTCAATAAGGGCTTTAAGTCTGAACACTTTTACAGCCTCAGGCCTGCTCTACCACACCCAACTCTTTAACATGAGAGACCATCAAAACTATTTATCCCCTGCTCTTCAGGCAGGTGCTACTTCCTCAAGTCTGAAAAATCACTTTCTGATCAATCTCTCAAAACTTACTCCAGTACAGTGGCTCAGAGAGGTGAGAGACAGGTGGAGGGGAGAGAGCAACAGTCGGAGTGACAAGTCAATAAAGGAAGGCTGAATTGGGCCAAGCTAATCTATAATAATATGGCCGGTGTGTACTGGAGTGGGGAGAAGTTAGCCTCTGGCTAATCGACTGAAACTGTCCACTCAGCTTGGAGCTCACGATAGACTGTGCTGAAGAAAAAAAAGAGAGCGAGCGAGGGAGAGAGAGAGAGAGAGAGAGAGAGAGAGAGAGAGAGAGAGACGGAGAGAGAGAGAGAGAGAGAGGAGCAGCAAGAAAAAAATGAGGGGGAAGAAAAAAGAGACACAAAATGCAAGTGTGGAAAAGCAACAGAGGAAAGGGGAATAGAAGAAGTAACCATTTGCTGTCTCTTCTCTTTTGTTTCTACAAGTGTACAGATAGAGGGAGAGAGAGAGAGAGAGAGAGAGAGAGAGAGAGAGAGAGAGAGAGAGAGAGTAAGAGAGTGTGTGTGTTTGTGTGTGTGTTTGCCTCTGACCCAGGATGGCCCGGATGGCGGCAAAGAGGATGATCCTGATTAGCGGAGCAGTCTGTGTGAACTAACCTAATGAAAGAAAAAGAATCTCTCTCTCACACACACACACTTTCATACAGCGCAGTGCAAGGGAGTCCTGCTGAACAGTTATGTGACCTCAAAGACCACGACAGGATTAGCTATGAGAGAAAGAGAGAGGGAAAAATAGACACTGCAATAACATCTATAGCAGGTGGTTCAGAGGCTCTAGTCCCCCTTTATGAGTGAACATTATTGCTGCACTGTGAGGTGAGTGCAAAAAAAGATGGAATTCAGCTCCTCTCTTTTTACACGACTTCTGCTCATCCGAGTTTGATTGTTATGGTTTGGGGTGAAGAGGCCGGCTGTCTGGGGGTTGATGGCTAGCGGCTGCTAGGCACGCACTCACGCAGAGACAAACAGCAAGGCGATGAGAGAGAATCACAGGGACCACACACATGCTCTCGAGCAGCATGCAGTGAAGGTACACAAGGCCGTGCCTCCAGGGTGTTCTCACATCTATGGCTCGGCCCAGCGCTGCACAAGTGGCAGAATGTTTACCGCTTTGCATCAGTGTGTGTGGGAACACTTATAACTGATAACATGTCTCATCTCCCACAGCCGCTTTAGAAATCTCATGATCTGTATCTGTGTATATCTTGGTGTGTTGTGATACAAGTGTGTACAAGACCTCATATAAACACAATCCTAGTTTTCTTCACTGGTTTCTACACTGTGTGTGTGTGTGTGTATGTGAGTGTGTGTGAGTGTGTGTGTGTGTGTGTGTGTGTGTGTGTGTGTGTGTGTGTGTGTGTGTGTGTGTGTGTGTGTGTTTTTGTGTGTATGTGTATTTGACCAGATGGCTGGCACAATGCAGATATTCTGCCACATCAGCTGAGAGCCATTTTCACAGCTTCTTTTGCTGAAGTATCGTAAAGCCTCCAGCACACCCCCAAACACACACACGTACACACACCCATGACTACGCATTGTGAGGGCCTCAGACAGACATTAAACAATAGAAAAGCTGAAACATCACTATTTATTTTCCACACACAAGTACACCCACCCAAAGACTAATTTATCCACATAACAACACACACACACACACACACACACACACACACACACACACACACACACAGAGCTTTTCTCCCTGCAGATTTAGATGATGCTACACACTGTTGCGCTCTTTGCTTTCACAGAATAAAAACCTAATTTGCCTTGACCATGGCACTTTAATAGAAATTGGCCTCAGTCCTCGAGCCACAATAGATCAACTCCAATACAATTCAGTTACACAAATTAATGATGCTGCACAAACCCAAAGCTATATACAAGCCCCATAAAATGTCCTTCCAGTAATTCATTAATCCGCCCTTACATTATTTTTTATTGTCATTCTCTTTCCCCAATCATAGTTTTTAAAATATAATTGACCCAACAGCCTCTTACAGACAATTTTTTTGTATGATTTTAAAACAAGCAAGTTTGTGCTTTTGTGTTGTACAGATGATGATGATCTCATTCTGACAGAAAAAGTTATTCTACAAATATTCTGTCTCTCTGTCTTTTCTCGCTCTCTCTGTCTTATCCTTTCTATTTAACCTCTTGTTGATACATTTAGCCCCAATCCCCAGCTTTTTATCCAGAGCTAATTAGCTGCCTATGAAATAATTGTTGAAAATCTGGAGGGGATTAAATGTTAATGTGTTTGAGGGAAAATAGTTGTAATACAAGTCACCACCAGCGGTAACAGGATGGTGACACACAAGCAACCCCTGAAAGCATTTAATAAAATACACAACAGCTTATCTGAGCCTTAAGACACACGGTTTATTTAATTATTTAACACTACATTAAAAAAAAAAAAGAGTGTAATTGTCCCTGAAGTCTCCGAAAGCTATACTAATGTGCATCTGAACTGAAATATATTATAGACACCATATGACCTCTAAGACCTTGCACTTGGGTTGTGCTGTGAAATAAGACTACAAATCACAAGTGACCTGTTATTTTGTACTGGTAAAATTGCATGTTTCCATCTCATAAAATTCCATGCAGAACCATTTAAGGAAACTAAAATCCTTAATTATTCAACAAATCCTTAAGGGAACTTTGGTTCTAATGGTGTACCTTTATTCAAGATCATCTCCATAATTTATTATTCATAAGTCAATCCTACACTCTGCCTACAAAATAAATATGGAGAGATGAGATCTGTTACAGTCCTTCCATAAATGATAGTTAAAAAAAAAAAAGAAGAACCATCCCAAAACACTCTCATAACTCCAGTTGGTGATGGTGATGGTGCTGATGGTGAATTATGTGAACAATGGAGGTCAGCAGATCATAAGGCGCAGCTAATGTCCAGGCTCTTTCATACCTGCGTCACTGATCTCCCATTAGAACGAATACAAGACCTACACGATTACTCTACTTAGACTGTTAGCCACCTCCATGACGCAGCCCAAAGCTACATCGTCCAATATCAATTGTGACGGTTTATTCAATTCCTGTGTCTACAATTGACACTTTTGGCCCATATAGATTTCTTTTCGCCCTCAGCAGTCGTCCTCAAGGTGATCACTGTGCTGCACATGCGTTTTCTTAAGCCTAACTCATACTGACATCCGTGCCTTAAATGATATCGATTTCTGCACATGGAAGGATGCCCCCTGCTGCTCCCCTAGTCTTTGGTCCTCTCATCCCTCTCTCCCTACTGGCTGAGTGTGATCATTTACTGCTACTTGCTACAAGTGGGTTTAATTGAACACATGGAATGGCAAGACCATCACAACAACAACAACAACAAAAATGAGGAGAGGTCAAGGAAAGAAGAGGGACAAATTATGATAAGGAGGAAAAATAATCAGAAGAGAATGTTTAGTTGAAGGTAAGTTAAAGGGGTGTCAAGTTCATAATTAAACATGCCGCAGAGCCCACAATGACCTCCATATGGTTGCTTTTAGTCACATTAAGGTCATATTAATTACAGGCCAGAATGACCTGCATATGCTTACTTTTAATCTAAGTGGCGCGTTCTGGCCTGTGCAGTGTTCAGTGACTCACACCCAACAAGTGTGTGTGTGTGTGTGTGTGTGGGTGTGTGTGTGTGTGTGTGTGTGTGTGTTTATGTTGGAGTGTAGTGCGTTGTTGCAGATTGAAAAAGAGTTGCTAAGGAAAGAAAGAAAGAAGAGAAATGATTTGAGCCGTGTGAAATCAAACAAGTAAAACATTAACTGCGTTAATCACCGCACACTCTGGGTCATGCACTAAACGCGTCACGCAGAAAACGCGCAGAAACTTCCCCCAACACACGCACACACACACACACTCTCTCTCTCTTGCTTTCTCCCCCCGACAGTCACATTAAAACAGAGAACCCGTCTTTCAGGAGCTCCATGGCCTGACTAATAGCCCCTCATAACCCACACACCGATTTAGAAGTAGTCCCGTGACGCCGGGTGTCCACTTAAACAAGCGGATAATGACAAAGGGTGTGTGTAGGGGGCTGCTACACATTATGCTCTGCCCTTCCATAAAACTCCAGTTAGACTAGAAACTGCTTTAATACCATTTACCATGCCGTACTACTGTGTTGTCTGTTATTTAGGCAGGATTTTGACTTGCTTGTGTTTTGCTTGTGTAAATCCTGGTCAAAGTCTTAGATAGCTCAGAAAAGCTCACATAATGAAATCATTGCATTTGTTAGACCTTTGTCTTTCTACTTTGGCTAAAGAGGAAACTGATAAAGAGAAATTGCATGAGAATGAAAAGGATCGATGTTTTTTTTTCTTGCACACAAAATAGTTGTCATTTTATACATGCAAAATTTCAGACCTAGAAATGATCTATTAGTTAAAACCTCCTTACGAGATGGTTAGTTACAGGCCAAGGCGCTATATATATATATATAAAATCATAAAATGTATAGACCCAAATAAGATTTTCCTGCACTAAAATTCTCAGTTGTTTCTTTGTTGTTTTTAACGTTTCTAATAGCACATGAGAATGATTAGAAGCAGGGGTGAACACTGTACAGTGAACATTCTCCATACACTTTAATGCAGACAGACAGGATCTAAATGAGTGCGGCTATAAAAGCCAACGCATCCATAAACGTGTCGTAAAACGTCCCAGCCGTCCACAGTGGATGAAATGTGGCGTTTATGAGTCTGCACTGATGCTCAGAACTCGTGCAGTGTTTCTGTTTAAGCACTAAGAGGACATGTCTCTCTAACCCACCCTGACACTTATTTATACCCGGGTGCCAGAGACGCGTTTCAGAGTCCAGGCGTTTGACGGTATTTTGCGCTACAAAGCACTTCAAATCTCAAACAGCAGTCGGAAATAAACACCCTATAGTCTACGATGTCTGTCTTAGCTTTACTTGGGCTCTTACCTTTTGTTCATGGAGTTCCAGTAGATTGGCTCCATGTTCGTCGCTGTGATTCCGAGTAAATCCACCAATAATATGAGCAGAAATCCCAGCGCGTTTGCGCAGCTCGGGTTCGCCATTTCAAGCCCAGAACCCGCTCTGCGTTCCCACATCATGGATAAAGGAGATTTTTTTCCCCGAAAACACAGTAGGAGGAAGCTTTTAGGAACAAAGCCTAAAGCTCAGTAAGGCTACAGGGGGAATCCGTCAGTGCGTTAAGGTGCAATGTGTCCGCATGGATATCAGCGCAAAACCAAAGGCACGTTTTATTAATGTCGAGTTTTTATTATCCGCTCTGAGATGTAGCAGATGAAATCCAACTAATTATTCTGTAAAGGCACACTTTTACAGAAAGCCCCAAAACGTCTAGGCTTGAATTTCTTAATTGCTGGCTTTTTGTTCTTTAATCAAAGTCTGTGGCTCAATCAGTCGTGGAAAGAAAACTCCACTAACAGCAGCAATCCTGACATCAAGTCGCTTTTTAATCCGGGTTTCTGTCAGCTTTACAATTGGCAAGAGTCTAATTGTATTGAAATTCTCGCGCTGTCTTCGGCTGCAAGATCTCTCTTCTTTCCCATTACCCCTTTTCGTACCTTCCGTCTTCTGATGCGTTTTCCCCCCAAGAGATAAAGGATGCAAAAAATAAAGCAATAAAAGCACGACAACAGATGGATCTGTGATTAAAACGAAATGCGTTTTGGCCTCGCAAAGTTACATTCTCAGAAAGAAAACCGCGCCGATGCCTTTCTTTTCCTTCTTCTTTTTCTTCTCTCCTCCACTTGCTCTCCTGCGCTCTCCTTGTTATTCCTCCGCGCACTGAGTCCTTCACTGACTCCGGCTGCTTTTTGCGCACTGAGTCCTTCACTGACTCCGGCTTCCTCTTGCGCACCGAGTCCTTCACTGACTCCGGCTTCTTTTTGCGCACCGAGTCCTTCACTGACTCCGGCTTCTTTTTGCGCACTGGATTTCGACGAAACCGATCGTATCTGTCATGTAGGTCTTAAATGTGGGCATGAGAATAAAAAGTACAGAAAGTAGAAATAATTAGTAAACTCTAGCACATCGATTGATGTCCTTAATAGAGAGACAAAACGCAGAACACCAGTGTGCGGTGAAGTGGCGGTGGCGCTGGATGGCTAAATCCCCGTGGGTTATGGCTTTAGTAGAGCGCTTCGTGCTCTTGTCTCCTTCACTTGCTGCTGAAAAGCCTTGTGGTGAGATTTGTCCTAGCTCGCTGACAGACTGACTTGTTGGAGAAAAGGAGAGGGAGGGGAAGGGGGAAAACCCTATCTTCCGCCTGGCGGCCGCGCAAACACAATGTATTTTTCTTTTGGGTTTTATTAAACATAATATGAAGCGGCGTTATCAAGCCTGCTCCATTCTACAACCCTTAATTATTCTGCTTCAACCAGAGAATCCACACGTACACGTCTGAAACCACACATTAGCGTACTAAATAACGCGTAAAAATAGTACAGCCTGCTCTATAGAATCGCGTTTTAGCGTTAGTGCGCCCCCGGGTGGACCGATTGTTTATTCTGTCCACATCCTTTCCAGGAGAGTTACGCCTACGTGTTAGATGGCTGCAAATAGACGTAACAGGTAACGCACTAACTATATTATATCTGAACCAGGCTCTGGATAATGGAGAGTGAAGTGATGGAGCTGGAAAGCTTTGCCTGCAGTGTCACACTGTGGACATCACGAGGTACAACACCCTCCTTCACATAGAAGGTAGTGTTTATTAAGGGGGACACGTTCCCAAACGTAAACATGGAGAACCAACCCTTCTACACATTTTGGGGTTTTCCCAGCTCTAATGTACCCACTTTAATTCAGGAAGGACTGTATGGGGGATAATATGTTTAAGACAGGGATCTGTGGGTTTAAGGTAAAACCTGACAGAGGATTCAAGGCTGGAGATCAAGGATGAAATTATATAGTGTAGTCTTAATAATCACATGTTATTCACAGAGAGTCAGAGTGGATTGGATGTTATGTCAAGACATCATTATTAGCTGTGGTCTCAATGTAGTATACATCATTTGGACATTAACCTGTTTTATTGCTTTGAGAAATACTTGATGTTCTCTACACATAGAGGAGTTACAGCCTGTGTGGACAGAGGAGTCAGTCAGACGAACAAACGGCCTGTAGCTCGCCAGCAAATTCTGAGAGAGAACGGGAGAGAGTGAGAGAACGAGAAGGAGGAGAGAGATGTGAAAAATATGTCAAAGAGAAAGAAATAATGAACGTGCAGCAGCCTAGCGTGAGCGTTATAGCAGATGCAGACAGATTCGGACAGGCGGAAAACGACAACAACCGCAAGAAGGAAAATCAGTGATTATGAGGAGGTTGTAGCACCTTGGATGAGAGAGAGCGAGAAACCAAAGAAGTGGGTTGAAGGGCTGAAGCCAAGGCAATGACATCAGCAAGTTTAACAGGAAATAAAAGTCAGGAGATGTGCTGGCACAATGTGAGGGGGGGTGATCTGTGGTTGTGCTGGTCAGCTTAGTGAGGTGCAGATGCTGCATTGGACCCAGGCCCATTTCAGAGCTGTTCATTTATTCATGATGACCTCGTTATGAGTTTTGACCTTAAGCACTGCCTCATACCGCATCCACTCCCTACAGACTCCATCCAGACTGTTGTGCAGCTGCTGCAACCCACAACACACATATGCATACACACAGGCAGACACACGTACACATTTAAACCAGCTGAGTTATCACACTCCAAAAAGTTGGATGAGGACACAAGTAACAGAAATAGTCATGGAAAAAGTAATAAGAGAGAACAAAGTTTGAAAAATGATGAGGAAAAGTGATGAGAGAGTGAAAATGAGAGAGCGCGCATGAGAGAAGGAGAAACAGAGAGAATGAGAGCAACAGAGACATAGAGAGCCAAGTGAAACACACTAATGAAGAAATAGTGCTTCAGTAAGGTATTATATGGGGCAGAGAAGGATGTGTGTGTGCTTGTTCACACTCCTGCCTGTCCTGAAGTTGAGATATCTCCTTCGTATGTTTGTGTTGTAGAGTTTGTCTCTCCCTCTGAGCCTTACTCATGCACTCCTCCCTTACACCCCGGAATGCTATCAATACACACTCCCTTACACGTTCCTGTGTGAATTAGAAAGAGCGCCAGGGAATCACACACAGATGGATCAGATGACTGACAAGACAAAGCAAAATTGACCTACATAATTATTCCTCGCATACCCTATATGCAGTCTGTGACCAACAAAGCAGACAGTACCCTGTATTGCAGTACAATCACTGTATCCAAAGGCCAATGTCTTTAACCAGTAATGTTTGAATGAGTGATGTGTTTCACTGGAAACATATTTTCAACAGGATTTCATGATATCATGTGAATGATAGCCTGCAAAAAATATTGTCGACTTGGATGAAAATGTCTTTTTCTCAAAGATATTCAAATCAAACAGTTTGTTCCGTTTGACTTTATTCGTATATACGTTTTATTTGAATATACACTATTGCACAAGATCTGAAATTTTAACCTGTAATTTTTTGCCCAACCTGGGTTCAGATTTGTGAATATACTTGGCTATATACTAAAGTAAACATTAAAACATGTCTGACTGAAATTAGAAGAAAGAAGTGAAAGTAGGTTAAGTATTGTCCTGATTAAGTTAAAGAAAAATCTTATTGCAACATTTTATTGTAATAGGTTTGACTATTATTAAATTCATTCATGAACAAATCAGCCTAAACTCCCACATATGTCAACCTGTGACATGTGACTTAGCTTGACAGCTAGCTATATTAGCTAATGGTTCGCCACATGACAGTTGTTCTCTATATTAATGAGACAATAATGTAAATTAAAGCAGACAGGAAATCCTACTCATATCCCACTGACAAATGTTAGCTTTTTAAATGTTTGTTCTTGAATAAATTGCAGTGATGCAATGAGGATTAAAAAGATTTTAAAAAGACTGCCATTTTGTAATGGCAGGTTGGAATACTGATTTTTATTTATAAAAATACAGACGATTTATGTAAAGATATTTTTTTTTGTACAACATGAGCAGTAAGGGGGTATTTTAAAATAATTTTATATTAGCCGGTCCACCTACTGGCATGCAGACACATGGAGAACATGCAAAGCTCCACCAGGCAGTAACCTGATATCAGAATTCTACTGGGTCCCTTGGAGCTGTGATTCAACAACACAACACAACCTGTTATTTCACTGTACCAGTCTTTTATATACAGCTAATAATTAAAGTTTGCAAGCAGAGAGGCAAGATTTATACAACTGGTTTGTAAGTTGTAAGTTTTTGTGTACATGTAATTGCCTAAGTGTACAATATTAAAGGACAATAACTAACTACAGAAACGTAAAATGGGTTTTACTTCTCGTCAAGTAAACCTCTATGCTTTTGCTTGCACTCATATGGTCAAAAGTCAAGGTGCAAACAGGCCAATTCCTCCTTTATTCTCCACTATAACTGCCTGCCTTTTTACATCCTTCACCCATTCCCTCCATCCCAGACATCAAGGCCTGAGCTGGGCCTGAAGCTCTACCTACAGGACTGCCTGCAACTAAGCACTAAGCCTCTGCACACAGAGCGAGAGAAGCCAAATGAGAACAAGAGGCAGACAAATGGCAAGAGGAGTGGATTGAGCCTGAAAAAGGGGTGGACGTAAATGATGAATTAGTGGGAAAGATTGAGGGTGACAGAAGGTAGAAAGAAACATAGACAAGGAGAGACAGCGGGATGGAGGAAATACAGAGAGATGGAGTGAGAGAGGGATAGAGAGAGAAGGAAAGAGAACGATGGATGATCAGGGCTGGCAGCGTTGAATGTATTCGGTTTTTGAAGATGAGATCAGTCTCAGGCCTTGGCTGCTGTACACTATCCCCAGAGAGCAATTACACAAGCAATTACAGACCATTACGCAAGGGCTCCTCACAGCTCCAAACCTACAATGGCAGCTCCCTAACTGCCACCACCACCTTTAGTTCATCTCCAGCTAGACAGAAACAGAGAAGCGAGCTTGGGACTATGTTACACTGTTTGTAATTAGTGAAGCCAGACCAAACTGGGATCTTTAATATCCTGGAAATATTTGTACATTAAGTGCAAAGTTCATCGCTTTAGAGACCACTCACACTCAATAAATAAACTAAACTCTGGGACTAGCTGAATAGTCATTTTATGTTGATCAAAAGGCACTTATAATGTGCTATCTGTGATTTAGCTGATGGGGCTGTTTTGAAACTTAAAGCTTAAGCAAATACGTTTCTGCTCTATGGTGTTACATTCAAAACCAGGCCCCCAAACATGCTAGGTCGATTTGATTCACTCCATTCAATTCAGTTTTATTTAATCAAAATTCAGTTCAATCCACTGTAAACATTTTAGCCTCAGGCCTCAAGCCTTAGGTCAGGGTTGCAGTTGCGGTGGATATGAAACCAGGATTACATACAGGCCTGAACCTGCACAGTGGTGGACCAGAGGTTAGTGTGCTGGTATACTGATTGATGGATACATTAAAAAGGTTTCTCCTTAAGCTGGATCACAGCTGCTCAGGAATACTAGATATGCATCAATACCCATACTGGTACCAAAAACATGCAGCTATCCTTTTTTATATACTGCTATACTGATATCTGCTAGCTAAAGGCATCGAATGTAAATGTTCCCATGTAGGACAATTTATCATGGCAAATCTATCTATAAATTCTGCAGGGTTTATCCAAACACTGGCACGTTTTCTGGGAGGTAAAAGCGACCCAAGCTGAGCACTGGATCAGGGTCCCTGAAGCTGTGATGTAGCGATGCTAATTGTGCCACCCAATTAGATTTATTTCAATGGGATATAGCACTTTTAAGAACAGGAATTGTCACAATGCAGCTTTATAGAAATCCTCAAGTGTATTTAGATCCCTAATGAGCAAATCTGAGGTGACAGCAACAAATGAAAACTCCCTGCGACAAGTGGATATAAGGAATCCACAATTGTGTGTATATATATATATATAAGTTTTTTTTCTTCTTTTTCCGACAGCATTCTGTGTAAACTCTAGAGACTGTTGTGTGTGAAATTCCCAGGAGATGAGCAGTTTTTGAAATACTCACACCAGCCCATCTGGTACCAACAACTGTGCCACAGTTAAAGTCTGATGCAGGATTTTATTCAATGTGATAAATCTGATAGGATAAGCTGCATAAATAAGCAGGTGTTCAGGTGTTTGTAATAAAGTAGTTGATGAGTGAATAGCTGTGTGAGTGTGTGTCTATATAACTGCAAATATAAATGCAACTACTGTTGTGAGTCCTTGGAAATATAAAACCCTTTAAGTATTCTAGAAACAGACCTCCTCAAGGTAGCACACATTTGTTTCTCTTTTGCAGCAGTGATCGATTAAATGCTTCCAGTATATTTAAAGCTGAAACAAAAATGTGGATTGGCTTGTCATTCTTAAGAACTGGAATGGGAACTGCTACTTTATTTTCTACAATAATAAGGAATTAACACCCCCTTGGAGTTTCAGGGCCTTTGTCTTCTACTCGCTGGCTCAACACTGGACTGCTGTCACTAAGTAATAACTAGGCTTCACCCTCACTGTCTACCAACGAACACAGCAGAATGATGGGTGAGTTTGGGACTGAAGTGTACGGGACCATCCATGATGGTTGAGGAGATAGTAGATAGTGCTGAAGGAATCAATTTTTACCTTTTTACATTACAAGAGCAACAATTATGCCCGGGCTGAAGAAAGGGCAGGTCGAAAAGAGTGGGTGCTTGTAGAAAGTCAGCCGAACTCCAGGCCGTCAGAGAGATAAGGGGGCGTATGCAGCACTTGAAAATGCCACAGTCATTTGTCTAGCTTTGGAGAGGGAGCCTAGCAATTAGGGGACTGTCATCGTATGGCTGTGTTCAGGTCGTTACAAAGAAGAGAATGTTCTATTCTGCCTTCCGGTCGGAAACATGCTATTGTGGAAGTGCTGAGACACAGCAAAAGTTTCTTAAGTGTGTGGGAGAAACAAGAAGTAGGGACAGAGAGAGAGAGAGAGAGACTGAGGGATAAAGATGGGGAAAAAACAGGTGACAAACACAATAATGTGGATGAGATGAAAGTGTAGAATATGTGATATGTGGGCTATGTGGCCAACTCACAAATTTACTAAAAGTGGAAAAATTGTGCTTTCAAGAAAGTTCCAGTTCAGGCCTAACCATAAAAAAAAAACACGTCAAAACTCAGTGTTGCAAGACGGAGTTGCTAGTGAGGCATACAGAGTCTGGTGCACAAAAGTTTCTTGGACGTTCTGCATCTACGGACCACTTCCAGAATAAAAGGAATCTCCAGTTATCACATTATCATGATAAAAACAGTACTTTAAAAACTTTAAAAACAGTAAAACAAATATGTACCACAATACAAATGTATTCAAACCATATATACACACACAGATATAGATTTGAAACAAGACCTGTACTTATCTACAAAAACTAAATAAAAGAACTATTAGACCACTTTACTGCTGTATAAAAAAAAAGCAGCAGTCAGTGAGGTACATCACGGATGTCTGGTCTGTCCCCAAACCCCCACTGTAAGCACCATGGCATTACAATAATACAACACTACAATAACAGTGAATAAAAGTCTGTAAAGTTCTTTCCAAGACTTTTACAGGAATACTATTAAACTCAACTGAAGTAATTCACTGAAGAACAAAATCAAAAGTGTACAAATTTATTTAGGCTTATTTATTAAGTTTTTAATTTCACTATTAAAAGGCCCTGTGCACATTCTATTGCTCCTGATGCACTCAGCATTGAGTCCTGGTCATGTTGTTCATCCTCTCCATCCATGGACCTTGTGTTAGAAAGTCTCTCCAGTGCCCTTACTCTTCTGAAGCTCTAGCATTAGACCCTTTAAAACACACTTGACTTTCTACTCACTCCTTCTTTCCAAAATTGGTCACTAAGCAACTTGGACTGTAAAAGAGAAGCCCGCTGCAGCTTAGCATTGAAGAATAAATAGATCCACCGGATACAAGAACAAATGCCTTTGTGTTTGTGGTTAGTGAAGCATGTATGTAAGAAACGTGCGTGACTTACCTCCCACGGTGCATGTTATTTAATATGCTTTGCTTGAATGTTTTTGCAACATGCAAATTAATCCCCCCCCCCAAAAAAAAGCACATGAAAAGAAAAATAATTTGTCAAAAAAAAAAAAAAAAAATTTTTATATATATATATATATATATATATATATATATATATATATATATATATATATATATATATATGTATAAAAATGTGGAAAGGAAACACAATAAATGACCCCATAAAATTACAACACAGCAGCTCTGTAAAGACAGATTTAGTTGCTGTTTTTCCCCTATGTGATTTACCTAAACAGCACCTCTAGTGTACAAAACGAGAAACTACACTCACAAAGACCTGCTGTATTTAAATCTGGTATTATTGACTGTGGCAATGGTTTAAGTTGGCTAGAGCTGTATTGACACACACACACACACACACACAGACACACACACACACACACACACACACACACACAGACACACACACACACAGACACACACACAGACACAGACACAGACACAGACACACACACAGACACAGACACACACACAAATTAGATGTCTTGGACATTGTCACTATACCACCATGTGTTCCTTCTACAAAAAAAATCTGGAAAGAAATAACCCATGTATGAGTTTAACTTATAAACTGCTACTAAAAATGCTACCAACTGCCAAAAAACACACCAAACTCCAGCATCCCTGTAACCTCAGAGAAGTAGATCCAACATGTTCAGGATCTTTGATATCCTCAAACCTTGTGAAGGACAATATTATACTTCAGATTTTCATTAAAAAAATGTCTTTTATCATCACAGGTTTAAAAATGTTAAACTGCAGCTTTAATAATAAGGATCAAGAGAAACAGCTTTAGGAATTTAAGTACAATATACAAATAGCTCACTGTAAACAGCATATGTGGGATGGTTGAGAAGATTCAGATACCCACACATACATGTTATCATTGACTGAAAATGATTCACAGATGTACATGGCAGACCTACACATAGGAGATATGGAGTAAATAAATGGAGCGGAGTCTCAACGGAGCAGAAGAATTAGATTGGATGAGCAGTGGAGGAGAAATTACACAGAATGCCAAGAGATGATTCTGTGTTTGCTTCCATTCTTTATCTCCAACACGACCATTTAAGAAGCTCTGTGTTCAAGAAAATGTCTTTTAGTTTCTCAAAAGACAGTGAGAGCCCCCCCCCCACACACAGCTGCCAAAAAACAATCCAGCAAATTCCGCAAGTTAAAGAAACAAAAAGTAAAACTGTTATTGAGAAGTGATCAGTGCAACACAAGCACTAAAGAGAATCCAATTCCCTTAACAAAAAAAATTCAAACTCCTCAGTCACATTAAATTGAACTAATTCACTAATGAATTGAAAAAGTTTACTGACTTTTTTTTTTTTTTTGTAATTAACCGAGCTTTTAAATTTCCTTCCTCCAGCATCGATACCTGTGAAAGACCTCGGTATAAAACCCATTACAAGTTCTTCAAAAATCAATAAAGTTTTTCATCTCATTGTTTGTAATGTCTCTGAAAGGTGGTATCTGATATATACATGGGCATATACATGGATATGTAAAATTCTTTACACTGTTGTTACTGCAGCTTGGCACTTGGTAAATTTTGGTTCTGTTGACAAATAAATTGAAGTTACAGATGATAGGTTCTCAAGCTGTGCTCCCTTCTTCTTGACTCTGTTCATTGGATGAACCCAGTGGTCCTGCCCACCACAGCACAAGCCCATTGTTCTCTCTGATGTCGCTGGATGTCATCATCTTCTCCTCGTCTTCGTCATCGCTGTGTCCAGGCCACGGGAACTGACGCTGACCGCTGCAGGATGCCACCAATGGCATAAAAGGATGAAGACTAGAGGGAAAGATGGAAACAGGTTTCTATTGTACTAACGACACAAATCAATATAGGAGATTTATTCATATTAAGATACCCAAGGTTTGAAATCTTTTTTTTTTTACTTTAAATGTGATTAGGACTTGAAATTGTGGAAAAACTCCAGGCTTTCTAGCAACCCAATCTCTGTAGACAATAATAACAAAAAGAAATAAAAATAAAGATCTGGGCCACTAAGACACAATAAATCAGGATAAGGAGCTGTCTCAGCTTGTCTATTGATTAAAAAAGAAAAAAAAAAAGTCCCTGTCCTCCTGCATTTAAATTCAAGCATTTACCCTAGGAATGTGTTTTTTTTCCCCCCCTATTTTGAATTTTCAAAGCCAACATTAAATCACTACAATATTTCCAAAGATATCCTGAATTTTTTAGTCAATACACATGAACCGACTCATTTCCTGTCAAGCTGATCTTTATCTGTGATAAAATACTCAGTAAACAAATGCCAGATTTGAAGCATCCTTACAGAGTTATTCAACTGATACTTATCACACCTCCCTTAAGTTTTCATAGTAAACAAGGACTTAGGGATTGTAGAGAAGTCTTCTACATGATCAGTTGGAAAAGTTATACCTGATGCCATTAGTGCAGTCTGTGTGAGCCTGAAACTGGAGCACGGGCCTCAGGACCTCTTCATTACCATCAGGAGGAGCTGTGAGTGTATCCCATACTGACATCACTCCGTCTGTGTCTCCGCTTACAAGGTACCGGCCAGACCTGATCCGAACACACCACACTGACCAGTTTAAGATACAGCAGGAGCCAATATGAAATTTCGAACGCATGCATGCTGTTGATGTTTTCTCTCTTTGTGCTGGAACTTACGGATCTAGGTCGAAGTAAATGCGCTGGTTAGTGCTCACATTTCTGGGGAGTGAGAACAGAACCCGACCCGGGTCTCGGAGATCCCAGCACAGGATCTCTTGATCCTGCAAATACACACAGGTTCGGATTCAGGGTTTTCATTCATTCAGCACTCAGCTGAAGTTCAGCGTACACAGAGATGTAATTTTAATATATATTGTTACTCCGTAGTCTAAAATGCTGGCTATGAACTAAATAGGTTTACTTCATAAACTACTAAGAGAAATCCTCACATGATGATCAGCATTAACCACTCATTTAATACACTGTGTGTGTGTGTGTGTGTGTGTGTGTGTGTATTAGTGCGGTGTTATCTCTTCATGCACATAAAGGAGCCATCCTCCATCATCAGTATCATCAAACCTCACTCTCACAACACACCTTGCGGGCACCTGTGTACAGCTGGTTGCCATCCGGTGAGAAGAGCAGGTGTGTGACTCCACCATGGTGGCGTTGTGGCAAAAGAGCCAACATTGATCCGTCTTCACAGGAGTATAGACCCACTGTGCGCGAGTATGAGCCGCAAACATACACCGGCTGAGACGGACTAAATGCCATGCATGAGATTATACCTGTCTGGCCCTGTTTCTTCACTGAGATAGAGACAGACAGACATAAAGACAAAAAGAAAGAGATAGAGAGAGAAAGAGAGAGAGCATTTAAAGCGTTTAAACATTGCTTTTTATTCCACTCATGTTTCTCTTAACATCCATAATAAGCACATCAAAACCTGTCTGCTAAATTATTAGTTCAACTTTTACAGACTAGAATCCTAATTTTGTTCCAGAGCAAAATAATTATAAACAGGGCTGGGCAATTAATCGAAAAGTAATCGAAATCGACATTCAGAACCTATAATCGATCAAGTTTTTCCTGGTCTATTATTTCGATTACTTTCCCATTAAAAACTGCGTGTGGAGTCACATGACCCCGTGCCGTTACAGTACGTTATTCCGCCGATATGTCGAGCATGGAGAGCTTAAACACTCAGACAACTGAGCAACAACAGCAGCTTGTACCAAAGAAAAACTGAAATGAAGTCAGATGTAGACACTGCAGAAAAACAGTTCCGACGCCCAAAGGTAACACCACCAATTTGTTTCAACACTTGGAGTGCAATCACGTTACTGAATATGAACAGTGCATGGCTCAAAAAAACAAACAAAAAGAGACTGACAAGCGTCCAGCAACAAGTGCCTCCGCAAAGCAGATGTCGATAACAAATGCATTCACAAATGACAAACAGTAAGAGAAGAGTTCAAGAAGATGGAAAGAAATAACTGACTCTATTTGTTATTACATCGCAAAGGATATGACTCCCTTGGCTACAGTGGAGCGAAGCGGGTTTAAACACCTCGTTAAAACTCTCGACAGAAGATACACTGTGCCATCGCCATCACATTTTTCTAAAACTGCGCAAGGACGATGGACCCATTCTTGAGCCTTACTTTGCACTACATAGACGACAATTGGAAGCTGAGCCAGAGATGCCTTGAGACGGCGTATTTTCCAGCCGATCACACGGCAGATATGATTGCGCAAGGTCTGAAAGATATGCTTTCCGAATTGGACCTGGCGGAAGAAAAACTTTCAGCCATTACGACAGACGACGAGAAATGCACTGTTTAAAATATTATTTACAGGATATACAAGAGTTATTTTATTTAGAAGAGATACTGCTTATTTTCTACTTTTAATATGAAAAACATTGAAAATAATTTATTTTGTTTCCAAAAGTGCAAGTTATTTATTTTTACTTTTTTTTTTATAAGAACAAAGTGACTGTTCTTTTTAGGCAATGTGTGCTTTAATTTCAGTTGTTCAACATTGATGTTCAATAAATAACCATAGATAGTAGATAGTGTGTGTTTCCATCAATTATTTTAAAATCAAGTAATGCACCCATCATTCAAAAATCTCACTTGTAATACGTGAGCATATTTACTAAACAAAACTTGTCAGTGAACTATGAGGGCAAAAGAAAAAAAAAAAAAATAATCGTTCATTAATCGTAATCGAGTTAAAATGCTCGATTAATTGAGATTTTGATTTTAGGCCAAATCGCCCAGCCCTAATAAGCAGATTATCATTTCATTCCCTCTTCAGCACAGCTGGCCACATTTGCATGCATTTTAAAGACACAAGCGAACGAAAGCTCTGTGAAGAGCAGAGATTTGGGGTGTAGCGAGATCCCTCACCGACAGTAGGCCTCTGCTCACAATCCCGGCCAGGCCGCTCTGTGTAGAACACCCTGACCGCCTTATCAAAGCCGCAGTAGAGCTGAGAGCCATCAGGAGAGAAACACAGCGAATGGGCCGCCGTCAGCTCGTCCAGGTGGTTGTAGGGACGAAATGTTGCTCGGAGGTTACCGTAGAAAGCGTCCCATATGTGGACTGGGTTGTCACGGCTACTGCTAGCAATACTGGAGGAAGACAGACAGATGGACAAACTCAGAAATCGAATGTGGAGCGATTTAAGTAAGCCGCTATTATAAACCTATTAGTTTAAGGAAAATTTCACAGCTGCACAAGCAATTAAGTCCATTTTATTCTATTGCACCCCATGTTGTTCCATTTGCTGAAGAGGCAGAGACCTAACTAGTCAGAAATGAGGAAGCTTTAAATACAGTGCATTTAACTGTGGTATAATTACACAGTCGTCCATGTGAGAAACTGTATTCTCTTCTCTCATCATGCCGTTTGTTCTTGCTTGGGGAAAAAGAAACAATTATGGCAGTGCACTTTCACAGTTTAGGCTGGACTGCTTCCCAGAAAGCAAAACAAAGCAGATCCGCTTGATCGTCTCTAAGGGAGGCTTACATTCTTTGCCTTCTGAATATGAGACAGAGATCATACTTCGGGAGCTAAGATGGAAGAAGAAACAAAAAAAGAAATCTGTGGTGTTTCCCTGCAAGGCGCAGTCAATGGTAGAGGCCTGTGTTAATGGCAAATCCCACTTTAGATTACAATTCTGCGAATGTTTCAACAGTTTCCCCAGCATGTGTGCATGAGATCAGCACTCACAATCACGGCTAAATGTTTCCATGGTTTTCCTTTCTCTCATTCCCGCTGGCAGTCTGAAAAAACTTCAGAAGCAGAGCATTGTTTTGAGAGTCTCTCAGCTCAGGTTTGATCTCTACTGGTCTTTTCCTTTGAGTGCATCTTCCTCTTGCTTTCCTCTTCATCGTTACATCTGCCTGGGATCTCATCCTTGACCTCACCACCTCTAGTTTTCTATTGCCACAGGGTGACTGTTTTCATGCAGTGTGTTTGATCAGACCATTGAATGAGTGCGTGTTTGTGTGTGTGTGTTTGGGGGGGGCTGCATTTAACAAGCCCCCCTTTAGCAGCATTACAGCCAGCGCCTGTGACAACAGGAATCTCCTTGGAGACAGCTGGACTGCATTGATGTCGGCCAGTCTGCATTCAAAAAAAAATAATGAGGCTGTTGGGACACTTATTCGTGCACAATAACGATGCTCAATAAAAAAAAAAGAGGATGCTGTATGAGACCAAGGGTGATGGAAATGGCTGAAGAGGGAAGATAAGAGACCACTTAGATTTTTCATAATCACCTCCAGCAGCACTGCAACCTGCCATGGACGTTCAATGATGCAAGCAGAGGTTAGATTACTGATGAAAAGTTTCTCTTTTTTTTTTCCCTCAATCTCTCTAGTGAGGCGTTGAATTTCAAAGAGTGCCTAAAAAAAAAAAATCAGGGCAGCCGAGGGACAGGCTATTTGGCAGACGGGCAGATAAGAGTCATGAATTCTGGACAAGCAATAAGACATCTGGAATTATATGGTACACCAGGCTGCTTTGTGAATGAAATATGAAACACCACTGGGAGACCTCTGGAGTCCTGCAATGTCAAAATGATGCTCTAGTGATGAACAACTCCACTCTTTTCACAAAATATATAACCTCATCTAAGATGCTGAACCTTAGAAACCTGAAGCGTTTCTTCTGTTCACAAAAGTTCACAGATTTTCTAGACCATGCCATAAAGTATAGATGACAAGCCAATTATAGGGAGTGGAATAATGGGAAGTAATTATGCCTAGTTACAGGGGGGCTGCAGATTAAAGGACAAGCTGGCATGGTTTTGTTCCACTTGTCCTTAGAGGAAAAGGGTCATTACTGTAAATCAGTACAAAGATCCTCTAACTTTTGACCCTTATCCTATATGGAAGCATTTCTCTCCTGATTGGAGTGGATTCTTCCAGTATGCAGGCCAGATTAATTAGGGAGAGAGAAAGAGAGAGAGGGGGTAAAGAGATATAGCTAAAGTAAACAAGTGAGTTAAGGGGAAAAACAAATGGAAACAATGTAAGCAGTCATACATGGACATGCTGTAAAAATTAGAAATGCAGTATTCTAAATGTTTGATGCGCTTTAGCAAGTGTAAAAGACATTCTTTAAAGAATGTAACGCTGTTTGCAGTACAGAGGTGTTGTAGTGGGAAATGTTGCACATACAGAACAAGGACAATTAGAGTCTGCAAACAGTAGTTTCCATCAGTCAGAGTCCAGAGAGAGAGAGAGGAAAGAGAGAAGGAGAGGCAGAGAGAGAGAGAGAGAGGGAGGCAAAGAGAGAGGGAGTCAGAGAGAGAGGGAGGGAGAGAGAGTCAGAGAAAGTAGAGCGTGTCAGAGAGAGAGAGAGAGAGTGAGGCAGACCGAGAGAGACAAAGAGAGGCAGACAGACCGAGAGAGACAGAGAGAGAGGCAGACAGACAGACAGAGAGAGAGAGGCAGACAGACCGACAGAGAGAGAGGGGCAGACAGACAGACAGAGAGAGAGGCAGACAGACAGACCGAGAGAGAGAGAGGCAGACAGACAGAGAGAGAGAGGCAGACAGACAGAGAGAGAGAGAGAGAGAGAGAGAGAGGCAGACAGACAGAGAGAGAGAGGCAGGCTGATATAACTGGATCTCTTCATTAAAATAAATAGATTTTCAGGGGAAAAAGACCGCCAGCCAGTAGAAAATAAACTCGGTCCTAACAATGTTTATGGAACAGAAATCAATCTAGATCCATTCCGGATTGTGCTCCCTGTCCGTTTTCTTCAGCTTCAGATAACATTATGCATACGGTGCCTGAAGCTTTCCTTCTGCTGAGCTGACAGATGAAGACGTTTACTCACAAGCAGGTGTCTGGATCTAAAGAGCTCATCTTTGGAAACCAGCAGTAGTCATAGACGGTGTCTCCTTCAGGCATCCTCAGCACCGGACTCTAGATGTAGATAAACACAGGAAATCAATTATTATGGGCTTTAAGACTTCTAAGACATTATCTGCTCTTCAATCAACCCGGTGCTGCAGACTACTGGCCTTGTGCGTCAATACGCTTTTCCACCGAGATCGTTTCCTTTAACAACCTGAGAGGGTTTGAAAATCAATATCCTCAT
The DNA here is from genome assembly GCF_022655615.1 of Tachysurus fulvidraco. Lineage (NCBI taxonomy): Eukaryota > Metazoa > Chordata > Actinopteri > Siluriformes > Bagridae > Tachysurus > Tachysurus fulvidraco. Next base: position 36,501,297 of record NC_062518.1, read on the forward strand.
CGACTGGAGCATGTGCTGCATGAAGGAGAGGTTACTGCGGCTGCCTTTCCTACAGCGAGGATCAGATGATCTAGTATTATGCAGTGTATACAATATCACGGAACTGCATTGTGTATTTGTATCATAAACATGTTGCATGATCATAATGGCTTGAATACTTAAACCTGTGGGGATTATTTGGAAACAAGACCGGGGTAAAAATGGCATACACAACTAATTTGTGTTGTCATCGGACTTGCTCATTGAGGATAAATACATACACATTGTGAACTAAATCGATCTGATATTAATCTTGAATTTTGTATTCTATTAATCTTTATATTAACCTTTTGTTCTATGTTTATGTTCCGTAAAGCCGCTTTGAGACAATGTCAATTGTAAAAAGCGCTATACAAATAAACTTGAACTGAATTTGGTTTAGTCTTGGATGCTAAAATCGGGAAAGAACTAATAACCTGTGATACAGAAGAACACAGTGCAATACTGAAAACGTGCATGTTATATTGTGGCGTATTTAACTTTAGATTGTTTCTGACATTTTGAACATGCTTTTCATATTACACCAGAAGAGCATGGATTTCCTTTCTAGTCTGGGTTCTTAATCATGTGGTCAATACTTTTTGTACATTTAATCTACGTTTCTCAAACCTCTATTTATAAAATGTTGTTTAAGTAGGAAATATTCATACTGACCAAATCACATAAGTGGTTCTTTATATATATATATATATGAGAATTGGAAAGAGTGACATTACAGTGTCCTCTTAATATAAGAAATGGTGGAGCCTGCAATCTGCAGTAATATACAACAGGGCACACAGCCAACACCCTGGTGAGCTGTGCTAATAATCCCAGTGGTGAGTAAAGAGGCTGTAATTAAAAGACATAATTACAGGACGCCACAGATTTTGAGTGCTAAACCCAAACCAGGTATAACTTCCTCGCTTTCGGTAAGTACTGTAAGTATAAAAGCTCTACATGCGGACGTGCGCTGCTTTATGTCCTTCAAACTTGCAAATGATAACCAACTGATAGTAATTAATTTCCACACTGATGTGAAAGCAGGCATCGACTCCCATATCATCAGTGCTGATGGACTTATTTGGCTCTAGTTTCATCATAAACCAGTGCCAAAGTATATAAATAATGATGCTGCTACGGTTCGGAGGCTGACCATCTCTGAGAGCAGATCCCAGCTGCTGCTGTAGAGCTCAGGCGGGAGATTATACACACGCAGCACATTATCTGCACTGTTCGAGAGGATACAGGAACCATCTGGAGCCCTGAGAGACACAGAGAGAGTGAAGGGGAGAAAAATAGGTGTGTTTTAAATCTGCTGTTCATGTGTGTCGGTGTGAATGAATTTTCAGGTTGCACTGATGTGGTTCATGAACCGACATGACGACATGTCACCATCTAAGTTCTAATAAACTCTTAAGTTGCATGCAGCGCAGTGACCCCTTAGTAACAATATTATAGCGTAACTGAAACACCGAAATGTGGGAGGAATAACATTAGTTAAGGCTTTAACAGGGAAAGAATCCATTAAACAAAAGAAAAATCAGCAGAGAAACTCTTTACTTTGACAATTACACAATTACTTTCACTGCTCATGAAGAAAAAAAAAAGCAAAAGTTACTTTAAAGGTTGAACATCAAACAAATGTTGGACTAATGTTAGCTATGTGTTATAGTGACAGCTTTCGTGGCTGCACGTTATGAACACTAAATTCAGCTATATGCATGTGCATAAATTTGGTTGTGATTCCAAACTGAATAAATCTTTCCGACAGGGTGCTGAGTTCGGGGTTGCACGTAAACAGTGCGTTTGGAATTTGCCGCCAGAGGGAATTCAATCTGGACTGATGAAAATCTATGCATTCAAATGTAGCCACCGATTCTCCAAGCTGTCACGACAACGATGAAAACCGAATTCGCTACGGTGTCATTTAGGTAACGAATGGAACGTACGTTCAGAAACTGAAAAAACTAGCAGAGGTTTGGGAACATTTGTTTGGTTGAGAACATTTGCTTTTGTGAATAATCAGACAGAATTCGCCTGGGGCCGAGTTGCCCAAAAGCGCCACAGCACGTAGATCATCGCTAACGTATACAGCAAGCGTCACATTAAATAGTCTCTCTGCCAGCTAGGCTGATCCGAAAGAGATCATATAGCATGATTATAATGATCTAGTGCCACACTGGGTGCGATGCTGGTACTGCAGTCGAATGACAGAATTCCGATGAACAGCGATATTTAAGTCATGAGGGAACAAAAGCTGTTCACTAGAAGAAACAGTAAAAAGTTATGCTTTACTCACCATTTGCAGCCTCTGAGGTAGTTCTCAGGAGTCTGTGTGTATTCCGCCCAGGACCCTGTGAGCATCTGGAGGTTCTGACTAAAATCCAGACCCAGGCTGAATTCATATGAGAACATTTAAAAAAATTAAAAAGGAAAATGATGATTTTTCACACACACACACACACACACACACACACACACACACACACACACACACACACACACACACCACCAGATTTCAAATAAAAAGCCAAACAAAGCACAATATATATTTACTATTGATGCTGGTATTCATTGGGCTCTGGTTCAGTGTTTTCCTCCTCCTCATCTTTTCTCTCAGTTGTTGAGAATGTCTCCTGTGTTTCTTGGCAGTCGTCATTATTTTGCATCAATTCTCCAGGTCTCTCTCCACCATCTTCTGTTTGACTGAACACTGTAGGACAAATGCATGACATTGTAGAACACGTGAGGATTTGTCAACAAAAACAAAACAAAACCAACTCTACAATTTACATTACACATAAAATTCTTTAGGGAAAAAAAGAATTTTTTTTATTGCTTTTTATTGTAATAAAGAAACACTTATGTATGAAAACTACATTATTTGTCAATTTGATAGAAAAGAAAATCTAAAATTATTTGTTAAATTCACCATTAATTGTGTCTATGATGTATAAGAAGTAAAGACTTTGACCTTTGTAACATATTGTGAAAGCCGGAGTACAAACTTAACACATTCTATAAATTCTATAAGAGACACAATAGAGTCACCTTTGTCTGGGATTCCACCAGCGTCCTGACTTTCTCCTGTTAGTGTCTCAGTGAATATCTCAGGCTGACCGAGGTCTATGTCCATCCCTTCACCAAAAGGTGGCTGTTGAGCAGCAGCTTGAGCCACGTCTTCAGTGCAGGATGTTGGAGGCGCAGCATTAAGTGGATCTCCATCAGCTTTTTCCTCCTGTCCTGTTCCTCCTAAACTAAGCGCATCACTGCAGGTTCCATGATCTGACATACTTGCACCTCACAGTCCCAGAGTCTAGAAGCGTGTGTGGAAAAAACCTTCGCTCTCAGACAGAAGACTGGGCCATTAAGATAATGTTTCTTATGATGGCACAAAACTGAAGCCTGAAGACAAATGGACGATTTAATCAGAGCTCCTTACACACACGGACTTAAATTATGTAAACCAGTAGTTAACCAATTTCAAGGACACAGTTAAGTTGAAACCAGATACTTTATATTCTGTCTTTGGCATAAAGTCACATGAACATTGTAGCAGTGATATGTACAATATTGGAAAATACTGAACGTTACTCTTAAATAGTGTTAATGATTGTGAGAACCTGAACAGTCACTGACTGAACTGTACTGAGCACAACACACACACACTCAACAGTATGGACTGCAATGACACACACCAAATACACACACTTCCAATTTACAATCGTCTACAGCACTATCATATCAAACTGCTTACATGCTGTTTTGGACACTGTTTTTGCTCTTTGCAAATGCTGTCTCACATTTCAGTCGATTGCTGTTTTGCACAATACTTTACAATCTCATGTAACTGCTGCTATAACACTAATGTGTTCATTATAGTATTTCTGCCCACGCAATATTGATTGAACATACAGTATACACTGGTCTGCGCTGTTTTTGTGTAGTCTTTTGTCCTGCATGGTCTTCTTGTCTTGTCCTGCACTGTTTGCACTGTCTTGTCTGTCTTGTCTTGCACTGTTTGCACCAGGTTGCACAGTTGCACTTTGTGTGGCTAGGACTAACTTACTAAGTCCTTATAGCCCTGTCTTTGTTTTATGTAGCACCACAATCCTGGAGAAAAACGTTGTCTCATTTCACTGTGTATTGCAACAGCTATATATGGTTGAAACGACAATAAAAGCTTCTTGACTTCTTGACCAATAAAACACTACTGTAAGGCATCAGGACATGATCATTACAAAAAATATTAATAAAAGCATGAACATATTAAATGCAAATGTCCGAATCCCCCATGTTTGTTCTCTGGGTGTAAAAACAAACGCCTACAAAAAAAGTTTTGACAAAATAATACATGCAAAAATAAAATAACATCCAGGAACAAGAACACAAATACATGAGAAGAAAAAAAAGAGCTTTAAATGAAGCAGAAGGAAAAGTCTGACCCTCTGAGTGTGTAGGTGTGATCTGATGTCCTGCTGAAGAGAAACATGAGATCCACACACGTGTTCTAGCACTAAAGCTGATGTTGCTGATTGTTTGCTTGCGTTTATTTTCTCACCCAAATGGTTAAAGTAGTATTTGTTTTTATTTAGTAAATTTTACGTTACCTTTTCGGGAACAAAAAGTTGGTGTCCTTTCGTTATATTTCCTCGTAACATTTATTCAATATGCACGAAAAATACCTCATATGTCAACAAAACTTTAACTGAAGCAAATTTATAATCATAACCCATGCTGCGTGTTTACACACAAGGACGCCGCCATTATCAGAAACAACGGTCCGGATCTCGCGAGATTTGGCGCAGCTGCACTACTCAATTCGTCCACAAGAGGGCAACAAACATGGAAGATTAAAGAAGTGCACAGAACAGTTAGAAATAAATAAATAAATAAATAGTGCACTTGTATTATTACTAATATATGAATGAATTAAATTATTAAAGGCCAGAAATTCTTTTTTTTTTCTTTTTCAAAGATAGGTTAGCAATAAAATATGCAAATCAAAATATACCACAACACTTCTCAAAAGTATTTAACATTTTATATTAAATAATAAAAGTATAACCAAGTATATTTAGTTCTGAAGAGTATTTGAACAACAAGGGCAAGTCTTTTGTCTTTGTTACAAACACAGAAAAGATTCACAGCTAATCATGAATAGAAGACGATAAATCAGGTTTTCAGCTTTCGTCTCCTGATATTTACACCTAGACGTGTTACACAACATGGAACACCCGTTTTTCCGTCATAAAATAAGTCATAAAATATATCAGAAGATGTAACTGACGAGTATTTCTGGTTCCTGAGGTGCGCCGTGTTAGATTGTTTGTTTAAATAATTAATAGCTCTAAATGTCTACCCTTGGTTTGAGATGTGGTATTTGCATGTGAAGACTGCATTTGTTGTTAAAAATAATAAAACCTGAAAAACAGAAAGCTGTCTATGACGAAAAAAAGCTTGCGTACTAATAACCAGACATGGAACAGGGTTGATCAAAACTGTTCATCATGGCATCGTTTCCACATGATTTTTGGAAGCGTTCCTTAAGAGTTTCTGATCCATGTTGCCGTAGTCGTATCACAAGATTCCTGCAGATTTATCAGGTTTCCCTTTAACGCAGTGAATCCTCCATTCTACCACATGCCAAAGGTGTGTTACTGGATTCAGATCCAGGGACTGGGAAGGTCACTGAAGAACATTGAAACCTCAGATTTCTTGGCCAACAGAAATGGAAACTTCTACTATTGTAACAAATCCAATGGTACTGAGTGTTTATCTGAGGTACTTTAAGCCTTTTTTATCAGCCTAAAACAGTCCGGCCATTCGCTAGATGTATTTTCATCGTTTCACCATTCTGAGTAAACTCTAAAAACTGTTTACTGGATTTTTTTTACTGGGAATTTCACAGTGTGTATAAAAATCCCAGATCTGCAGTTATAGAAATACTCAGACCTGCCTATCTGACACCAGGGATCATGCCATGGTCAAAATCCCTGAGACTTTCCTCTTATTCTGAAGGTTGATGTGGATATTAGCCAAAGCTTCCGGCCTGTATCGGCATGATTTTTTGGCGTTCCACTGCATGACTGGTTGATTAGATAACTGATAAGAAAGTAGAGGCCATACCACAATCTACAAAGCATTCATCACAAAAAATAAATGAATGTACAAATGAGCCAAGATTAACCTCCAAAGATCTTTTTTTTTTTTTAAATCATTTACCCAAATGTCTTCAGTGTACAGAAAAAGACAAACAATTGTCCTTGCCATTGTAATACTTTTAAAGGGGACTGTATCAGTAGAAACTATCTGCTTACAAGAGTCAAAACAGTATAAACGAATCATCTTAAAGTCACAGGATTGTCAGATTAAATTTTATCATTCCTAAGGATTCAAAGTAAATAAACTTCAGAGTCCTGATTCACTGGACACCAAGCTTCTTGTTAACAGATTATTTGGCTTGTTTTCAGTGGTGAGATATTCAAGAACATCACAGATCAATTTCCGGTTTAGCTTCAAAATAGATCATGTAAAGAAGTGAAAATTTCATGTGCGTCTTCATTAAGTGTGGCGTGTGATAAAGTGTCCGGCTTTGTTTAATTTATCTATATTTCTGTTAAAAAAAAAAAAAAAAAAGTAGTTCCTATTAACAACCATGTCTTACATACTCGGGTAGGTTTGCTGACGTACCATAGACCTTTAAACATGAACCTTTGGTACATGGGTGTCCTAGAACTTTCAGTGGGTTGTAAATGATCTACCCAATTTGTGGCATTTGGTACTTATAGCTTGTGCGGATCAGCCGACAGACACATTTCAGCCATGAACATGCTCATAAAATGACTGAAAATATAGCCATAAAGTTTCAGCTGATTTTTGACTGCTTGCTTTTGCAAATACTTTATATATCATCTTGTAATCTCTAAAGGAGTTTTAACAGTATCATCTTTCTAGATTTCTAAACAAGCACCAGAAGTGAATTAAGAACACAGAACATCAATCTTAATGATAATCATTTATTAAGTACTCATTTTTCAAACAAAACCCAAACTATTTACACTCGTATTAATCTGCATGTTATTTCATTTGTAGTACGATTTCACCGTTATCTGTAGGATTTTAAAAGTTAAGCTACAGGACAAACTTAACAAGCAGAATGGGAAGAAGCAAATGGATGATTGCATCTCCTCCACTACAGGTTACATGCAAATGACATGACGACAGAGATTCCGACTCAATACTGATGATTTCCCTTCGTACTAAAACTATGGGAGCTGAGAAATATCTGAGAAACGTCAGATGTTCCTGCAGTCATTACTCAAGTGTTAGATTTGAAGGATAGGTTATTTTTTTTGTATTTTTTGTGTCAGATTATGATCAAGCCCATTGCTAGCACGGGTACATGTGACTGCAACTTTTGTCCTTGAAGATAATACACAATCTTTAATAAAACAGGGCCACTCGGGCACGGTAATCCATCATCCTACTCGCGCCAATCATAATCTCATTAAACTATCTAGCTTAATCAATCACCACTCATAATAAAAGGGCATCATGCACATAAGAACTCCAATGGTTTCTGAACTATTGTCAGATAAATCGTTACAGCATTCGTTACTCTTAACAGCAACGGCACCGTGTTCCAGCTCAACCACTTGTCCAAAAAGAGGCCAAAACGGGCCACCAGAGTTAGACAGTAATTTCAGTTAATTCCACTACTAATCACCCCAAACTACATGATATTAAAACATATTTTTTCCACCATGCTGAATGTTCTGTAACATAAATAAGTTTCAAACGATTTAGTTAGAATTAGCCTGACTCGACCACCCTTCTCTATCTAAACTGACAGGATGCCTTTCGATGCGTTAAATTTAGTGCTGACGGGATTTGTAAATCATTTACACGTCATATCTAATCCTCAACCAAAACTCTGATCAAGCTACTTAATGACTTATTTAGTTCAGGAATAAAGACGGGAGTAAAACCAGGTTAACTGAACAGGTTAAGCATCTGTCCCCCGAAGTACAGGCTTGTCTGTACAATTAAGGCATGTCCTAAAGGGGGAAAGAAAATCACACGTGACAGAAAAGCAGTAATTGCATATACAGTTTACACGGCAGCCAGTAGCCATGGGGATGAAGTCTGTGTTTGAATACGGTTTAATCAAGTAGTCGAAGGAAGAGAAGATTGCGTTTGTTACTGGATGATGATGACCATGCTCAGCAAACCTCGACGTGTGTAAGCCATGTATGCAATATGGACTTCAACAGTCTGTACACGTATCGACTGTCACAGTTCCAGAGTTCCAGTATCCCACGCTCTGCTTAGACATACAACGATGATCACCTACTGGGGGAGCCAGCAAGTCATGGAGGTACATCGCACTGCTATCGGTTCAGTCACTTCACACCACACTGGAAAGCGGTTGAGGTCTTAGAGCAGGTAGCGTTGGTGGCCTTCCTCAGAGATAGAGAGAGACAGAGAGAGACAGAGAGAGAGAGAGGGGGAGAGAGCAGGGAGTGTAGAAAGTATAAAAGATCAGATCAGGAAGAAAAAGAATGAAAAAGAAAAGAAAAGCTGGCCACTGTCCATGGCAGAAGCTCAGGTACACTGGTCTGTTTTAAAAAAACAAAACATAAAAAAAAAACAAACAAAAAAAAAAACCCACCAAAAAAAAAAAAAAAAAAAAAAAAAAACACACACAAGAAACAGAGACAAGTGTGCAACATGAATACAATGAAACAATTAACATTTTCTTTACATGACGTAAATGTACTTTTTTCATTAGTGTCATTACCGGACAGACAGTTCTGCTGCTGCAGTCACAGGCGACTCCACGCTGAAATGAATCCACAGCTGTGCAGAAGCTCTGTTTATCTCCTCAAATACTTGTCTACTCCTCAATCGCTGTGCAGAATAAAAGCTTCTGGACTTGACTTAAGAATCCGCTGAAATAGTCTGTTCGTCAGCCAGAAACAAGCGGTATATAAATGTTCTTTCCTGCAGCTTGAGTGCATCCTCAGGAAATCTCCAAAAGGCAGAACATGGAGTTGAACGTATTCCATAACATTCAAAATGTCTGATGTCTTATTAGCCTACTTCATTGGTGTGATCAAGATTATGTTCAGTCCTAAGAATTGCAGAGTTAAAAGGACAAAAAACAAACAAACAAACAAAAATAACAGCATCACTTATGTACATGGGAACAACATGCCTGGTGAGGTTCTCACTGGAGGGGCCTTAGCTGGTTTTAAAGTGTCCGGTCAGCCATGCTTCAACAGCGCCCTCGGTCTTCCTCTATGTGTCCCCACAGGTTCCTCACAGTTTTGAGTGTGAAAAGTGCATAGTGAGAGCATCGAGGCAGTGATCTTCGCTCGCCGTCAACTGCTGAGATGCTCCCTTTGCCCGCATGGAAACAGAAAGGCTAATTAAAGTCCCAGTCCCCAGGCTATGAGGACAGAGGTGAGGTCATGAATGTCCCTCATGTTCTTCTGTACTTTACAACACGTCACAGACATGTCCATCTTTGTATGTTTCATTAAACATTTCTAAAGCAAAATCAAAACCTAGAGGCCAGTTAGATACTCTGGGAAAGAAAAAAAACAAAACAAAATCTCTTAAAGCATCAACAAATCGCATTCGTGCATTTGAAAGTACCGAAAAGAAAATGGTCTGTGCTGTTTTTGAATTTTTTTTTCCAGGAACACAAACTTTTTTTTTTCTGGCTGAAAGAGTATTTAAATCCACTGCGGAAAAAAAAAATCAAAAAATCAAAAAACATATTCAACAAATTCAGTAAACAAAATATGGTCAGCTTTGTAATAACTGCTTGTCTCAGCACCCAATCCCCAAAGTCACAAGTATGGAGACTTTCTGCTTCACAACAAGGACGTGGGGGCACACGGTCATGTGATGACTACAGCACCTCCTCCCCAATGTTTCTAAATTGAGTGACCCACCCTCCAAAAAAGGAAACCACGCACCCAGAAAAGTCCAAGTGTTTTTCTGTAAACAACCAAAACTCCAGTATGGAATAGATTTTTTTTTCTCTCATCATCATCATAGTCATAATGTCTATATGAATAGGATTGTAGAGGCAGTGTCTTCTGGCGGTAGTCGTCTTGATTCTTGCTGAAGAGGCTTATGAAAAAGATGCCTTCTGCTCCATTCCGATGTCCGACTACGCTTTCGCTTTTGCGATGAAGTTATTAGAAAAACAAAACAAAACAAAAAAACCAATCCGGCTTCACTGTTTTTTGTTATTTTTTTTTTTCACCTTTTTTGGAATACATTCAATATTTTTTTTGTAAAAAGACACAACACACTTCACATGGTGGCAATGAAACTAAAAACTACAGGAAAAACATTTCAAAAATAATAAAAAAGTAGCAGCCCCAAGTGCTCGTTTGTAGTCCAAATACTTTTAACTTGTGTGTATATGTGTATATTAGAGATACATATATGCTTTAACAGAGTCAACAACAAACAGGTAACATTATGAACATTTTGTGCACATTTTTGTGCACATGCACAGTTTGATGGGATCTATTTAAGCCAGTCAGTCACTTGCTCAGGAGTAAGAGAGTGGACAACAAGGCAATGTGAGCCACATCCCCCCCAAAAAAGTGGACAATCCCGTCAATGGACTATCCCCAGGCTACACTAGAAGAACTACAGAGAATGGTGTGCACAACGCACAAAGCTCTTGGTTTATAAGCACGGGAGTGGGGTCTTTACTGAGACACACTCCGAAAAAATAATGTCTCAATGGCAGCAATGAACTCCAACTACTCGCCCTTTTAAGTTCTTAGGCACATGTGTGGACAGAAATTCATTCACTCACTCTCGCACACACACACATGGATGCACACATACACAAATAACCTCAAGACTTGGCCCATAAGCCTACTAGAGGCACTGATATGGGTGGTGGACAGAAGAGGGGGAAAAGGAAAAAAAAAACACTTGCATGCACAGCACTGCTGAGTATAAAAGAAGCTAAAGCTTTTTTTCTGGTTGCATCTACAGCTCTCACATCCATCTGGGGATGAGGAAATGACAGAAAAAAGGATGGGTTGTGCCATTGCCCTCTGTCCCCCCTCAGTCAAATACACAAACATGATGCAAATTTACATTCACACACAAACATACATTCTCTCTTACACATTTTCACTCACCAAGTACAAAATTCTAATTTGCTTGGAGAGGGGAAGAAAACAAAAATGGCCTCTTTTCTTTTCCATTTTATACATCTTGTAAGTAATGCCAAAAAAAAAAAAAATAATGTGCAGACCAGTATGCGTTAAACAGACAGACACACTCATTCAGTCACACACAAAAATATTATTCTCCATAACATAGATCCTAACCCATTTTTTGTCATTTTCTCATTTTTTTTTATACAAGTGCAAATCTTCAAGTTTTTTGAGCAAAAATCTTATTATTTTATATAGCTTTTTATAGAAACTTTTTTTTAATAAAGAACAAAAGGAAAAAAAATAAACAGTGTTTGTCTTCAAAGAAATGTCTTTTTCTCATAGGACTTTAACAGGACGGTCCCCATTTCAAATCTCAATCATCACAATGTCCAGTTTTAGTCAGACACACAAACACACATCTCATTCATTCATTCATTCATTTATATATATATATATATATATATATATATATATATATATATATATATATATATATATATAGTGGGAATATATCTGAATCCATACAACATATCTAACATGTAAAACCTTCTTTAAAAAAAAAAGAAAAAAACAAACAAACAAAAAAACACAACACCTATCTATATACCACCTTCATAAAGTGCATTAGTTTGAATAAGGTGCTTATTGTGTAAGTGCCAGAAGTTTAATCACCCCCAAATATCACCCTTTTCCTCACCACACCACTACAGAGGAAGCCTGAAGCTGTAAATTTATACTTCAGCTGCAGTTTCCCCTTCACACACACATACACACACACACACCCTCTCTCTGTTTGTACTGGCTCTTCACCCCTCCCTCCCCCCAATCCCCAGCAGTGCACATTGGACTTGCGGAGTCTGATTAGTTGGACCCGCAGAAAAAGGCCTCAGGTAGCTATTGCTGTGGACTCAGTAATCCTCCACCATCTCCATCTCACTCAGGCTCATCCGATCCCCTGCACCATGGAATGAATAACCTAGACAAAGACACACACAGAGGTTGTTGTTTTGGATTAATACTAAACCATATGCTATTTCAGCTAGATCATCATTTCATGAGCATTTCAAACCCTAAGAACCCTACTGAGAACAAGATTAATTATCAAGTACTGAATTAACACCCAGTCCATAGGTTTAGTCAGTAAACGTTATGATGAAACAAATAAGATGTTAAATATCTGGCAAGAACACTTCTACAAGCATCACCAGTTTACCAAACCCATCCATTTCTCAATGCTGTGAACCATTAATCAGTCCCCAGTTCCGCTTTCACCACTAAATGGCATCCAGTACAGGACCACATTGCAGACAAGCTGTGGAGAGCAACAGCTGGGCTACAGTCAGTTAATAATAAATATGTTAGTATAGTGTAGATTTAACCTAACAATCTGGCAACTCGGTGTACAACACAGACTGTAAACAGACAGAGGAGACAAGCAGGTGTACCTAAGATGCTAGGATCAGAATGCAGCATCATGGGCTGTTTCTTCTTCAGCTTTCCTGCCTGGTCGTAGCCCATCCCTCCCTTCCCAGAATGCACTGCCTGGAACATGGACTGCAAAGCAGCAGGGTTCATACCCCTCATTGAATCCTGGACAGACAAGAAGTCAGGGAGAACTGAGATATGTAGAAAATCACATGCTCAAGTACAACAGAGTACACAGGAAAAATCAGATCTGAAATTTCATTTGATAATGAAATGTTAATATGTAATCATTTTAAGCTGAAAAGATAAGCAGGCTACATGGCTGCAATATATTAAAATGTGTAATTTGACCAGAGTGCAGTGAGTCTCCTCTACCCTGAACCCTGGTGTGTGTGTGTGTGTGTGTGTGTGTGTGTCAGCTTGCCAGTGTGTATATATTTGCATACAAATCCAGTCTGTTTTCTGCATTCTTTGCAGCAGTTGGTTTGTTTAGTGCCTTCAGCACTTGGGAAAACTCTGAGATGAGTAGACTGCGTATGGGATCTTAAATTAGAAGCAGTAAAATGATATATGAGCTCTATTTTTTGTATACAGCTTACAAACAAAGATTTTACTCTTGTTGGCAATTTCTCCTGCAGAACAACTGTCAGAACCAAAAAAAAAGTTCACAATGCACATTTGTTCCTCAGCGTCATCAGAACTCGGCTTTCTCATACTGATCGGCTAATGGCAATTTACGAAGCATTGAGTGACAGGGAGGCGAGCGTCCCTCCCCTTTAATAATCTGTGACTGCATATCTGGAAGCCTCAGACAAGCTTTTGCTTTTCCTCCCATGCTCCAATATCACACTAAGATATTGGTAAGCAATGCAAAAAATGCATTTGTTTTTTTAACACATGCCTGATTAATTTGGTCACAGACCTGATCTCTATGCAGCATGTTAACCTACAATCCAAATTACCAAGGACAATTAAAACATTAAATATGGAAGTTATGTATATTAAATGAGAGTTTTTTTAATTGAATTTTTTAACATTACTTAGACAACAACACTATAGACAAAGTTATAATGAGAAAAAATGTTCATCTTTGTCCACAAACGCTTTACATTTAGATCCTGTACAGCATTAATCCTAGGGCATTAATTCATGACTCATAATACAATTGAGTATTTTAATTGTCTTACCTGCAAAGGAAAGCTGTTCATGGTCAGTCCACCCACCTCCTTAGAGAGCTAATATAAATAAATAAATGAATGAATGAGATAAAACATTAAAAAACAGATGAAATCACACTGTCTGCAAAGCAAAGTCAATCTATAAATCAATTCCAAATAAGTTTCACCTTCACAAATGTTTTGATGAGATTCATTTATGGTTGATTGCTAATATAGGGAATCTATTTGCAGCATGTTCATCTCACCCATACAGATCCTGAGCACGTAGAAACTACGCATTAAGCTGTTCGCACGTCATTTGGCAGGCAAACACCTTATGAACCTGATTTGATTGTCTCCAAGTTGTTTATCCAGTTGTTTAAGTTTGACAGATTGTGTCTGTAGTTCATTTCATTAATTTTTTATTTTTTTTGAATGTCAATAAATTTAGATCTGACATTTAGTCCCAAATAATTAACATATTGCTAAATAATACATAAATGTTTAGAGCACCATCGCTTTCTCGGATATAAACCCTCACACACCTGCTGCTGCCTCTGATGGTTGGCTTTCTGTTTGGCACGGCGTTCCAGAAACTGCTTGGCAAACTCTTTGGCTTCCACAGTGTCACCCAGATAGGAGCGAATAAAGTCCAGCACCTCGTACGGCGACTCCACCTCCTTCAGATATGCCACAATAGTGGCCACTGTGAGAAAACCACCAAGAAAACACATTAAACACACTAAAATTAGAACACAAGGCTAGCATGAAATGGAAAAAGAAGAAAAGTGAAACAAATGAAAGAGAATGCATTTACCATCCAGGGAGGAGTTTGAGTTGTTGGCAGAGGTGTTAAGGGCATGCAACATCTGCTCACACCATGTGGTAAAACCGTCCTGAGCCTTCATCCCCTGCAAAAGCTTCAGTAAGCGCTCTTCATCCTCCGTTTTTTTGCGGCGATTCATCATCAAATATTGATCACTAAAGCGACAAATTCATAAAATATGGTTTTCAAAGGATGATACAATAACTGTATATACAACATGAATCCAGCCCACTGGTGATCGGGTTGTATGAATGTGTGTAGCACCTGAGTGAGGGGCTACTTCGGCTGTTCTTCAGGCCCATGCCACTGCGGAGGGCACTCTGGTTCTTTAGTGCCTCGTCCCAAACCCCCATGCTGCCTCCTGAGGGACTACTGCCACCAGCTGCCTTCCCATCCATGCCAGCAGAACCCCACAGACCCTCTGTAGCCCACTGTAAAGGAGAGCAAAACAAAGATATAAATGCATTCCATTTCATTATAACTAACATTTTTCTAATTTTGTAATTTTTCTAGTGAATTTAAAATCATTCTGAAATTTGATAGGAATTTGGCTGACCGAATTTATTATGTATCTATTACAGATCATTTAAAAATGTCTAAGGCGTATAGAAGCATATACACAAATGGGTTTGAAAGTAAATGCATAGTACTTTATTTGAAGCTACACAGAAATATTGTGTACTGTATGTATATAAATGGGCTTACTCGCTGCTGTTGGGCTCTTTGCTGCTGTTTATAGAGTCTCTCAGTGTCCTGTTGAATCTCCAGCGTGTTAATGGACTTGCCCTGCTTCCCTAGTCCAGGTACAGAGCCTGCACTCCAGCCTGAGCCTGTGCCAGCAGCCGCCTGACGTGGAGCCTGCTGTAGTAACTTCATCAGAAGCTCCTGCTGCAGAAAAATGACACAGAAAAAAAAAGATCAGGTAAAAATAAGTTAAATCATGCCACTAACACAACTGCTTAAAACTTCACACAGTAATGAGTTGAGACACAGTTATATGACAGGGAAAATTAAAAAGATCCTGACTTCCCAATAAGTGAAGAAAGAAGGCCAGCATTGAACCCATTAGTGGTTTTGTCTTAGCTTTTCTTTTAAAAGGCATTTCAAGTCTTGTCTACATTTATTCAACAGTTTACACTAGAATTGTTGAAATCCATAGAATATTACACACAAAACATAAAATGTGCAATATTTATGCATTATTTCAATGTTACTTGCAAATACACATGTGACCAAACCCTAACAAACAAACAGACATTATCATTTGTCTGACTAATAAAAATAAGTCTAGCTGTAACACATTATTGGGTGTGTAATGCAAGAGGTGGCATGATTATGGAATGAGCTTCAAGTTGCTTTTTTAATATTTAAAAAACAAACAAACAAACAAACAAAAAAAACACCACAACATCTTATGAGCGGCCTTTATGTTCAATAAGACTCCGAAAAGCCCTGTCAACTGATTTGCTGATATAAGACTTCAACCATGTTACCGCATTAAAGACTGTCAACAAGCCTTGCCTGTTTACGCCTGAAGAGCTCTTCCTCCTCTCTCCTCTTCTGTTCTTCCTGCTGCTGTCTCCTCTTTTCTTCCCTTCTTTTTCTCTCTTCCTCTTCCCGCTTAGCCCTGAGTTCAGCCTCTCTTCTCTCCTGGAGCTTAAAAAGGCACAGATGCAGCGTTATTGGATCTGTAAGTTAATACACGTTATTAATGCTTTTTGGTCTGCAGAGGGCACTGTACTCACCTTCTGAAGCTGTTCAAGAGTTGGACCCTGAGTTGAAGAATTCATTGTTAAGTCCCATAGACTGGCCTCACCACCTACAACAATGTGAGGTAATCAAGCGTGAAATTAAAAAATGCCGCTCTGACAATGTGTTCAAAGAGCAAATGCGTGCCGTAAAAAAACCTGTGTTTTACCTGTCGGCTGTGAGGCTGAGGTATGCATGTCCCACATGGACCCTGTATCTGGCACTGACATCGATCTGTTCATTGAAGGCATCATACCCTGCTCTCCGCACCTACACACACCACGGGACATTTAATTTTAAAAACCTGTGAAACGGTATATATTAGGAGTCACAGGCCAACGGCAAACAAAAAACTGATTCCACCTGTTTTAAGTTTCCTTCATTTCAACACACTAGAAGTAATTAGCAAAAACACTATGCAACAGTGATGTATAAGATCATCATTTTCCACCCCAAAATGTCACCTGATGTTGACATCAATTTTTTTAAAAGCATATGTGCTGCCGTTTACTGGAACCTGAAAGACGTTTTTTTTTCTTTATGCTTCCTTTTTGTGTGTGGAGATGTTGAAGTGCATGACAATTTAAAAAAAGATTTTCATAAAATCTCCAGGACAGAAAACCAACAAGACTGACAAGAACTTTACTCCATGCAAACAAAGATAAAGCTAAAACAGACGAAGCTGTTACACATTGCCCGACTGGCCATGGACACCAGAATCCATATGCCTACACACACAAGATAAGCTAAAAACATTAAAAACCACTCGCATCAAAACACAATTCTAGAGCAAAGAGAAACTTTTAAACCTGTTAATGAGTTGGAAAAGCTGATGCTGTTGCAGTTGCTGGTAGAGAGCAGCTGTAGCCAACTCTTGCTGCTTCTTCAGCCGGTCCTGATCCAGATTACACTGATGCGCACACACAGATACACAGGGATTAATATCTGTAGTCTGCAAGGGCAGATGGATTATACACTCAGATTATTAGGAATGATTAAAACTAAATTTTTATTTACTAATTTTACGCCACGAAGCTGCAAATAAGCGAATGACGAGTTGTGTCATTTTCTATAGCAATTTCTAATTCCAGGAAACTCAGTAGTTATAATCAATGTGCTTGGTTCTAATGTTATGCTTTCAACCAATTCACAAAAACGTCCATGGAAGAGACAGACACACAGGTAGACAGTTAAAGGGTAAGATAAAGCTCTCTTTACGTAGACGACAACTTTATAATTTATGGAAGTAATAACAGATTCCTGTGGTGTTTTCCATAATGTTTGTTTTACTCCTTATACAAGTCACAAAGAGAATATAAGTGCAATTGGCCTATTAATAGGTACATGTTTCATTCGGTAGAACAGGAAGTGAGTTTATTTGGTGCTTGTGTGAATAATGTATGCTCACCAGCAGTGGCGGTGGGGAAGGGCCTGGTGCAAAGGGCACTCGCCCCCACATCTTAATAACATCACCCAGAGGCTGGAAGCCCTCGTCACAGCCACGCTTCACCAGCAAAGTCATGCTGAAGTAGCCTGCTTGGAACCACTCGCACATCTCCACTGTGCTAAAGGGACCTACAGTGAACAAAACAGGACAAGAACACAAAGCACACGTTAATCAGGTCCTGCTCACCTCTTCAAATAATTAAAGATACTTCAAAGTGCCTGCAAGCTCATTTCAAAAGGGTTCAAACTATTTAAAGGAGCATTATCTGCCACGCTTACTTGAGAGTTTTCCCGTACAAACTTAATAACCCCCCACATTTGCTGTGTTACACATCCATATTACGTGACATTTTTCTGTACTGATAAAACTACAGAAAACCAGTTTACTCAAAACTCACAACAGACATCTAAGGAAAGTCAACAAACATTCATCTGAAGAATTGTGTGTTCAATAAGTGAATCAGTAATGATCTGTCTTTTCTGTAGATCCTGTATTTTTTGTCATGTGTCATGCAAATAAAATCCTTAAACAATACATAATTAAGCCAAAATATTTTTGATTCTATTTTTACAGTGTTGGAAGGAAAAAAGGATAAATCTCCATATGAACAGCTCTGGTAATACCTTCATGATTTCCTCATACTACAAAATGCCTCATATCTGTATGTTTTAAAAGTTCATTGGACGCATTCAATAACTTCATATATGAGTCATGAGTGACTAACTTGGTACGAGGAATTGAGTAATCATTCTTCCCAAATGCAGTGTATTAGACTGAATAATAATAACAATAATAATAGAAGACACATCTGAAACTCCACTTCTGCTTGTTCGGTGTGTGCGAATGCACATGTATCTACCCTGAATCTCTCCCTGGGGGTCTTTGTAGAACCACTTCATGGCAGAATCATGAGAGAGAGGCAGGGCAGCTGCAGTGTTTCTGCTCTCCTGCAGTGTCTGGGTGAAACACTCTTCCTCCAGAGATGTGTCCTGAAGAGCTGCAACCATTTTCTCTGCCTCCTGTGTAAATACAAACATTTTAGTTACATTTTAAATACAACACTTTATTAAGCAATTGTCTTATACATGCTAAGGATTTCCAGATTATTATATATAAGGATATCACAGAGTATTCATCACAGAGTGATGGTTGTGATAATCGACACTGCGTACACATATACAGGTTATGTTGGTTGCAAATTTCCTGTGTGGAACTCTGTCCCACAAGACCATATACCTGCTGCAGGTGCTTCATGCCCTCGTCATCCTCAGGGTCACCTCCCGTTGGTGGGAGGTCAGTAGCAGCAGAGGAAGCGGAAGGAGGGGATGAAGGCAGACTGGAGGAGGCACTAGGGCTCAGCTCAGACACTGGCTCTGATAACACTATAGCACATACAGACAGATAACGCATATGATCTCTTATACTACTTTTACAAATTACAAGACATTATCTAGTAACTATATAGATTTATGTTAAGTAATTGCCCAGCAAACTATGCAAAACGATTCAGCTAACATTTCGGCCACGGTGCTCTAATACAGAGTGCCAACATAGAACCAATGATGAGCGGAAACACTGGAAAACATCAAATTGCTATGATGCCAATCCAGTTACTGGCATGGTTTTCAAATATGTTGTAAAAGCATAGCATAATTATGTAATAAAGAATACAATAATATAATTTCCCATCATTTCATTAGCCAAAGAAAATAAAAAAAGAGAACTCGCAGCAACATTTTTTTCTAATTATTAACACGAATAAATTCCATATCGGGAATCGGCAGTGATATTAGCATCATAACTTGGAGAGGAAAAGTGTAGAATCGTAAAGTGTAATGTGCTGGTTACCTTCACTTGGCATCTTGCTGGGCATGGTAGGTGTGGGCTGAGGATCTTCCAGACAAATGGGGGCAGCAGCGGGCACGGGCACGGGCTCGGCCTGAGGAGCAATGAGGTGCATGGAGGAAGGAGAAGAGGGAGGGAGAGATTTCACCTCCACCTCACACATAGCTGCAGAGTCGGTCTCATCTAAGCATGGGAAAAAAATTATTCAGGTAAAAAGGTGCACATGAGGACTGTTGAACAATAATTTACCCATTGAGACAAAAATCTAAAAAAAATACCATTAATACATTAATTGTTTTAAATCATTCCAGACCCCTCCGAAAGTACTGGAACAGCAATGCCAACTATTTACCTGTTTATTTATTGTGCTATACACTAAAGACATTTGGTTTTGAGATCAAATGATGAATATGAAAAGATAGATCAGCTTTCATTTCCTGATATTTACAGCAACATGTATTATTACTTAGGAATGTTAAACAAATTAAAACATGACACTTCTGGTGTCAGTGAAATTCTATCTATCTACCCACCCAATCAATCATTTTGATCTTAAACCCAAATGGCTTCAGAGTAAAGCAAAAGAAAAACAATGACACCTGCCATTCCAATACTTCCAGAAAGGAATATATACACATGCCTATAACTCCAAACATTCCCTCTTACCTCTTTCAGCTTTGTCACCATTACTGCTGTCCTTCTCTCCGTCTGTACCATCCTCGTCCTCGTCTTCTAAACCCTGAAAATCAAACTCCTCTTCTGGAATAGGATCCTTGGAGCCCTTCTGAATGTGTGTATGTAACGTTAGAGAGAGACAAAGGATGACGATAGGTGGATAAATAAGAAAAATAAGAGTCTTAGCATGTAACGTTTGTACAAAATTGTCAGCTACATACAAAGATGGTTGTACATTCGAACACACCTTGAGGGGCATGAAAGCGCCAGAAGAGTCGAAGGTTCCCATCTCACCATCTTCTTCATCAGTGCACCACTCTGGCAGTCCATCTCTCTCTTCCTCTGCTCCTTCACTACCTGCTCTCCTTCTTCCTCCTTCAATCCCTCCGTCCCGGAAATCAAAGTCAAACTTTCTTCTTCGGACCTCGCCATGCTCCCGCCAGCCTGCTGAACGGGGACCACCATCTTTCCAAAATAAAAATTAAAAAAGGTAAAGATGAGCATATTGGCTCCTTGTAGCATCAGACTGCTAATATTAGTGGAGGAGTGTAAAAAAATCATTGTGTGCTCAACTTTTATGCTTTCACCCATTTGTGTGCGTGTACACGTACCATCTCGGCGTGAGCCAGCCAGTCTCCAGCTGCCTCCTGTCTCTCCAGCCTCCTCCAGCTCATGCTCCTCTCGCAGCGTGCGCCAGTTATCACTATCTGAACGCATGAACTCTTTCCTCACCGCAGAGCTCACATCCTCAAAGCCAACACGCAGCCCCTCCCTACGCAGAGGCTTCTCAAAGCGCCGCTCACCCCTACATGAGTTTCCAAAAAAAAACACCTTAGACATCTTCAATGTGGTTTGCCACTTCTAAATTTAGAAACATACATTAGACACTGAGAATGAAATGCTATTTAAGAGAGATTAATGTCAACACAGGATAAGTACCGGTGAAATGAGTGCTCGCTGCCACAGATGTATTTCTGGTCTACAGGCCAGGACTCTTACAGAATTAGTCATTACATTAGCATGAGGTTTGTTTATGAAAATCTATTGTTAAATGACTAATACTAAACTTGTGAGCTCATTTTCTTTAGGTTAAAAAAAAAATACAGAACTTGTTCAGTTGTACTGCTTTAGCAATGCCTTATAAGATTGCAACAAATAAACAAACATCTTTTGTCAGTTATGTTATTCCATTGTAGCTCTAAATAAAAATGATAAGGATGGGCATACCGGTCATCCCAGCTCTGGCTACGGTGGATCTCCCTCACACTCCTGCTGAAGCCCACCTCTCCTTCCTCAGTACTTCTTTGGTAAAACCCACTTTCTCCACGGCCCCTGCCTACACACACAGCAAACACGTACGTCAACATTTACAGCATTTAGCAGATGCCCTTATCCGGAGCGGCTTACATTTTTATCTCAGTTTTATACAACTGGGCAATTGAGGGTTAAGGGCCCTGTTCAGGGGCCCAGCAGTGGCAGCTTGGTGGACGTAGGAATCGAACTCACAACCTTCCGATCGGTAGCCCAACACCTTAAACACTAGGCTACCACATCTCATATGTCTAAACATATACTAAATCACAGTACAGGGGAAAGCATGTCTATCTGTTAAAGTATGACTATTTTATAATGATATGTCTTATTCTTGAATTTTGAATAAAGGAAAGAAAAATTCTTGGAAAAATAAATAAAAAAAATTTATGTGCCTATTGATATCTCCTTGTGCATCTAGACACTAATGTGAGTCTCAAACTCAACAACCGTTCACCATAAGCCTCGCACACTGATTTGCTAATCAGTAATTTCACTTATTCGCTCACCTCGGCCACCTCTCACACTGCCTCTGCCACGGGCCATACTAGCAGGAATGGCCCCACCCCCTTTACCCATGAGCCTCAGCACAGCCACACTGTTGACAGACATGGAAAAATTCCGCTGCAGAAAAAAAAAGAAAAACACAAACTTTGGTACAAGCAGAAGTACAGTAGCACATCACAACACAAATCATGAGACTGGGAACAGCCAAAATCAGTCCATTTCTTTTAAAAACTTTTTTTTCTGTCTGTTCATACGGCTACTGGATGTTTAAAGGAATTTTGATGAGCATGTGTGTTTGGTAAATAAAAGAGTAATGGTGTGACAAAGAAGACACCACTACGAAGGATGTGTGTGTGTATAAACATTTCTAACCTGTTCTTCCTCAGTAAGAGGCACCAGTGCCAGAGGTTGCTGAGGTTCATCCTGCAGTATAGCAGCAAACACCTTATCCTGCATGTCCTCTGGTATCTACCCAGACAAGGGGGAGAAGAAAAAAAAAAAAAAAGAGAGAGTCTCATTATTCAGAAAACTTCATCTTATGGTGCATTTTCGACTGTTCGCGGGTAAATTTAGGCATGTCAATGCACATATCTGCAGTGTTGTTTGCTGCCCTATCTGGAATGCTTAGAATGTTGGATATGCAGAGCCGAGTCAAACCCACAGATCTGAACCTGAGGAGAATTTCAGTAGTCGTTAAAACAGACATGCATGTGGAGCTGTCGGATTGTCACGTAGGCTAGTTAGAAATGGCCTTAAGGTCTTGGATTTGATATTTACAACCATTTTTGCAGTCCACACCATGTACATTAAGCCTCTCTCTCTCTCATTCTGGCAGTTAAAAAAAAAGACAAAAATAAACAAAAATGATGCAAAGACAGGGTGGGGCGATGAGCTGCCACCCTAAAGCAACAGCTTGCTCTGAAGTGTTATACCGCTCACACCACAGCGAACTGCCATGTTTCATCAACTCAACTTTTACGATTTTCCTTGTTAAACAATAAATCATTATTATTTTTTTTAATATAATATTTATTACATATTTCTTTTCTTGTATTTGTTGTCTTATATTATGGCGTGTCTGCCATACAAATCTCTGTGGGGCAGTGGTGGTTCAACTGGTTAAGGCTCTGGGTTGTTGATCAGAGGATCAGGGTTCAAGGCCCTCAGAGCCAAGCTGCCACTGCTGGGCCCATGATCCTGCTCCAGGGGTGCTGTATCATAGCTGCCCCTGCACTCTGACCCCAACCTCCTCAGTTGGGGTATGTGAAGAAAAGAATTCCACTGTGCTGTAATGTATATGAGGTGATAATAAAGGCTTTTATGCCCCGTTCTATTGTATGATAGTGATAAACTATAGGCTTCTACTACAGAATCCATATCAGAACAAGAGTATTAACAACCTATGAATAACCTTTATGCAGTCGATAATGATGTGGTATAACGTGACTGACACAATTATTGCTAATATTTCCTACCAAATATTATTATTTCCAGTCACATACACAAAAGAACATTACATTGTGAAATCTTTGCACGTGAATCCTCAACTGGATTCAGAAATTCACATCTGCAGAGTCAGGGCTCCCCTGTGATCCTCTACTGAAAATAAATGTTTTTCCGCTCTATCTTTCGTCATTTGCTGGCTGCAGTGAAATGTCTTGTAGAACGTTGGCCAGCTACACACCTTGTTGTCTTTGACATAAAGTGCTAACATCTCCTCTCGGCCATAGCGATATTCGGCCAGCTTGTACTTTGGCATAGCGGGAGAGGGAGGAGGGGAAGTCACACTGCCTCCACTGGAAAGTGCACGGAGCCTGAGGATAAGGTGGAACAAACATGAAGAAGAAAGAAACAGAGAAAGGAGTCAGACTTATAGATTTGTTTTCTTTTTAATGTCTAGTACACCATATTAAAATTCTACACCTTTTCCTGAGATATTGTCACAAACTTATCAGAGCACACTAAACACATCTTATTCAAATAGCTTTAGATGACAATGAAGAGCTTTATAAAAGCACATCAGCTCTGCAAACCACATGTCATGCACAGGAATAGTCTTGTGCTGGCCAGTAATCAACTATGCATACAGCAATTCTTGGCCCATTAGAGATGGCCTACCACCAGAAATCAGGCCACACCTTACTGTCTAATCTCTGTATAAACATTTACAGAGGGAGAAAGCAAGACACAGAAGGAGGGAGGGAGGAGTATATTAAGTAAGAGAGAGAGAGCGAGAGAGAGCGAGAGTGCGTGCCAGGACTTAATTCACGCAGATTGACCTCAGTATAAATATAACTGTAGTGTATAAATGTGTTTAGTGTATAGTGTAGTGTTTAAGTGTATAAATATTTAACAGACATAAAAAGTGAAAAAGCTCATTAAAAAGGAAAAAGAATGAAAAAGTGAAAGGAGCACAAGAAGATATACAAAATAACAGACGTAGACGTTACAGAATGGGGAAATAGGAAAAGGAAAAAAAGAGAGAGCGAGTGAGAGAGAGAGAGAGAGAGAGAGAGAGAGAGAGAGAGAGAGAGAGAGAGAGAGGGTAAGCAGTGAACGTTATTTCACAATTTTTTACCATTCTGGGCCGAAATTGAGTGTCTCTGCTGTCATATTCCTCCCTTCCTCTTGGAGCTGAATCTATTTAAATCCAGACAAAAAACAAAACACGCTCCCAAGTCAGCAAGGAGATGTCAACAAGCAAAACTTCACCATTCTGTGTAAACAACATAATACTCTCACAAATACACGGCAGGAGCAGTGCTTTTTAATACAGTGAGAAATAAGATGGATTGCACACGGCTACAACAAGGATGAGTATGAAAGCACAAACATGCTGGCTAAGAGCACTTACCCTGTCCAGGGCAGCGGATCAGGCAAGACCAGGCTGGACCAGTCTTAGGTGAGAAGGCTGAGTGGTGTATGTGTGTTTGTGCGTGTGTGAGAGACAGCGTGTGGATTGTGGCTATGAATAAGGTAGGTGTAGTTTAAGATTTCCAAAGAATAGCGAAATAGCTGCCTTATACTGGGTGTGTACAGGAGGAAAAAGGACAAATCTGTTTAGATCAGATGTGAAATCCCCTGTTCACAGTACAGAAACAAATAAAAACATTCCCAAAAAAAAACCCCTGAAAAAATGCTGAGGGGAAAAAAATAATAATAAAACACTAACAATAACTGAGTGATAACAGCAACACTTTGATACTGACAATAAAATCCAAGCAGAGCTGCAGAAATCCAACGCTATGAAGAAAAACCAAAATTTGATCAGCTGGCAACACAGCTGTCTAAAGCAGGTGACCGTGAAAGTGTTCCTCGGGTCTTCCTTTCCTTCTCTGCTCTCCCTCCTTCCTCCTCCTTCTCCTCCTCTCCCTCCGGTTGAAACGCTGTATGACCAGGCCCCGCCAGTCAACCCCTCTCACGCCGCCAACTCTGCTCCCACCTCTGTGCACAAGGTAGAAAGAACAGATGAAACTCGGAGACAGAGCAACAAACTTTAACTTAAATCCTTAAATCAACTCAAATTAAAATAAAAGTTCATGTGCTTAAACCCAACATTGTTTTTTTGTGAAAACCTTCTACATTGGACTATGTTTGTTGACAGAAGGCTTATCGGGGTAACCTGGACGACATTGATCAAGCCAGTTTCCTAATTCTTTCCTGCCTCACTCTCATATTTCAGAAGCCACAATTGAATATAAAATGCTTAGAAGCTTTTTCCAAGTAAACGTGGTTTAAAAATTAAAACCCATATTTAGCTTTGCTCAGAAAACAAGGCTGAATTTTTACTACGTCCACAATTACTACTGAATACAAAAGTACAAACTCACAATGATTCCAAATACAAGAGGGAAAAAAATGTTTACAAATAACAACAATAAGTTCTGCCAAATTAATCTCCTCGGTTAATCAGCACAGAGATCGATTATGCTGTAGGTTGGCATGACTGAATAATTGGGCCTGTGCAACAATGCTCATTTAGTCTACATATGGAAAAAGCTAGGCTATTTTCGAAGCTGGGGGTTGAAACATAAGTCCAGGACAATCAGATCATATGTCTGAACTATCAGGTTTTATTCACCATTACCCACTGGACTGGTGCCTCAGAGGCCTGATGATATGGTGTCACAGGTGTCTTTTCCACCAGTCTATCCACCAGAGAAAAACTCGACATGAGAACAGTATTAATGCTCCTTAAACACCTGTTAATTTTTTCCTCTTCTTTTCTGAGGAAAAAAAATCTGCTTATTTAATATTACCTCCTATATTTCACGCTCCATTTATTCCACCTCTCTGTTTAGTGTCTGCTTTTCTCACATTTTTGCACCCTTTCTTTCCTTCTAATCCATCTTTCTTTCAGCTCGTACAAGTAGTTCATTTCCCACGAGAAAATGCATATCTAATTCGATACGTTCTACAAACAGTATATATATCTCTCCTGTTAGCATGGTGCAGCTCCAAGCTATAACTGTGGCTCATTATTCATTCCTGAATCCACAGATAAAGTACCATAAACCAGATCTATTCAAAGCAAAATACCGGCAGGGTTTAAGTCATAGGGTGCACTTGAGGAAGCTCCAATGTAACGTGAGCGGTGCAGATGGTTGTACTGCACTACTTGGGTTAGTGTTCAAGAACGCAGAGAGCTAACTTGGTTAATATCAATAATGAACCCTGAAAACGTTTACTAAAGCGTGCATCAAGTGAATTCACCTTTCTAATATCAACATTTCATATTTACAGACAGATACGTTATTCATCTCAGTGGGAAATTCACAAATCCCAGCAGTATCCACAATCTTGGGTAACAAGGTAATCAATGCATGCTAAAATATTTATTAATAAACGTAAATGGTCCTGTGCAATTCCAAGTGTTAAAGGGATGTCCATCATCAAGATCAACAAGATCAGATCCATTAACAAAAAAAAACGGAGAAGGATTAGTTTTCTTGGTAATGCTCCCTTTTTCCAAAATTCAACCATAAATAGTAATACTAATCCCAACCACAATAACATACCTCATCAAATCTAAAGATAAGAATATCACTAGATTATAACGTTCGAGTTTGGAACTCTAGAATACAGTTATTACTAAGGTTGGGAACCGAGAACCGGTTCTTATTCAGAAGCGGTTCTGTTTTTTTAACAGGAACCGGAACCGCACGGAATTTTTAAGTTTCGGTTCCAAACGCGGTTCCGATGCGATGACGGGCAAAGCGCTGGGAGCGGTCACTTTAAATAGCCACGTCTTACCTCATGAACATTAATTGTTTACAGTCACGCAACCAAATTAACGCAGCTTAGCACAGAAATCAGTCACTTGTGCTGCTGTGCTGAGGTAAGCTTTGTGTTAAACATGTCTAAAGTGTGGATTCATTTCCAAAAGCTACAACAATGAAGCAAATCTACCCCCTCTGAGAGGGTTTTCTCCACAGCTGGAGATACAATAAGCCAGGAAAGGCTTCTCCCAGAGGAAGCGGACATGTTCATTTTTCTTCAGAAAAATTGCTGTTTTGCTAAATTGTATTTGTGGATGTTAAATTTGATGCTGGATTTATTTAAATTGATATGAATTGAAATGCTCTGTTTAAAATATTTAAAAAGAGTGATTAATAAACACAAATGGAATTGTTTAAGTATTGTGCATTATTTTTCACATTTCTTTTATTATGGAATCAGAATCGGGAATCGTAAGGCAGAACTGGAACCGGAACATTTCTTTTGATACCCAATCCTAGTTATTATGGTTATTAGTGTGAAAATAACTTTACATGGAGCGTGTAATCAGCCATAATTCGGTTACATGTTTGTGTTTGCTCAAGTTTTTTTTCATTTCTTGTGAATTAATTGTGTGTACTGGCAAAACAACAAACTTAATTCATCGCAGCATAAAAACAAATATTGCGAAATGTGTTTTAATCAAACAACTCCTGGAAGTGCACACAATGGTCCTTTGTCATCAAAGTTATGGAAAATAAGTAGAACCCAAAATTCCACTAACTTTGATGTAGAACGAAGCTCCGGTCTGGTTAGGGAGGAGGGGGGAGGGTTGGGGAAAATGTTTAATTTGCAGTTTAATAAGGAAAAGCAATGACTATCACCATTATATATAACAAAATACAGTAACGCTTGTGTATAAAATCATGACCTATATTTTTATTTTTAAATCCATCCATGTATAACAAAGCTATTTGTGGTAAGACACAGTACGTTTTAATGCTACACAATTCATGGACAGATAATAGTACCTCTTATTAGCATAGCAACACCTTACCCGAAGCTGGTATAAAGCTATGTCAAAGATGCAAAACACAGGGCCCTACAGACATGGATTTAATTTAACTGTATTATAATTCTTTAAGAAGAGGTCTTCAAGTTATATGCCATAATGGGTCACTGCTGCTCAGAGATTAGCACTATTCCTTTTTGGTGACTTCATCATTACATTAATTTGTGCACTATGGACAAACTGTCCCGTTTTTCAGAAATTAGATAAACATTTTCTTTTTCAGGTTGGTTCTATGATACTGTGATAATTTTTTAAAATTTGGTAATGGATGCTCTTTGTAAGGGAAAGGAAGTGCAATGCAACACAAGTGCAAAGTTCTTATTATAAGCATATGCCCAAATTTACCCTAGTGGAGATGCTAGAGGGCTCAGGTAGCTTGCACCAAGCAAGCAGTGACTATCCTCAATCACTGTGAAAAACAGTGTAATGGAGAATAAAGAAAACGTACAATTCCCAAAAGAGGACCGTACACCTTTGTTCCCCTAATTTAGATGCGTTACTTGCACTAAGCACAAGCCTGTGTGTCATTATGTGTGCTGCTACGTTGCCTCCGAACCCTCCTTCTCTGATCGCGTACAGTTACGTCTCTCTGTCGTACAAAACAAATTGGCACTGTGCATTTAAGAAAAGAGGTGTTTCATTTAAAAGGAACTGCAACATTTCTTAGTTGATTAAACCAATCGAAAGGAAAACTAAAATAATTACATTTTTCTTCATTAAAAGACTAAACTAAAATGCAAATTATCAATTCTTAAATGATTATTTGAACATGCCTATATGCCTAACCTAATCTATTAGATTACATTAACTTTCCCCCTCATTACTGACCGTTTAGGTGAACTCAATCATTACAGAGATATATCTAGCCTCATAAACAGAGTGGTGAGCCAATCACCAAGTCTTGGAAAAAAATATCCCAGGGGTTGAGACATCATGGCAACAGAGATCTCCCAGCAACACCGAGCAGCTGTGTGCTTTTTCTTCTATAGAGGGAGTTAAGACTGGAGAAACAGAATGTTGCACATTAATATGTACGTTGCCTCCAGGTGAAGAGAACTAGCAGATAAACAGGTTCGGTCACCCAAGGATCACCCAAAAAATAAAACAATTACCTTTACCTCTTGCAAGCATTTGCATAAACCGAACAATGTAAACAGGTAACAATATGACAACACAACTTGGTGTGAAACTGTCCATCACTGTATAACATTTGAGTGCAGTATTTCTGAGGATAAGCTGAAAACCATGTACATGTATAACACCAGACTGTAACTAATACTGTACTCAATGTCCTTTAGGTTTATGAGTTTGGGGGAATAGGATCTGTAAATAGAATTCTATACGCAGTTTCTAATGTTTAAGGAGAAAAAGCACAAACATGCACATAGAAATGGGATTTCCCTCAGATTTACTGTAAACATTTTTCATGTACAACAGAATATTTCTAGTAACATTTTATATTTAGTCTATAGTAATGTACACTATAGTAGTCCAACTTCCTTCTTGAAAACCTGGGGCACGATGAGCAACCGGATAACTTGTACGAGACGTACTCAGGAGACCATTGCCACCAATGAGCTGTATATAAATGAACCATAATGGATCTAATTAGAGTACTCAGTCAGGGGTCACAACATTTTCCAGCTATGAAGTCAGGACCTCTACCGATTAGCATTCGCCTGAAGCTCTGCATTTATGAATTTTAGAAGATCTCGGGAAAAGTCATCTATTCGACTGGATCCCAATGATACCACAGAAATCTATGGACGAGTCTAAGAGAGCATTGTTTCTGCTCTTTTTTACTGTGACATTAATCCCACCAAATCATGGGAGTCTGTGAGCTTGTGTATACAACACAATGGAGTGTGATCAGGTGCCAGTGGTGTAGCATGAGCAGTAGTTCATAAAGAGATCAAGATATTGTATTTACATGTCACTGAGGAAGCGTGTGATAGCCCTCGCCCTTCCCAGTCTTGAAGGAGAGCCAGCGAATGGGAGGTAATTGCCAAAATTGAGGAGGAAAGGAGGTGTTCATACCAGCCCATCTGTGTTCCTCTTTATAGTACGCTTCCCAATAAACCGCCTCTCAAAATTAGGATGTATAAAAAGGTACATGAAAAAAAAAGAAATCTTTGCACTTTACCCTGATCTGTAACAAGTGTTGGCTTCCTGTTGGCTGCATTCCACTGACAATCGACTGTTTTTCCTTCAAAGCAGACTGTGTGGGAAATAATTTTACTGCCATCATATGTGCAATAACTGTCAAACTCCAAGCTAATAAAAAGGCTTATGTGCCCCCAAACAAGGCACGTTATTGTCAATCAGATAAAAAAAAATCATCTTGCTAGAATATATTTAATAATAATTACAACAGATCATTAAAATTTCTTTACACTTCATTCAATTTGGAGCTCCCGTGAAGCCCTTTGTTTCACAGACCACAGCACTGCCACATCAATCATGCGACCATGTTAGAATGAAACACCATATTGTGATCTCAAGCCACACGATATCCTGGCACAGGTTACAGAAACTTGAATGCACCTTGGCAGCTTTTGGAGCACAGATAAAAAAAATTGCTTACTGTCATATGTCAGACTCAATAAAAATACGAAAATTATGTGACCAACACGGACGTGTCAAATCAAACTTGGTTCCATTTTTTTTAAACAATGACACACTGCTGCAGAAGAGTTTCAGTCTTGGTATACAGGCTGTGTTGTGCAGCTTCCTACAGACACTTACTGATAAAACCTTTGATTCAAACGATTAACACATTTAGACATGAACTATTTTTAGTTTGTGAGATCACGCGCAACACAAGATGCCAGACTCGCTTTCAAACTAACAGGGCTACACAGTACAGCATATTGAACACATTCATCACTGTTGTGTATGTCTCTACACACATTGTAGGCATGTAACACATAGACAAGGGTTTGAAGACTCTGAATTTAAAGTTACTTCAAACTTTTACAAATAATTGGGCATCACACACTTTAGAGTTACATGCTTTAATCAATCACTACTGCAAATAGCAATGAAACATTTTTATAACAATTATTTGCAATATTAAAGTGCAACTATAAATCATTTCTATTTCAGTGGATGAAAGGCGCACACACTTTACCCAGCTATTTACATTTTTCTTGGTTTTGAGGCTCACTGTAATTGCTTTAGAGCACAGTGGAAGTTTTTGCCTCATGTACACATTAAGTGTCTGCACTGGTGAGTGCTGGATAGCATTCGGAATGATGTAACCACAGCGGTTGTGGCCAGGCGCTTGACGACCGCGAGTGTGTGCTGCTTTTGTCATAACCGTCATAAATACACAATGCAGAAGGCAGACGACGGATTCACGGCCGTTGAAGCGTCTACACACTAAACCCCCTGCTGTATGATCCACTGTTTTGCAACAAGTTAGGGAAGTGACCCAATGACAGCTGCTAGTGGAGCCTCCACAATATACTGAGCGCTGGTCAAAATGAGAGATTTTCATTTGGAGTGTTGAAAATAATAATAAAAACACATCATGTGTTCAACTCATCATTACAGATCATTACTAGATTAATGGCAAAAAGCTACTTCTAATCAATTAAAATAAAGAAGGTCTGATTACTTTCTAAAGCAACTACATCTTGTTTAGATTCATTTAAGGATTCTTAACATCCTTTCGAAAGGCATATTGTGACTAGATGTATTAAAGTTTCAAGGTTGTAGATGTTTTGGCTTTAATGAATAAGATTAAACTGTAATCTCCCCCTTGCACTTGCAGGAAGCAAATCTTCCATAAGTGAAGTACAGGCACTTAGTAAAGCTGATATTTAGCAAAGCTTTAGGTGCGCATTTCATATTTCTGTTAACCACTTCTATGGATAACGTCTGCAAACTCATGCACCGCCACTTGAATGCAGGAAAATAAGTACTTATTTTTCCACTCTTCAGGTTTATTAACTCGCAGACATGCAGGTATAAAATTAGACAGGCAGCACATCTATAGTGAGCAAAAGTAAAGTTGTAAAGTTTGATCGGAGTCTGTGTCCCTAGCTCCCTGCACTTTCACTGCAATATCTACACACTCAAGATGATACGTTCTCAATAAAAATTACAAATATGTAAAACAACTAAACCATTATAAGTCTAAGGTTTGTTTTGGCTTAGTTTATGGTTCAGTCTTAGAGAGGTAAGAGCTTTAAGACCTACAGTTAGTGCTAAGATGCTGCTCCCAATCAACATACTGATAACATCAAAGATGAAAGAAAACAATCTGTGCTATACAGAATGGCCAAAGACTTGTCACTGATATAAGCATGCATAAGATGACTGAAGTATAATCCAGGACAAAATAAGAAAAGATTACAGATCATGAAGCCTTGGGTCTCACATGTTCAACATTGGTTAAAGCTGTATAATGTCGTCGGTTTTCACAGAACCAGTATTCGTCTACCGTACACATTTCCTAGAGTGCAATCAGCAAATACTTGTAAAAGGTACCAAAGCTAACTGCCTGGCAAGGAAACAATTGTATACAGGTATGTACAGGCCTTCACACATGCAGCAACTTAGGTCTGGTTTTTAAATTATATAATATTATTGTGACATCACTGAAAAGGATCAGTTTAAGTAAATGATAATGCTTTATAGACCTATATACACCAATGTCCAGAACATCCATCAAAATGCAGAGTCAGCACACCACAGCTGAGGACTTGTTCCATGCACCTGATCTAACTCTGGAAACTCTGGATAATTAGCTGATGAGTTGGATCAGGTCTGCAGTAGTGAAAACTTGATGACTGAACCCATGGTCCAGATTCTACATTTCATTTTTTCAACACTATTCTAATCTAATGTGCTAAACTGCCAAACTTTTTTTTTTCCCTCTAACCTTCAGCTTCAGACCATTATGAAATCTGGGTTCTCAGAATGGTCATTAAGAAACCGGGCTTAATTCAACACTAAGCCTAAGCACCACAAGAACTCCCAAAGACAAAAAAGCATAAATATAAACAATCACAGTTGATGAAACCTGTATCAGAAACTATTATAACTATTATATAGACACTATAAACAAACAAACCAGGCTTGTCAGAGCAACACAGGAAGGTCTGGGTGTTTCCAGAACAGCTCGGATCACTGCAGAATGCAACTCTCTAACAAAGCAGATATAGTGAACAGCCTGACCTCATGTTTCTGATAAGTGTTGAGAAGAGTCAATACATTCACATGGTACGTTCTCAAACGAACTTCATATTATGTGTTGCCAATCTAAACAGATTATATTAAGTAAATATAATCATGGTGAATTATTTCTCCTGTGGTGCGCAACCTTATTATTAGCACTAGCTTGCAGCGAGAAAACAACCAGATTATCGTACAGAGTGAGGCTATATGTGACACACACAACCTGTGTTCTTTGCCTGGCTGTGGGTGGTGACTCTGACCTTCAACCCCAACGTGCTGCCTTTCACTTCTCTCACATATTTTACATGAAGGAAAGCATGAATTGCAAAAACATTCACTGAAGAACGGTCGTACGAGATCACTAGGTGTGAGCATGATTTGCATGTATTTAACTAATAATATCTAGTTAGCCTTCTAATCTAATGCCAGATTTATGGATTGTATGAAAGTAAGTTTTGTTATTTTGTTACAGTAGTGTAAAATGTCATCAACACCATGTCACCATCCTGTCTGTAGCCAGGTGAACCAGTGTTAACGAATTCATCAACAGAGACGTACGTCTGCCAAATGCCGTAAATGTTAACGTCATTATCAAGTTCTTGCTGTAGTTGACACATCACATAAATAACTTCAACCTAAATTACAACTCAAAAACAAGTCAAATTACACAGGCTGTCAATTTGAATCTAATGCAAATGTTTCATTAAAAAAAATAATAAAAAATCAACTCTGTAGGATCTCTGAAAACACCAAACAGGTTCGAGCTTCCAGGAAGGATGCAGTAACTCATACAAGACCTTCCTTACAACTGTGATGAGCATCAAAGCATCTCAGCATACACATTACATCAAACTTTGAGGTGGAGAAGCTACAACAGCAACAGACCACACTGTTTCCTGTCACATAAAGCATTTATTTCATAAAGCGTTTATTCGAATTTCTACAGACTCAAATTCGAATTTTCCATGCAGAGATCATACTTTGTTCCCATTCTGCTGTTTGATATGAACATTATTCGAATTGACCTTTATCTGCATGATTGTACGGACTGCACACACGTGATTGAGCATAAATGATCAGATTTTACTAATAAGTGTGCTTGGACCACCCTCAGAGACTCGGTCATAGAAAAAAAAAATCAATCAACGCCTTCAGACCAATCAGGATAAAAAAAAAAAAACAACAAAAAAAAATCAACAGCAATGTGTGGTATTAACTTAGGAGCAGGTCTCGTGTTTTGTGTAGCTGGATAGTTATTCTAAACGGTGGATTATAAGTGGGTTATACCTTTGGTTAGAAAAGTTAAGAAGCCCTGCAGTGTTTTAGCCACTTCCTATAAAACAATGTGGTTGAAACCCCAAGCAGCTCATGATTTCCCAAGATGCATCGCTCCTGGTTATGAAGCTTCGACTTATAAACATATCCATCGAATTCAATGCATGTTAAATCGCTAAACATCACATATTACTCGAATATGCTTTATATTGAAGTACACGTCTAGTTTTTGTACACGACAGTGTGTTGTTTTGGACAAACACACCCCCCTCCCTCCTCCCCTCCTGTAACCGTGGCCTTCACACTCGGCTACAACTCTCTTAACAAAATAAACCTATAAAATAAACTCTCTCCCAGGACAAATCCGGCTGTCCGTTACATTTACACTCCACCCAATTTAACACCGGGGTCATAAAACACCGGGAGAAACCGGAACAAACCGCAATAAACCGCCAAACGTATCCGAAACAAGCTACGATGCTAGCATGCTAACGTTAGCAAAAACATTCAAGGAGACGCTGCGTTTGCTCACCGTGTTTTTCTGCAGCTCCAAAAGCGCAAACTTCTATATATATTTATATATATTTACTTCCAGACCTCTCGTTTTTCACACATGGGATTGTGGTGTCCGGCTGCTGGCGTACTCTAAAACCGCGCTATAATCCTCATTAGATTGTGTATAATAGCTATATTGTGTGTATTTGCTCTCTCCGACGGTCGCTGTGCGTTGATAGCTCTTGTCTACTCGCTGCTCTTGTTTGTGTTTTAGGAAGATGGCCGCTGTATCACGTGACTCCATGGCGTTACAATTCAAATCCCGAGGCTTTACAGCGCCCCTAGCGGCGAATAGACGCATGTGCACGTCTGCTTAGACAGCAAGGTTTGTGAAATAAATCAAAATTAACCAGTTTACACTTGTTAAACTTAACCAAATCCTAGACACACAGTCACATAATACCTTATATTAACTGAGTCAATTTTTAATATCCACTGGCATATCACTTAAGCACTGAGATTTGCTTTACACTATTCAAACGTTTTAACAGGTTTTGAGACCATGTAAATATTTTGCATGATCTCAAAACCTGTTAAAACGCTTGAGATATTCTGCGTTACAAATGGCCAATAGGGTCGCGCCTACTGTCATCGGATTGGCTAGTCATCTGACGAACTTCACTCGACTCGACCAATCACAATACAGAAGGCAGGACCTTCCGGAAAACGGGTGGTGTTGTACTGACAGTGAGCGTAAGGCAGTCAGATGATTAGTTAACCTTAGCTCCACATCAGCAGACATGTTTATTGTGTCTGTATGACTGTAAACTAATTTAAAGCATGCACTGTAAGCCTTGACCCTATTCCTCAACACCTCATAGTGCTTCTTCCATCTCCATGTTAGCAAACACTCTCCTCACTTCAGCATAGAAACAGCATAGAAATATAAATTCTACTGTTGTAATCACTTTCCTTTTGTAATCAGTTTCATGTATGTTGAAGAGCTAGCAACAAGAATATCACCAAATTCATTCATTCATTCATTCATTCATTCATTCATGCAAATAAAGTCATTAGGGTGGGATATATTAGGCAACAACTGAACAGTGACTTCACATGAGTGAATTTGTCCAGGGCCGAATTGTGATGATGAATAGACGACTGGGTTTCTCCAAAATGGCAGGTCTTGTGTTGTGTTTTCACTATGAGGTGGTTAGTATCACAAATAGCCCAAGAAAGTCAGGACTGTCAGTCATCAAATCATCTGTATATATTACACACACTACTGCTGCTGTATTTTGTACAAAAAGCATAATATTGTTATTTGCACTCCCACACTTTATGTACATAACTGATCGTTCATATTCTATATTCATATTTAATACTCATTCTGTCTATATTGTATCTCATCGCCTGCATTGTCTTGTATAGTTTGTATAATATAGTGTTATTTATGTCTGTACTTTTGAGAGTCACAAACAGCTGGAACCAAATTCCTTGTGTGTGTCAACACACTTGGCCAATAAACCTGATTCTGATTCTGAAAGAACAGCTAGGGACCTAACGACAAGGTGCCCAAGGCTTGTTGATGTGTTTCTTTGATGAAAAGGTTAATGCTGGCTATGATAGAAAGGTATCAGAATACCCAGACACGTGGGTATGTAAGTATGTAAGCACCAGAACTAGACTATGAACCAATGGAAGAAGGTGGTCTTAGGAATAAATGGTCAGAAGTGTGTCTGCATCTCAAGACATAGCTCTAGGATGCACTATGATAAATTGCAAGCTGGAAAACAGCATCTAAGTCAGTGTGACGCTTTAGGCAATGTTCTGGTGTGAAACTTGCTCCTGGTATTTAAGTATATGTTACTTTGACACATACCTCCTACGTAAACATTGTTTTAGACCAAGTTCACCCCTTCATGGCGACAGTATTCGATAATGTCAGTGGCCTTTTTCAGCAGGATAATGTTCTCTGCCACACTGCAAAAATTGGTCACCAATAATTTCAGGATCAAAGAGTTAAAGGTGTTGACTTGCCCTCAAAATTCCCCAGAATTCAATCTGATTGAGTATCTGTGAGATGTGATGAACAAAATATTCCAATAAATAGAGTTCCCAGCTTACAACTTAACAGACAA
>NC_062518.1:36543847-36683847 GCF_022655615.1 Tachysurus fulvidraco
ATTATTTCCTTGATTTCCTTCAACTAATTCTCAGAATAATAAATTGCATTTTATTAACCAAATAGGACAAGTAGTAAAAGAAGCAAACAACAGTAACAAACAGGAAATTAGTATTACAAACTTCCTTCTTTACAGTCACACACTGATTCGCAAACATCAAAAATGAACCCCATAGCAAAAACATTGTTAAAAAAAAACAGATGACAAACCAGAATGACCAATCCGTGCCTGGAACACAAAGGAAACATCAGAAAAATGTCAACTACCCAAAAGTTTCCCAGGCCATTACACAGGCTGTGAACAGAGCAGAAGTCAGGCAGGATGTTCTTCGTGCAAACCAATCAATATTTTTCCTGGCAGTGACGCAATATTTTTCCTGGCCATTCTCTGTGCGGTGCTGTGCGTTTGCACGTGAGTCCACTGCAGACACTTGTAATCAACACACGGTCTCATCAGCCCTCACATAACCCCCCAGTTTCCCCCTACAAAAGCTTAACTATTTGGTCTCTCTTCCCTTCACCAGAAGTGACCTGTAAACAGTCTGTCCACTGATATCCCCATCTCTCTCTCATACTCTCTCTCTCTCTCTCTCTCTCTCTCTCTCTCTCTCTCTCTCTCTCACACACACACACACACACACACACACACACACACACACACACACACACACACACACACTCGAAATACGTATATTCACTCACTTTCACACACACATTCTCCAAAACACTTATTCTCACTCACACACAATACATTTTATATAAAATCAGTGCATTACTGAGAATGATAAATATGATTTAAAAGCAGCAGATCAATTTTTTTTAGAGGTGTTAAAGGCTAAGACAGAAAGCAGACAGCTTCCTCATACTCCAAAATGATAGCATAATCCAGCTAGTAGAAATCTATATAAATATTAAGCAACATAAAATCAACACAAATTCATCATAAAAAAAATTATTAAAAGTGGCATCTGATTAGGGTTGATGCAAATGCATCTGTGATATAACAAATATCAGTCAAATGGGGAGAAAGGAGTGACAGGCTGCATCACCTAGAGAAAAGTGTGCAATGTTTGGTCAGGGCAGCGGTGAATAGAAATACATCCTAAGGCCATCTAGTGTTCTTGAAGAAAAATGTTCCATTCTTCACTGAAGGAGAGAAAGTGTTCCATGCAGGTGAGCATGATGCCCTTAATAGTCTAGTACTAATGTTCCGCCTTCTGTTATGGTCTGCTCCAATCGGTTAAGGTTCCTGTCCCTTCCATGTGTCAATCATCTATTATTTTGCTGGCAGACATTTTGGATCAAATTGCGCACTTTCCCACGAAGGAAGTTTATATGGACCTGGAAGAGCTCTGAGGCTGAAGACACTGTCCATATCTCCCCTGTCCCACCAACTGTAGGCACATAGTCCTGTGAGAGAGAGAGAGAGAGAGAGAGAGAGAGAGAGAGAGAGAGAGAGAGAGAGAGAGAGAGAGAGAGAGAGAGAGAGAGAGAGAGATTAAATCAATCTAAATGATTAAATGAAATAAGAGAGTAAATTTGATCATGTGGTCATGGACTTAATTGTAATCAAATAAAACCCACAGTACTGAGATTTCCTCAAATCAAACTGCAGACGTGATTGACTTCCTCGTTGCACGTAGAAGAAGGTTATGATTAGCTGATGTTTGTTTTAGTGGATGAATGACTAGAGAGCTGGGCTGTCTCCCAGCATTCTCCAAATACACTGATACTATCTGGCTTTTCCCGGAATTCAATGAATCTGTGTGTCTTCCACAAACATACATATCAGTATCTTGAAGTCATTGATACGGTCGGATCCAGCACCCTTGTCCTCGCTCTCTCCCACACATATGCACGCACACAAACCTTTTTAGCCTCGGTCTATTTCTGGATTATCTCTTATTAGCAGAGCTATTAGCTCTCTGCCCTCTTCCACGTACCAATATGCACAGAATCAGAAGTTCAGTTCTGTTCTGTGAACTGAACGTATTACATGATATCCTGACTCGTCTCTCTTTACTATGGGACTCACCTGTATACTGAGGCTGCGCAGCACCTGCTTGAGGCTGGCGATGTTTCTGACGCTGGCGTCTATGTGGGAGTGGAGTGCAGAGTTGGTGATGGATGCACTGAATGAGCTTATGGCTGTGTTCAATAGCCATAAACCTGTCTGGACCTCTTGAGCCTGTTCCTCTGTCTGAAAGTACACACTTTCCTTTACTTTTAAGACTAATAGTTAGTTTTTGACTGAAAAATAAAGCAAATAGACCTAACATTGCAATCTACAAACCAGAGAAGGACAAGAAGACTACTCACATTTTTCTTTTCCCACACGGCAAAATCCACGCTGGTCAGAGGAACTGTGAGAGGTACTGCAATGCTGCATTCCTCTTTACAAATCCTCTAGAATATCAAGATAAGATGATAAAGTAAGCAAACACAATAGGCCTGTCATCTAAAATACTAGTTATACTACGCATATATCTACAGTAGTTACACAACATACTGTAAACAAGAGACACCCTCATCTCCAAAATCAAGGGTTAATATCCAGTGTAACACTACCAGTGTATACAAACTAACCATCACTGGATTATCACTGGCCACATATTAAAGATAGTTACACTACAGTGTCATTGACATGGTAGTGTGTGTTTCACTGGTAAACGGACTGGTGCTGCATGTTATCTGTGTGGCATGGGTAAAATCGCATTCCTCCCTAACATTTCCCTTTATCATAGTATTTATAGGGGAGGTAGTGATCATATTTACTGTAGAATAAATGACCACATCAAACAATATAGTTAGAAGTGTGTATGTCTTACCAAAGCAGCCTGTGCATCCTGTGCCTCCATAACAAAGTGGTTCAGAACACGCAGGTCGCAGATGGGCCGCAGTGGGGAGGGCAGGCCAGGCCGAATCCACTCCAGTATGATCAGCAGCAAGGCAAAGTATCCTGTAACACACAAAACATGAAGCCTGAGATGTTTACCCGAATCTGTAAAACTTTACTAATGATATTTAGAAATTGACAGGAAGAAAGAAAGCAAATCACAAATACTATTTACATTATGTTAATTAGCAGTCCCTATCCACACTGCTACTCACATAATAACTGTTTTTTTGGTAGCAGTGGTCTTATGGTAGACTTAACACAGCATTGCTAAGCACATGTTAATTTAGATTGAATCACAATGACCACAAGAGGGTGTGAGTGTGCATCACAGACTACACTTATAGTAAACCATGCACTTTCAGCAAGATTTTGAAATACCATATTTCAAATGTATATACAGAAATGGAAAATAGACTTGCAGTTAATAACTAATTATATAAATGCTATAATATTCTGTTAGAATCAGTTAATATTTATGTATATATAACTCCATAACTGATGTATCTGTTTACAGCAATTACTGATTCGTAATTGTTTCAAAAATTAAATCTGTCGTTTCATAACTTTACGCCTCTACACAGAAAAGAACATTTTTGCGGCTTACCCACGAAGTTCTCAGTGTGAACTAATGCTAATGAGCAATCCCCCACTATACAAAGGCTTAGAGCACATTTTGCTATATAAGGTTTCTATAAGTAAGGCTTGTAATTAAAGACAGTCAACTGTCGGATAAACTATGCAATCAAAAATACAATGTAAAATAATATAATAATTAAATTGTGACATTTAAAATTGTCGAGAGTTGAACTGAAAACTCTTCAGGAGTCTCCTTTCATAAACAAGCTATGCTTATGTCATTCAGCACAACTTTCAGCAGGGTCACGGGAACTTTTTTCTTTTTACGTGTGTTAGCATTCTGAATGTGCTCTTTCAGCAGTGACTGGATGATGACGCAGTTAAGATAACAAGCATTACTGATCAGAAGATGTGCTAGCTAAATGCACTTAATGTAATCTATTGACACTAGGGTGCATCTGGGTTCATGCGCAAAAAAGCCAGAGAGTATAATATACTGGCATGCCTTTCCCGAGAACAACAGATTTTTAGATAGATATTACATAGAAACTTGATATTTGTGAATTTATGTTTTAAAATTAATATTGTCTTTTATACAAAATCTGAAAACAAAATGTTTTCAAAACCAAGTTAAATAGAAATATGTGAGCTTCGCTCATGATTGAAAATTCATGTTTCATTTTTTTTAAGTTCACAATGTATTAAAATGTTCTTATATAATTAGAAACTGCATACATTATATATATTTGCTTGCCCTACCCAACATTTTATCACTGAAATCCTAATAAATGCAAAGTGCCCTAGTAAGACCTTCAGATCACAAGGGTTAGTAATTCAGACCTGACACTATGCTGACATTCACTGCTGGCACAGTCTCTGTTACCTTTAACATTGGCTACAGGCCTAAATTTGAGCCCTTGCAGACACTCCAAACATGCTTCATTGGTCCCATGACTTAACAATAAAGATGTATGATTGAGCATAAAAAAGCATGGAGAATAACCCTTTCAAATCAAGTCAAGTAAAGAAGTCCATAGGTTCTTTAGGTCAATAGGTCCATTTACTCCATAGGTTCCTCTTTAAAATCCATTTCTTTAAAAAGCAAAGTAAGACAAAACAAACAAAACACCCAACAAAATATATTTTACAATCTATTAGTTTTAGACATGTTACCTAAAACTGTTTATAAAGATACTCTTTATGATGCCTTGGCATTGTTTAGAGAAAAAAGAAAAGCCATTAAAAAAAAAGCCACTAGACCCAGTTGCACAGTCACTGTTTTACTCACTATGCACACGTTTGAATGATTCAGCAATCTTTTCTTTGTAACCAATAATAATAAATCATGCTTAAAGACTGTTAACTCATGGTTGTGAAATGCAGACTGCTAAACTCAGGTTCCGCTGTGCTTTTGAGCTTCAGTAACCTTTTACATGCTGCTGGGTTTTAACAGAAATG
Source organism: Tachysurus fulvidraco (assembly GCF_022655615.1). Taxonomy (NCBI): domain Eukaryota; kingdom Metazoa; phylum Chordata; class Actinopteri; order Siluriformes; family Bagridae; genus Tachysurus; species Tachysurus fulvidraco. The sequence goes on from NC_062518.1 coordinate 36,548,780, forward strand.
CAAGACAACTTTCTAAATTAGAATAGTCATAAAAACAGAAATGTTACATTACTATAAAATTAAGATATATTAATATTGAACCATTATTTTAAACAGCAATTATACTAAAGGCAATGACTACATCATACACCTTAAAAGAAATAGAAAAAAACCCCAAAACAACCATTTCATATGGTAAGAATCATTAAGTTGGTCACAATGAATGAATGAATGAATTACAATTTTTACATGGAAAATGATCTTTTCCTTTCTTTCAAGGCAAATTGTTAGATAATAGTTGCAAACAAAAAGTTTGCTTAAGCTTTAACTTAAACAAAGAAAGGCCAAATAAAGAAGTCAGTGTGAATTCCATATGTTTAAATAATCAGTAAATGCCAATAATCGACCTTCCAGAAAACAATACAGATGAACTAAATTCATTCGAGATTAAATAGCACAATTTCAATCTCCCATTCACTAGAAGTCGACAAGATCTCCACACAGACATCTTACCTGTGCAGTAAACCATTCGCAAAGCACCTCAGCATTGTTCAAGCACATGATGTAATACGAATCAAGTCGTCAAATGACAAATGTTTAACGTTAACTGCATGGGGAAAAGACATGTGTCCCCGAATCAGCACACTCTGTGAGTGTGTGTGTGTGTGTGTGAGAGAGAGAGAGAGAGAGAGAGAGAGAGAGAGAGAGAGAGAGAGAGAGAGAGAGAGAGAGAGAGAGAGAGTGCAGAAGTGCAGAAGTGCTGATCTGATCTAATGCTTGTCTGTCTGCTTCACTCTACTGGCAGCCAGCAGACTGACCTTCACCTACAGCTACTGATAAAGATACACACAGGTCAGGTGGCCATGCAGAAAAGCACACAGATGGTTTGATTTACTTACTCCGCATCTCCATCTAAGATTTCGCATAATCCCTTGCAGGATCCTGGTCGCATTGGCAGCAGTCCCGTCTATTGCCCATTAATTGCAAGTGAAGTGCTGTTACTGAACTGTCATTGAGTTCGCACTTATCCTGTGGCATCCGTTTGACTTTTTTTCCAGCTTTGACTATGCAATTGGTTGGAAAGGGTTTCTGAACTATCCTACTTCCTGTTTGGAAAGACTGTTTTTCTTTCATTGTTGTCACATAGCGTGTATTTTTACGCAGCAGTCCAAAGAGGTAGCCTAAATAATCCTAAAAATGTTTCCCTTCTGAAAAGTTCATCCTCTGATTATGTATTTTCCTCTTGGCTGACTTCCATATGAAGGGTGACACTACAAACAAATATGTCTAATAGCAATAATGAAGCCTCTGGCACGATATTATCGACGCGTAAAACCGTATCGGATGAGACGCATAAACAGTGGTGATGGATGCAAGGAGAGTTTGCCACTATTTCTGTTAGTCAGACTGCAGCACAGAGAGTCATTTAACACGTGGGAGGGTGGTGGTGGTGGTGGTGGTGGTGGAAGGGGTGTTTCCACTCAATGTGCACTAAATAAGCACTATAGACAGGTCTAACATCAGGAAAAAGATTAAATTCGATTTGTATTTGTTTGTATACCGCATTTAACAATGCAAATTGTCTCAACCAGCTTTACAGAAGCCATGAAATGTAGTACAAAAAGTTTATTATGCAAAGATTGATATTAGACAATAGTTCAAGATGAATATTAGACATGTTTATGTTCTGTAAAGCTGCTTTGAGACAAAGTCTATTGTAAAAAGCGCTATACAAATAAACTTGAATTGAATTGAATTGAATATTGAAATGTGTAAATATAACATCAAGATCTAATATCTAAATGTGCAAATCTATAACTTAAGTTCTAATACAAATTCTAAAAGGAGAAATTTCTTTAGAGTAAGACATGGAAAATAGATATAGAGTAATAAGCATGATGCAGAGAATAAAACAAATGATTCAATGTAGTTTGATATAACCTGGTTGTATTATCATTTAAAAAAAGATTCATGAGGCAGTACAATACAACCTAGTGTTTTATTCAGCATGCTGTAGATATCATACACCAGGACAGATATGACAAACATTATCAAGTCCATTTGCATTTGTGAAATGTGGCAGATACCAGCACAGTAGAGACAAAAGAATCAGAATGACAGTCACTCAAAGAGAGAGAGTGTAAACAAATTGAAAGTGTGTGAAAGAGTGAGAAAATGAAATTTAATTTAATTAAGTCATATAGAATGCTAGGAATACACAGTACAACATTAATAATAACATAGCATTAAACAAAATTTGGTCAATATTCTAACAAGATTTATACCGTAAGGTGCATATTGTGTATTTTTTTGAGTAATGCCGTAATTATACAGCATACACCCTAGCAGTTCAATTTTCAATCAACATGTTCAGCTTTATATTATGTTATAGCTTTATTTCCTACAACAAGTGAGTTTCCAACTACAGCTCATTTAAATATGATTAAATATTAGCTAGGAAATCATCTACAATCAGTCCATGGTCTGGGTCTGGTGCATGAAGTTCACTGCAAGATTACAAGTAGGGGCTTTCTCATTCAACATCTTATAATTACTTAACTAATAACTTATACCCATACTAATGAATATACAATTATATTTATTTATCATTTATGTATTTAGCTAGCTAATGCTACAGTAGGTGAGTTTGCTCTGTAGGTTATATGCTATTTATGATGTTGTAATTAGGCAGAATAATTACAGTTAAAGTAAATGGGCATTGTTGCTTCAGCTGGCAGACACAGTATTAGTGTTAAAGTGTTAAAAAGTAAAGCGATAGGATAGGATGAAGACACATATGCAACTAAGAAACTAAGAAATACTGAGTCTATACTATGTCTACAAATATCCCTAAGGCAACCTTAACATAAGAGACCAAAATGTAAATTCTTTTTAATAAATGTTTTTTTGTAAAGGACCATTGAGATCTCCCTGCAAGTTAAAAAAAGTTCACAGATTTCTGTCATTATGAGGACAACATCTTCTCCAGAAAACCAGACAGTAGAATTATAGTAGAACAACTATACAAGGGTGCAAGTTAGATTAACAAAGACTCAGCTCAAACAAGGTGAAAATGCCTGAAATTGTAACCTACAGGGAACCTAAAAAAATTATAATGGAATCTGCAGCTCACTCAGAATTGGCCTTTTAGGTCTAGAGAGTGAACATGATTTATGGAGTAGCACCACTTCAAGATAAAAGACAACATATTCTGGATAGCAGAAGCACAAAAGATGCAAAAAAATACAACATTTCCACTGGAGCTGATGATAATTTTATGTGACATACGATTAGACAGCTGAGACAAAGACAGAGGAATGACTGACCATAACAGTTTAACTAAAAGTGGTGAGCCATAAGGTAGCACAGGTTTGAGGGCATACAGAAACATTATTATAAATAACAAATAATTCTGATTATGGAGATAAGTGCTGAGGTAAATTGGTCACTGTCGGCTAATATTCCAGACAAAGAATAATAAGCCTTGTTCATTTTCACTGGGTTCAGTAATAGGTGGGCCTACAGTATAAATGCGCACGAGGGGCCAATTAAACTTTAGGCAATCAAGGAAGAAATGCTTTATGGAAAAAATGTGAGGTCAGACAGAGGATAAGACACAATGTGCAAGTCAAGTGGTGCATTCTTCTTTCATAGGTTTCCATCTATAGTTCATGTCACACAAAATCTCAAGATTGCAATTAACTATTACAAAACATTCATACATTAGCAATATGCTGGATGATTGTTCTTGGATTTACATGAAACTCAGTGTGGCCTTTCTGTGTATAAATCTCATAGCATCCTAGAAATTCCGCTAGAGGCAGAATTCTTCCTCTTATATAATGTGTTACCATGACACATTTGATGCCATAATTCAAAAGCAATGTAAAGGTAATACATTTCTTCTAACTATTATTCTGTTGGAAAGTAAATATGTTGGATTCAGTTTGATTTGCTTATGGAGAATGTCAATTCAGTACAATCTTAAGTTGTGGTTAAAATGTCCTTTCTAATAACTAGAGTGATTTAAAGGCAGCGATGATATTGGGAAATTATCCTGTTTTGATGTTAACAATATTCTTTGTTTTGTTTTTAACTTTCTTTTTTAGACAGGAAGTTGTCTGTAGTCACTCACCTTAGCATGAGTCCCTGTGTATCCTACTGTGGCTTGTTGTCCTTTTGATCAAACTCCAGTTGGATTACGTCTGAGCCAAACTGAGAGCAGAGAACGCCACAAGGTACGTGCTGTAAAACATGTGTCTATGGCTGGGGGGAGGGAAGGGGGATGGGGTCTCCCGGCATGGTGACTCCACAGCTTGCACTCGGTCACTAAAATCACTACGATTAGAAAAGAAAGGGCGCATGTGTGGGAGTAAAACCCAAGGCCACCCCCAGCCCTTTCTGATAATAAACAAAGACAGCAAGGAGTCACTGATGCAAAGCCACAGAGCGCTCGAGAGAATGCGAGGAACGTTTGCCTAGTAAACAGTGTATGGCTATTCATCCTGTCTTGCCTCTTGAATGGGAAAGCGGCCAAATTGACCTCTGTTGTATGTCCACTGGCGCGACCAAGACAGGAAATCCATATAAAAGAATGAGGGACAGGGAGATAGGAGTCAGTATGGTGGCCTGAACGGAAGTTATTGTTTCTAAGTCATTGATATCCAGAAAGGGTAATTACCAAATTGAAACCTGTTTTTTTCACACTTGGTATATTACTATCCTAATACCAAACTGACGTTTTAAAAAAACTCCTTTTCAAATTATCCACTCTGACAAATAATACATACAAACATTTCAGAGATATATACACAGTACCTTACAGCTAACACCAGATAATGTCAGATATGTATTTTTGTACAGAAGGAAATCAAATGTTATGTTTTTTGAAAGGATATGTAACTCTTTAGTACACTGACTTCTCATGAAGCAGTTAATTAATAAGTAATCAATATATAAAAAAACAAATACATACCAAAAACATGGAAACTACACACAAACAAAGCTAAAATTAAGTGTCACAATGCTACCACAGCAGTAAGACTAAAGTCTAAGACCACAGTTGGCTAAAATTTAAAGGAATCTATTCTCACAATATTGTACGGAACAAAAGTCACAACAATAATCTTATCTTTTGAAAGATGGGTAGAAACATGGAGGCTTAATAGTTCCTGTGTTTGCCTTGCATCTCTGGGGTTGAGCAGTTCGATTTACACCAAAGCCCTGTGTGTTTGCATGTTCTCTGTATGCTTTGGGGGTTTCCTCTGGTTTTCTCACCAGGCCTAAAACAAGCATTGTTGGCTGTTTGGCAAACTCTGTGTAGGATAATTGGTACAGAAATTGGATGGATGTTTGGGTAATTCCAAATGCCACATGTAATAAAATAAGGACTCTGGGTGTTCTTGGTGCAAAGATGGAGACATCACAAGGCATGTACAGTATAAGTATCTTGGAGTTAGGTTGAACCACCAAACATTCAAACCCCTAACCTTAAATTCTGCTTGAATGATGACTTCACCTTTTTATATTAATGTGTACTGACCTTTCAAATTCCTTTCATCTGTGATGGTTCCAATGACCCACTGCTGTTCACATACTATAATCAATCATTATCACTCCAAAGTGATAAAGCACTAGATGTGAAGGACTGGTCTGAGAACAGTTGTTAATGTACACACTATCCTAATAGAATTTCTGTCTTGCGTTCATAATGTGATCATATGTAACGTAGGTAATTTGTAATTAGACCAACCATATATTTAAAGGCAACTCATACATGCCAACAGATCTTAATAGTCTGAAAATCATGTCATTTCCTGATATAAAAAAAGCACTTTATATTCGACAGTGCTATTTTTTCTACATGGAAGCATGTTGGACACATTTTGGCAGCAGCAGAGAAAAAATACCTCTTTATCTCTGGCTCTAATAAGAGTGTATCAACATTTGTATTAAAGGTTAACATCACCATTGTAGCAAGGTGAAAGTGGAGTCTCTGAGTCAACACTAATAACGGAAGCACTCCAGTCAGTGTGTTACTAAATATACTCTACATAAATCTAGTCATACACTGAATATCTCCCTCTATAAATAGTATGAATGGTCTAAACAGAATAGTATAAATCTGATAACTTATCTTGTAGTCATCACGACTTGATTATTACTTGAAATCAATATCGTATGTAATGTAATGAACATTGCTACATTAATTGTATCTACATTTATGTACAAAACATTTCTATTGTGAAATACTATTCTCCTCCTTGTTCAGGTCCCACGTTGAGGTCACATTTCTTGTGTAAACACAGCACCACAGAGGGACACAGGTAGGCACAAGGTACATGAATATGTGTGGTAATATACTTTTCTTTGGACTGTGAGCACACCACAGGTCAAAGTTTGTAACAAAAGTAAAGTTCAAGAACTTAATAGTGAAGCATGCTCCCTTTCAATCACATGACCGGAAGCTATTACTCAAATAATGACAAAATAACCATCCACAAAATAACCATGGCAACTTGAGGCTAGAACCCCGATCTTCCGATCAATAACACAGAGCCTTAACCACTTCAGCGACCACTGTCACTATATTATTATGATTCTATATTTTAAAGACAGAAGCCCATTTGTAGGAGTGATGCATGAGCTGTATGAAACAAAAGAATGCTGAAAAGCCAAAGAATTACTTTGAAAATTACTTTATGCTTATAAAGCAGTCACACAGTCTACAGTCTTATCACGACTGAAATGTAATTCCTGATATTACTGCAATGTGTGCTCAGGAACTATTGCAATGGAATTTACTGGCAAGTGCAGAAGAATAATGTCACTAGGTCACTGCCATACTGCTATAATAAGAAAACAATCCAGGAGGCTGACAGAAAACAGACACAGAAAAGCTGTTATGTAATTTAGTGAAAAAATGAAAAGAAACTATCCAGTAAAATTAATACATCCTCTTTGCAGAGCAAGATCAATGCAAATCTAGGAGTGAAAAGTTGCACACCATCACTCTGATTGGAATCAATGTTTACAATAATATGAAAATCTGGATTAAAGCTTCTAATATGCTAAGCTCTAAGGCAGGTTTTTAGATTTGTAGGAAAACTTTTGAACCAAGATCAGCATAATTCTATGATTTAGTCTGATGGAGAAGGTGAAAATAATATCCAGAACTATTTGGACATGTTACCAAAAGTTAGTTTACTGTAGATACCAGAGACCATGAATAACAATTTTAGAATATGTGCAGAATACAAAACAGTGGATGAACCACTAAACAAAACTGTATTATTACAGACTTGTATTAAGTTATTACTGAATAAAAAAAAATTAAGCTGTACTTTTATCTGTCATCTTAAAAGGCTGCAATCAAAATATGTGCAACAGGAATGCATTGATCAACCCTTCAGTACTCACCAGCAGATCTATTTACAGTCTTGAACCTCTCCTTTTGTCCAGTTACATCCATAGCTACACACCTTTGGATGATTTAAGCCATTTGCTATTTGCAGGCAGCTCCATTCTGTTTGCAGTGCTTTACTGCATCAAACGAACTCCAAGTTGTGCTTTTTTCCTCCCTCCCTCTCCTCCATTTAAAGTCAATAGGCTTAAATACTGGAGCAGAAGTGTCATAGCTCTCTCTGATTGTGCTTTGTTTAGTGCTACCTATTGTTATGCCTGCAGTCTGTTTACCATTTACAGTACGTTGGTGGAATACTCCAAGCCTTTAGACCCCTGTACCATAATTATGTTTAAAGTCTCAATTCTCATTCAGATTTTTCATTCATTCATACTTCTGACAAAGTTCATACAGGAGGTTTACTAGGCATGTGTGTAACAACCCACCGAAGGTAAACGATAATTAATTTAGAGTTTAGTCAAAATATAATTATAGCTGAAAAAATCCTCAGCATGTTGTTTCTCACCTTGTGTTTGTGCACAAATTCAAATATCATTAGAATAAAGTCAAGTTTTGCAAGACACTAAACAGTGTCTTGCAAAAATACTGCTACATGGTTCTAAGAAGAAGAAGCCTTTATTTTTTTGTCACATATACATTACAGCACAGCAACATTTTTCTTCACATATTCCCAGAAGTGGCAGTTTGGAATCACTAAATCTTGAACCCCAACCATCCAATCATCAACCCAGAGCCTTAACCAGCTGAGCCAACCTTGCCCCTAAAAGGGCAGCTATACATTCTTCAAACCAGGTATTTAAGATTCCAGTAAATCTCCACAGGTTACAAACCTTATTTTCACCCGATCTTATGCCAAATCGGGAAATATAGATGTGAACATGCTTTGGATTGTATTTGATTACATATAAGAACAACACTTAACCCTAAACTCTGAGAGAGCTTAAAAAGATTACTTTGTAATGTATGCTGTAATCTCTATTAGCTGAACAAGGCTCACTTCTAAAATCACCAGCAATATCTGACAAATTGAATAACAGGAAATTAAGAGTATATGTCCAAGTATCATTTAAAAAAATGAATGAGAAAGCAGTGCTATGGAATAAGGATGAACAGAAATGAGAGATGAAAACCTCTTTTATAAGTGTGGGGGTCATGGAGATGATCCACCATTTCGGAGAAGCAGATGTGTATGACCAGCTCTATAAGTGGCTCTATCATGTTTGCTTATGATGTTTGCTGAAACGTGCAGGACTAGCATGTAGGCATATTTCTAGGAAAAACGTAAACTGCCTTACAGGACACCACTTTCCTATGTTGCAACTTGAAGAAACAAAAAGGCCTGAAATATCAGTTTTTCATTTAAATTAGAATTTAATTCCATGATTTATATTTAATAGGAACAATATATTATTATTATATGGTATAATTTCATAATATGCCAATAAATCAACACAGAACAACAAAACATAACAAAAACATAAATAAACTGGGCTAATGGTTTAATGCAGTAATGTGCATTTATTTGCTTTAAGATTAAAAAAAATAAAAAAAGCCAGAGATATAAAAACATTCCTCAGTGCCATGAGAACACATAAAATAAGAAGAATACACTTAGCTCACATGTCAAATCTCTTTAATCCAGTCTGTTTACAGAAAGAGCACTCCAGTGCATATGTACAGCACTGTCTTTACATGACTTACGTACATGTCTTAGCACAAACTCTAAGAAAAAAAAATCATAATTTAAAAGAATATGGGTTATGGGTTAACAGTGGCTCTTTGCACAGTGTGGCTTAACAGTGGCTCACTGGCAGGCCTTATATTTGATGCCACTGATGCCAAACATACTCTTTGGATGAACTTTATTATTTCATACATTTCTGACCTCAGGTGAGATTCATGTCCCTGTGGTAAGTTTTCCGGTGCAGTGTGTGTTTGAAGACAGAATCTGATGTGAAACTGCTCTGGTCTGCTTAACTTTACAACACCAACTTTCATTTTAACTCTTAACCAGCAAACCCCCCCTCCCCCCAATAGATATTTACTGGGCATGTCCATCTTCTGAGACTTGCAGTCTGCAGTTTCACAACACAGACACACACTTCTCCCATCTATTGCATTCCAACTGCACAAAACACCAAGAACTGGAATTACAATGAATTCAGTGAATTTTTAATAAATTAGTAATTTTTAAATACCAAGATGTTTCAGTGGTCATCAGGTTTTACAACACAGACTAGTTATCACAGAATAGTTTCATAAGATCATAAATCAATGAAAGTTTATGAAAATAGAAAGCTTTGCTCTTGGAGTCTGGCAGTCTGTGATCAGGAGCAGCTCTCAGGTGACAAGCAAGGAAAATTTAAGCATTGTAGAGACAGAATCAAATAAATGCATCAATTTCAAATAATAAAAGCTGCTAATTATAGCTCCTGGAAGTGTGAAGCACAGCCATGATGTTGGATACATGCTTTAGCATCATGTTAAAGCTGTTATGGAGCACCATTATTTTATATGCCTTACTTACATTATAACAGACAGAATATGTTGTTTTGGTCTGCTGTGAAATTTTGACTATGAGTACAGAAACAGGCTATCTATCAGACACCTACGACATGAGCAAATAAAGCAGTTAGTCAGAAGAGAAAAGTTAGTCAGAGAAATGTTAGTCGATAATGTTTGTATACACACTGCACCACAAACCCATGGTTGGATAAAACTAATATTGATGATGGCTTTAAATCAACAGCTGCCACACAGTGGTCCACATACATTAGCAATGGACGGTGCATAGACGCATACACTGCTGCTCCCAGGAGCAATGGCTCTCCCTGCTGGATTACAGTGGACAGACAAACGGAGCATACATCAGCTGAGGTAAAACACTTCTTCAATGGGAGTGATACAAGCATACAAGTAAAGAAAGCAATAACAAGGAGTCAAACCCACATATAACATTTGCCAAACGAGTATCTGTGGATTTTCACACAGGGTTATTATTTATTTATTAATTAATATTTTATAGAAATGTTTCAGTACAAGGACATCGTCCAAGTTTAGATGCAAGGAAGGAGATAATACAAGCTTATTTAAATAAACTAATATTTGCAAAATAAAGTGGCACTAAACAGTTGTGTTTGAATAAACTGATTTACTATATTTACCTATACAAAAAAAATTGTCTGGTGCTTCCAGTTTGGATTTAATATCTGGGATTCACTTTCACAGTCTTGTAAAATGTCAAAAACGATCATTTAAGTAAAGGTGATGAAATCTGTGAGTGCACTCTCCAGGAGCGCCATCTTCACCCGACCACACTGATTTGACTGTGGGGTGTGGTAGCTCAGTGGTTGTGACTACTGACCGGAAGGTCATGGATATGAATCCCAGGTCCACTGCTGGGCCCACGAGCAAGGTCCTTAACCCTCAATTGCTCAGTTGTATAAATCGACATAAAAATGTGAGTCACTCTTGATAAGGGCGTCTGCTAAATACCAGAAATGTAAATGTGGGAGCTAAAGTACTGCCTTTTCATTACAATTGTCCAGTTCTTTCTCATTTCTCATGCAGAAAAACATTTTGACTATTTATCATATATTTAATATGCCGCAGCGTCTAAAATGTATCAGTCCGCACCGCTGTCTCTATGGAACCGGGCAGGAATCAAGCGCATCTCCCCTGGAGCTCATATACACTATCGCCTTGCATACGGCAGAACATTGGAACGAATGCGTCAATTGAGCCGCCATCTTGGTACAGGGGACTCCCTCCTCTTAATGCATCAGCGTCAATGTGGGAAAAGAAATAAAATCACCATAAATCATCATGAATGCGATTTTCTAGTTTTTTGGTCATTCCAAAGGTCAGACATGTATTTGCCATTAAGTCCAGGGAATTATTTTTTTTTTGAGAAAAGGTTTTGATATTAAGATAATCTACTTTTTTTTTTAAATATAATACATAGTGCTAGTAGGTGTAAGTTTATTACTTACATTCTTACACTTGAGTAAACTTGAAATGAACAATCACTACTTACCTTATAGCCTACTGCATGCAACACTGCTACAATGGTGTGACTATACATGTTCATTTAAACATTTAAATTGTATTGGTTTATTAAATATGATACACAAAGCAGGTGGAAACAAATCACAAATGTGAGAAGAACATAATGTGAAAGTTAGATAGTTGAAGTGCTAAAGACTGTTCAATCTTTTATTTATTCCTTTCCCGCAATATTTTTGCCACAATAAATAAGTATGTACTACAGTCACATAAACCCAAAAAACAAAAAAACAAAGCTTGACTTTGAGGCTGAACTGCCAAGCTAACTGGTGACATCCTTCCAGGACTGTCCAGCACTTGGGAATCTACAAACAGATTCAGATCCTGATTATTTTATTTAATGCCATGTCAGCAATCAAAAACTATTTTCATGGCAAAAGTTCAATTACAAAAACACAAATATCATATAAATACAATAAAAACCATGCTGAAAAATCCAGCATAAACCAGTGTGAATTCCATGCTGGTCTTTACTGGTTCATGCTGGTATAATGCTGGTCAGTGCTGGTATAATGCTAGTCAGTGCTGGTATAGTGCTGGTATAATGCTGGTCAGCGCTGGTATGGTGCTGGTATAGATGGGTGGCGAGCATAGTCATGGTGTTATCAACCAAAACGGGGCTGGTGTAGCTGGTTAACCAGTATGATCTTGCTGGAATGAGCTTTATGGGAACAACCTTTATTTTTGCTTGTGTATGTTTCTATGTAACACATTAATATAAGATTAAAACACAATCTATTGGAATATATTTAATTATAAATGTTTTATTTCTTTTGCTCCCTCTTTTGAATAAAGAACTGAAATAACAAAGCTCAAAAAGCTTTGAATAACAAAGGATAAAAACATTAAAAAATTGTTCATTAGGGATTAAAGTGTCTCCACAAATTAAATATAGTAATACCAACATATGTTGACTTCCTGTTCTCCATGAGGGAAGCAGCATATAAATCATACAGAATGATGGTTTTTGAAATTAATTGTCTCAGTTAAGAAGTGGTTAAGTTGTTTGTCTTTTTAGTAAAGTGGTAATGTGAAGAGATATTACCCAACATTAGCGTTGCTATGCAACCTTTAAAGCAACTATGTTTACGAATGTAAATGTAGTTCCTGCAATGTAGTTCCTGCACGTGTGTAAATTACAGTGTGATGGCAAATGTCATTGTCCAATAAATATTTTACACACACACCCAACACACACCCCCACACACACTGCACTCTGACCCCAACCTCCTCAGTTGGGGTATGTGAAGAAAAGAATTCCACTGTGCTGTAATATATTCAATTCAGTTCAATTCAAGTTTATTTGTATAGCGCTTTTTACAATAGACATTGTCTCAAAGCAGCTTTACAGAACATAAACAAAGAACAGAAGGTAAACATAAGATGTACAGTTCTGTTCAAAATTATTCAACCCCCAATGCTGTAAATGGTTTTAAGGAATTTAGTGTACATTTGTAATTGTATTCAGAATGAAATCCTACAAGGACTTCTTAAAGAACCATATGCAACTAAAATGACATCAATTAGTTTTGTAATACAGTAGTAAATGTTTCTTTTGTGAATTCTTCATTGACACAATTATTCAACCCCTTAAAGACTACCACTCTGAAGAACAGAGGTTCATTGAAGTGTTTTCAATCAGGTATTGAAAACACCTGTGGATGTCAGGGAGCAGCAATAAAGCCTAATAAGCACCAATTAGGCAGCTTTAAAATGACTGTGATACTCAGCTCCTTCTAGACATTTACTGGTATGGTTACAAACATGGTGAAGTCAAGAGAATGGTCCAGGAAGACAAGACAAGACAAGACATTACTCTTCACAGGAAGGGCAATGGCTATAAGAAGATTGCAAAGATGTTAAACATACCAAGAGACACCATAGGAAGCATCATTTGCAAATTCAAGGCAAAGGGCACTGTTGAAACGCTACCTGGTCGTGGCAGAAAGAAGATGCTGACTTCGACTGCTGTGCGCTACCTGAAGCGTAGAGTGGAGAAAAGTCCCCGTGTGACTGCTGAGGAACTGAGAAAAGATTTGTCAGATGTGGGTACTGAAGTTTCTGCTCAGACAATATGGCGCACCCTGCGTAATGACGGCCTCCATGCCAGAACTCCCAGGTGCACCCCCTTGCTGTCTCCAAAGAATAAGAAGAGTCGACTGCAGTATGCCAAAAGTCATGTGGACAAACCACAGAAGTTTTGGGATAATGTTCTGTGGACTGATGAAACAAAATTAGAACTGTTTGGGCCCATGGATCAACGCTATGTTTGGAGGAGGAAGAACAAGGCCTATGAAGAAAAGAACACCTTGCCTACTGTGAAGCATGGCGGGGGGTCAATCATGCTTTGGGGCTGTTTTGCTTCTGCAGGTACTGGGAAGCTTCAGCGTGTGCAAGGTACCATGAATTCTCTTCAGTACCAGGAGATATTGGATGACAATGTGATGCAGTCCATCACAAACCTGAGGCTTGGGAGACGTTGGACCTTTCAACAGGACAATGATCCCAAGCATACCTCCAAATCCACTAGAGCATGGTTGCAGATTAAAGGCTGGAACATTTTGAAGTGGCCATCGCAGTCACCAGACTTAAATCCGATTGAGAACCTCTGGTGGGACTTAAAGAAAGCAGTTGCAGTGCGCAAGCCTAAGAATGTGACTGAACTGGAGGCTTTTGCCCATGATGAATGGGCGAAGATACCCGTAGATCGCTGCAAGACACTTGTGTCAAGCTATGCTTCACGTTTAATGTTGTACGAAGTACTAAGATTGAATGTCACTTGGGGGTTGAATAAAACTGATAATGATGTGAGCTCAGAAAAGACATTTGTGGTTATTTCATTATAAATGTTATGTTATATTTGTCTGACCTACACATGCCTCTTTGATTTAATTGTAAGCAGGATGACTGAATGATCAATGTCAAACCGACCAAAACAATCAATTTCAGTTGGGGTTGAATAATTTTGAACACAACTGTATATGTGGCGATAATAAAGGCTTCTATGCCACTGTTCTTCTTAAATGATAGGAATATCCATATATTTTTCTTTATTAAAAAGTAAATTGCAATTCTCTAGAAAATTTTCTTGGTCTTTATTTAACTTTATGCACTAAGAAATGTGATATGTAACAACAAATGTGTTTTGCTGTGGTCTTGTATTGATTATACTAGCATCCAAAAGACAACATATGTTGACCAGCACACCAGCATCCCAGGCTGGTCGGTCAGCACACCAGCAACCAGCACATAATTGCTGGACCAGCATACCACCATCCCAAGCTGGTCCCAGCATGCAAAACATACCTTAGCTGGACCAGCAATGCTGCATGTTTTTTTTTTTTTTTTTTAGCAGGGAACAAAACAAATATAAACAAACCAACGTAACCAGAATATAATTTCCTAACATTCAAAATCATAAAACACATTCCCACTTGTGAAATGTAATCCCTTGCTGTCTGGTTTTAGATTTTGTTCGTTTGAACAACCAAACGCAGCACAGACGTCCGGCATCGTCCATGCATTTGAAGTACAAGAACATTGTACAAAGATGGCGGGGTTTTGACGCATTTTTAGGACCCCAAGGTGACGTCTATGCTCTTAGTCAAGCCTCACACTTACCAGCCAATCAATAAAAGAGGATACACAATAGCCAATCAGAAAATAGCACTATTGTATCTGGGTAAGATTTAACGCAACAATCAATAAAAAACAAACAAACAAACAAACAAACAAAACATATTCATTAGAGAGGGTATTTTCGATGGTCAGTATGAAGAAAACACGAAACAGCTTGTCTCTGGACGGGACATTGTCCTCAATCATGACCCTAAAAATGTCTGGGCTTGAGCTGAACTGTTATAAACGGGAGCAACATTACAAATGATAAAGGAGTCCAAACACAAGGCAACAAACACTTACGATAAAGAACACCAGTCATAATCTCTCTCTCTCTCTCTCTCTCTCTCTCTCTCTCTCTCTCTCTCTCTCTCTCTCTCTCACACACACACACACACACACACACACACACACACACACACACACACACACACACACACACACACACACACACACAAATTAATAAATGGAAATTGAACAAATACTTTGTATTTGGTTAAAATGTGGTCAGTGATAATGGTGAAACTTTTTTCTTGGGTGGGGGTGTCACTGGGAGTTGGGGGGTGTCAATGTCACTCTTGCCTGTTTTCAAAATTTGAGAGCCCTGAGAATATATTTCAAGACTCTTGTTTTAAAAAGTTTATCTGTGTTCAAAATGTGTTTAAGCACACAGAAGAGCAGTATCCCATATACACTACTGTTTTCTGAACTATTACCTTGAAGTAACTTACCTTCCGCGGAACTCTTAACCACAACGTTGCTCTGTAGGGACATAATTTGTCGACGAACCTCCCGACATTATTGTTTACATTTATTAATGAATCGGTTATGCTTCTATACAGCCCGAAAAAGACTGCATAATATTTTTAATTTGTTTTTGTCTTCATGGAGAGGAATCAGGAAGAAGATATAGACTGGGGAGAGCGATACAGACAGGATCCGCTTATTGTAAACAAAAGTAGTGTATGAGAGATGTTCAGTTACATCAGGACAGTGTGTGTATTATCATTACTGCTGTGATGGACAGGACGACAGAGGCTGGGGTTGTGGATACAGGACTGTTCAGACGATGTGCTCTTGGATTAATACCAATAGACCACCACCGAGTCTCCATGAAATCCAGCAAGTTACAGTAGGAGACAAACTAGCCTCGTTTCTGGGCTCTAAAGAGTGGATAGGGACTTGTGAGGCTGCTCTGGTTCTGGACCAGATGTATGATGTCGCCTGCAGACTAGTGCGCAGTGGGGCAACAGAGCTCGAGCAGGCGGCTCAGGACCTGCACTTTCATTTCCTCACCCATAGATCACCAGTCATGATGGATGGAGACAGGGACAACACATCCAAATGCATTCTGGGTGTGTGCACCGGAAAAGAAGGCAGCTACCTGCTTATAATGGACCCGCACTATTACGGCTCTGTCCTGGACAAGGAGTTTCTGCAAAAGAATGGCTGGGTGGCGTGGAGGAGATTTCAATCTCTCGATCTGAGCTCCTTCTATAATCTTTGTTTGCCACAAACATTAACACTGATTCTCATTATTGCCATCATGACATTGACACATTCTTAGAAACCTGTATTAAAAGCTTAATAATGAGAAAAATTAAGGAAAGAATAATAAAGACATGTCACGTCCCCGAGTGTATTTGAAATTAATGTACTATTTTATTTACTATCTATTTGAAATCGGGAAAAACATAGGCGTAAATTTCATTTAACAGTAGGGGGGGGGGGCAATTTTTGAAGCGGGGACTCAAATAATAGTCAAATTGTACTTATAAAGACATGTCCCCACAGTGAAAAACTTTGCTTTTATCATTATTATAGCATGGAGACATCAGGCCCAGCACCAGATATGAGATGAAAGGTGGGCTAAGTGATATTCCAAGTGGGCCGGTCGTATTGGGGTGGGGGGATCTTTAATGCTTTAATCTCTCATGTCTATAGTTTTAATACCATATATTTAAGACAATTGTTAGGATTGTTTGTTATTGTTGAGTTTGTGTTTTCTTCATTTTTAATATTTTTTGTACATTTTTTGGAACTATTTAGTAACTTTATATATATAAAAAGGGTTAACATGTTTATTTTTACATTCTCTCTTTTTGCATTTGTAATATTTTTTGACCCCTTAACAGATCCTGTATCAATTAGATTTGATAAATAGGGGCAATTCTTTTGCACTCATGTTTTTGAAGACCGCGGTCACGTTCTAATGCTGCTTTCCAGTTTCGAAAACGAAACGAAACGTCGAAAAGAACGTGTCATTTTCAGAGAAAGCAACACTGAACACTCGACACGGAAAACAAAAGCATGCATCGCGATCTACAGAATATTCAAGCCACAGCCGTGACTGATAACAACGAAAAAACATCTCTCTCTCCCTCCAAAAAGAGTTCGGGGGTATGATTTCAGAACCGGCTGGTAAGGATTCGCCCTGTTTGAATCATTCGGGACAGAATTGCTGCATCTTTGAGTGGGTGCTTTTGACACTATCGGAAGATGCAGATGAACTCGACTCATCTCTTTCTCCGAGCTCATTGCCACAAATGGATGAGGAGGTGGTAGCTGTGTCCTGGAGAGCTAAAGTGGTTTTCTTTTGTCCTTTCGGAACAAGAAATCTGTACATTTTGTATTTTATTAGGCTATATATAGTGTGTTAATCAAGTTCACTAACAGTTCTAATAAAGTTACTGTGACTGTCGTTTATTGCTTTATAAGCACGTCCGTTTACCTCAAAGGTTGCGTGAATGTGAATGAATGAGCTAAGTCTGTCTGTCTTTCTAGGAGGCGAAAAAAGGGGGTTGGGCAGAAATGAGAAAATAACGTATCTCGAGCTGAATTGAATATCGCACCAATTTTGTGATTGGCTGTTATGTGGTGTGGGGCCAGGGTGGGCCAAGCCTCTGATTGGGTGGGCCAGGCCCACTCTGGCCCCCCGTGGAGCCGGGCCTGGGAGACATTATGCGTCATTGTGGTTATTTTCAAAGTTTTCCTCAGGTTCAATTTTTCCTATTCTCCGTCATTTTACCTAGTCTATGACACTGCAAGGCAAGTTTATTTATACTGTAGCACATTTCATACACAATGGTAATTCAAAGTGCTTTACATAAAGAAAGTAAAACTATCATAAAAAATATTCACAACAATAAAAACAAGTAATTAAAAAAGGTTTCAAATTTTATTTAAAATTAATTAAGACACTTAAGAACAGAAAAGAAATTGATTATACAAAAAATACAGTGAGGTCAGTTCAGACGTAGCACAGTGCTCATTTGTAAATGCACAGCTAAACAATATGCCAATTGTGGCCGTTAATGTTAAGTTAACATTATGCCAAGTCGTCCCAAATAAAACAATGCATGGGAAACGGCTTTGGCGTGTTAGTTACAGTGCACTATGCAACAAGCTATTGTAAACAAGCTAACGTTAACTAGATAAGTAATATTTTAATCGCTAATATAGCAGATTCATGGAAAATTACATCGGTAATCAGCATTTTTGCCGCAACTAATTTATGAATGAGTCTGCATCAACTACATTAAAGAGAATCGCTTTATTTAAAGTGAATAAAATCCCCTACTTAATGGAGTTAATGAGCCGCAGCCACACACCTGACTCGTGTGTGCAGAGTAGGTGAGATGAACTGGGAAAGCAGGCAGTGGGTCAAACCACTGTGAGGAAGGGGTCTCAACTGTTTCTAAATGCATTTTTTGCGGATTCTACTTACACAATTATTTAGGTATACATACATATATTTTTCATAATAGAGAGTGCGATTTAAAAAAAAAAATTTTGGGGGGTGGGTTATTGTACAAACGATATTGTATTCGTGACACTAAGTGTATCCTCATGAGTTGTGCGCGTGCACGCGAGAGGGTTTCAGGGAGTGTGTCGCGTGCACGCGCACAACTTATTTTCACTTTCAGGGAAACAAAACTTAGAATGTACTTTCGATATCGACGAAGAGCAACTGCGTTAAGGAGCTTGTATAAGCTTGTATAAAGGAGGGTTCTAGCAAGGGCATGGTTCTTTTGATGATGCTGTTTTCAGTCACGTTTTCTAGACAAACACGTGAGTACAGACCTGGTAAACATCTGGTTTATTATCTTTTTTTAAATATCTGGTTTATTTGTTTTTAATATCTGGTTTATTAGCAGTTGTTTAGGCACTAAATGGTCTAAAAAATCAAATTGCTTAAATACTTATTACATGTATAAATGAGGACGTGTGTACCTGCACTTTTATATCCTATAAGGTTATAAACGAGCAATTAAAAAAATATATAAAAAATATATAATTCAGATTTTATGTCACATACATAAACATACACAGTATGATGTCGTGAAATGTGTATTAAAACTGTTCCTTAATGAAGTATAACTATAAAGGAAAAAAGGCAGTACATTTGGTGCAAAGAAGAGATACAATGAAAACGTGAAACAATAAAATATAAAAATAACATTATATCTGTACAATGAGCAGTTATTAGGGTGGAATGTGGTGTTATTTTAACTGAACACTGAACTGAATACAGCTCAAATTTGACCACACAATTAAATTATATTTATATATAATTACTGATGTCTGTGTCCCCTGTTTTTTTTTTTTACTATTATTTATTATATTTAACATTTATTTATCCAAGAATAATTTAAATGAGATTCACAACCGCGTTCTGTAAAATAGTGAACTTTGTGGTTCACAAACGGTTAACACTTCACTTTATGATTGGTTGTGCCTTTCTTATGTCCCGCCTCTCTAACCGACTTCACATTATGATTTGATGTGTCTTTTTTTAAACGTGTGTTTGTGTTTTTATTTATTTGTGTGTGTTTATCTGTTTGTGTGTTTTATTTGTGTGTGATTCTTTTGTCACAGGTAATTAAAAGGCTTATAAAACATGATTAGAAATGTTATTTGTTTTGCTGGCTAGAACTGGCAATATTTTAATCCATTATATGTATATTTCAAAATGATAGTTCATAAAACTATTTCATATCACTTCAGCACGGCCTACCCTATGCTCATATAAAGATCAAGCAATACTACTTTAGAATAAAAAAATTCTCTTCAAATTCACTGTCAATAAAGTTGTGACAGGAAGAACTTTTTGATCCATAATAAAATAAACATTTTAAGAAGTTGGTTGATCAAACCAAATCAGATCACTGAAGAACGCCCTTCTCTTGGCTCACAATAAACAACTTTACTGTGGGATTGTGAAGTAATTGCTTTTCAAATTCACTGTCTATCTTTCAAAGTAATTCAAATTTTGATTAATTTTTAAATGGACAGTTTAAATTGTAAGTTGATCAAACCCAGTCATATCACAATGGCCTATATTATGATCACTATAACAATCAAAATACTATAATGATTAAAAACTGCCCACTGACTGAATCATTGATTTAATGATATAATCAATGTAATGATTTTGAAAGGGAATTACTTCCAAATTCCACAGTAAAATTAGTTTATCTTTATTGTGCGCATAGAGTAGCTCAACATGAAGTGAACTGATTCAGTTTGATTAATTTGAAATGTTCATTTTATAATGGAATAAAAATTAGTGCTTTCTTGTATAATTATATTTACAGATATGGAGGAGGTATTATAAAACATTTACAGTAAAATTGGTTCATCTTTAAGACCGTTTATCAGTTAACTATACGATCGGAGTTGTCAGAGTGTAGCCTATGCTAGACCTGATTTGAATACAATCAATATCACATGTTACTGTAATATAATGGCAGTAAAGCGTAATTAATTGTGACAGTCATGATTAGTACGTATAATTAAAAAAAATCATAAAACTAAAGCAAAAAGTACCTCGGAATGCTTCTTGGGCATTTGGACACAAAAGCTGCAATGTTTTTCTTTTTCTTTTTGCAAGTAGTTATACCCAAGTTTACCGATATGAAGCACTCTAAAGACTCCATACACATTTTCCAGAAATATACCTTATTTTGCTGTAAATTACAAAGTACACGATAACACATGCACTGCTCAAAGCAGTGCAAAAGGGGAACCAGGTACCAGTACAAACATTAAACAGTTTCAAGTGGTTTCTTTGTCAAAATATTCTAAAAACCTCAGCATTACATGGAAATAAGTACAGGCAAAAATATTTTCAATATCTTCAAACTCAGGGAGGCACGGTGGCTTAGTGGTTAGCACGTTTGCCTCACACCTCCAGGGTTGGGGGTTCGATTCCTGCCTCCGCCTTGTGTGTGTGGAGTTTGCATGTTCTCCCACTGCCTCTGGGGTTTCCTCCGGGTACTCCGGTTTCCTCCCCCGGTCCAAAGACATGCATGGTAGGTTGATTGGCATCTCTGGAAAATTGTCCGTAGTGTGTGATTGTGTGATTGAATGAGAGTGTGTGTGCCCAGCGATGGGTTGGCACGTCCAGGGTGTATCCTGCCTTGATGCCCGATGACGCCTGAGATAGGCACAGGCTCCCTGTGACCCGAGTAGTTGATAAAAAATGAATGAATCTTCAAACTCTCCACAAACGAGGTATGAGAAGAGCATGTGGTGCAAAATTTAAAGCTCTCTAAAGGTACTGAATAAATACATCACACAAATGTCTCTAAATATGTTTTTGCCTAGTTTGGTTGTGGTGCTCGTGTTAATTTCAATGCAGACGTTCTTGGCTGGCACAAAAAAAAAGTTCACAGTCTTATTATCCAAGTTTTGAAACATTTTTTCACATATTTTCAATGTTTCAAATTTTACTACATATTACAGAAATATACAGTGCCCAGACCCATGCAAACTAAGAGAGCTAATCTTTAATTTCCCCTCATCTTGCCTCATACACTGATGATTTTTAAAGGTTTCTCCCTCATGTACCATGGCACGGTATCCAATTAATGTATAGATAATAGATCTCAATTCATCTAAAGAAATACGTCTTCCTGTGAATGCGCAGTACACAAAAAGTTGGTAGAGCTCATGTTTTGTAATTAGAGATTTTCTGTTCAATTTGAGGTTGTAGTAAATTGTCCTATTGAGTGATGAGACACTATTTTCCCAGAACATGAATTCACTCTTTCACCTGAACAAATTTATGGTAGAAGGAGCAGAAATGCAAGGTTAATATCAGCATTGTACCATGCTGTAAATCGAATTGATCCATAAACAGAGTTTCATATCCCTTTTTATCTGAAAACCCATTGTATCATTTATAATAAGTTTCTTCCTTTTTGTGGTGCCATGAGAGAAAGTCATCCTTGGTGAACCAAACAGAGGCTTACAGGTACTTTGGATGCGTTAATAGTGTGTTGTATCAGGTTTTTCTTCTTTTGGTTCACTGTAACAGTACTGTAGTGGTATCTGTGAACCTCTTACCTTATCTGAATTAAAGAAGCATATAGAACATTTTGTAAGTAGATAAGAGTTTGATGTGTGCCACTAAATAGATTGCTGACTTTAGTTTATGAATTAACAGATCATGCTTTATGTAACAGGGCAGACTGACTAATCTGGATGATCCATGTAAAGATGCACTATTTATTAAATATATAAATAATAAATATTATATATAATATAAAACTCATACACAGAGTAATCCAAAGTTAATTTCAAGATTTCAGACATAAATCTACTTACAAAAGTAAATCAGAAAGTTTAGAACACAGTGTGTGCTACTGGCAGTTGTGCAGCCTTCATAGGTGCAAGGTCCAGATTCTCTGTCATGCTTTAGTGTTTGTGTAAAATTTCAGTAGTTTGACATGGGTATTGCTAGTCCTGTCTAATGCCATGGGTACTGACAACTGTTATGACCTGTCTAAAATGAATAAAATAATATGTATTGTGAACATTCTGCCATATAATATGTAATAAGAAACATTTTCAGTCTTTGGTATGTTTTCTATACATGTTGACATCCATAAAATGACTTCCCTGTGTCTAAATACTTCAAATATACCTTTTGTTTTGTTTGTACAGTTTGCCCCTGAAAACTGATTATCATTCTATGCATAATGGAGAGTTCTGATGAAGAGGTATTCACTGAGTTCAGCTTTTTATTTATTTGATTTCCTGATTGTCATGCCAGGTTATTTGATAGATATTTGTTTTAACTCATCATTCAAAATGTTTAAATATTCCCAAATCAAGCAGTTTGAAGACGCCAAAGATTTTTTGGACGAAGATCTACAAATAAATCTTTCTGAAACACAGTCTGCGACGCCACAGCTAAAAGAGGATACAGTCACTCCAGAAGGTATTTTTATAAAATCTTTAGATCACTTTCTGACACAAACACAAGAGTTGATGTTTGCTGAGTTGAAATATATTTTTGTTCCACAGACGTTCCTGCACCATATGACATTTTAGTGCAGTCCATTGGGACTGATTTTGCTAGACTTCAGTGGAAATGTGTAAACAGCATATCAGCCTTTGAGCTGAGGTGCTCCAGCAGCACATCCTCAAGCATCCAGACCCTTGCACATCATTATGCTGAAGTGTCAGGACTGTGCCCAGGCACTGAGTACACTTTTACTGTGGTTGCAGTCTCAGAAAATGGAAAACAGAGTTCTGCAGCCAAAGTCTCTGCATATACAAGTAATAAACAGCCTAAGGTTTTTTATTGACAAATGTCTAATAACATCTCCATTAAATTCACCATGCCATTTCAACCACAACTCTGTTTTCATTACAGTTCCAAACCCACCTGAAAACATCACGGTTGAGAGTATTGGTAGTACATCAGTTACACTATCCTGGCATCCACCTGCTACCTTAGAGAAGAGGTACCATGTGCTGTGTTCCCACAATGGAACAACTGTTCATGAAGAAGAAACAGAAACTAACACACTAGTTATCGATAACCTGTCTCCAGGAAAAACATATTCCTTCCACATTGCAACAGTGATCAAAAATGGCAGCACGAGTGCGACAGCTGTGTTAGATACTCTTACTCGTAAGTATTTATACACTTTGCAAATCATTACATTTAATGGCAACTAGTTTTTACCTAAACCTTTGATTGGGGTGGTTGAAATGTTTTCTTTTATTTTTGTTCTTAATAGCAAGCAATCTTGAGCGATTTCTTCATGACTTGGGGCTGAAACAACACCTCATTGATAAACTCTCACTGAGTTCTGTACTACAGATAGACAAGAGCACAGTGACAGATGATCCAGCACAGACTCAATCAGATTTACCAAGGCTTTTCCTCAAGAAAATTATGATGGTCAATGTGACTGCAAGAAGTGTCAAATGTGCTCCAACTACTGATGATGAAGATTTGAGTTTGGATTTGTATAGAGATCTGGAGAGCCTTGACCTCAACCAGGACCTTAGTCATAAAATAAATCCTTTAGACATCATAACTGCACTCTTCCTTTGCTCAGACAATTTTCTTCAACAAGAGATTGCCTTCAAAATGTCTATGTGCCAGTTCTCTGTGCCTTTACTGCTTCCTAATTGTGACACACAGCAGAGCATGCTCATGCTTTGGGCCTTAAGAGATATTGTGAAGAAATACAGACCACACTCCTTGTCTGATCCAAGAGGGTTTGTGGAAGACAGGATTGTTCTTGCTGAACTACCTTTGGTGTCCTTTGTAAGACTTGGAGACTGTAGTATTTCCAAATCTCAAATCTTGAACAAACTGCTCAGTAATCCACAGCAATATCATGACACATTTGTGCACCGTGACATGGACTGTGGAGACATCCCAAGAAAAATATCAAATGGTATGGTGGAGATCAGCTGGTACTTACCTTGTGGAAGTAAAAACATAGACATCTTCCCAGAACCTTTGGCTATTGCAAACCTGAGAGGGGACATAAGTACATTTGAAACTCAGTACTCATTCCTGTGTCAGATTTCTACAGCAGTTTTTGTATTCTTTGACAATTTTGAAACCAACTATCAGCTACTCACCAATACAAATGTAAAAGCACAGTTGTTTTTGGTGGGAAATGCAAACACCAAAGCCTTCAATCTGGATTTGTTGAAAAAAACAGCTGCTGCATTGAAGTTGAAAAGAAACAACATCATTCTCAAGACAAAACAAAATGATGCAGATTTTGTCACAAATTTGTGTTCTGCTGTGAGCGATGTTGTTAAAAACAGTTCTATGAAAGTACAACTTGAGAAGATGATCACTGTTGCACATGAATTTGGAATTTTGATTGATGAAGACAACAAGGAGTGCCAACATGCAAAAGAAAATGCAAAGGAAATTAACAGCAAGATTCAGGACTCAATAAAGTTCAAGGAAGAACAGCTCCCTTTGCAGGGTGAGATCTGGAAGAAACTGGGAAAAATAGAGAAAGAGGAGTGTAGGCTTCGTAAAGCTGGGGATAAGAACATTGAGGAATATAAAGGAGAACTTACTGAACAGAAGATAAAACTCAGGAAGCAGCAAAGCAGCTATGAAATGTCAGAAGCCATGTCCTGCTTCATAAGTGCACTGTCAAGTTCAACTCTTGAGAGATCCTTCTTCCTGAAATGGATGCGAATGAATTTGGACAATTTATCCCGTGAAAATCTGTCCAAACTTAGAGAAAAGTACAAGGAGAAATGTCAACAATCATCTGAGAAGAAGGAGGAGATCGCAATACTGGACAAGCAGATCTCAAACAGTGCTTTAGGAACTGAACACTTTTTGAGGGAAATGGGGCAGCTGTATGAAGCTGCTGTCTCCCTTCCAGAAAATATACAATCACGAGAACAAATGCTACACTTACCTAAACTGTGTGCTGAGCTCCTTTTAGATGGATTCCCTCTTGAACTAGTTGATGGAGATGCTTCAAATATACCCCTGAGGTGGATTAGTGATGTACTGAAAGAGCTGAATACTTTAGTGCAACCCAAGAATAAGATCATGGTAGTCACAGTATTAGGAGTGCAGAGCACAGGAAAGTCTACCCTGTTAAACACCATGTTTGGGGTTCAGTTTGCAGTCAGCAGTGGAAGATGCACACGAGGAGCGTTCATGTTGATGATCAAAGTCACTGACAGCTTCAGAGAAAAAGTTAACTGTGATCATTTAGTGATCATTGACACTGAGGGACTGAAATCTCCTGAGCTGGCACAGCTCGATGACAGCTATGAACATGACAATGAACTGGCTACACTTGTTGTTGGACTGAGTGATATTACCATCATCAATATTGCCATGGAGAACTCCACAGAAATGAAGGACATTCTGCAGATTGTGGTGCATGCATTCCTCAGGATGAAGGAAGTGGGCAAAAAACCCATGTGTGCATTTGTGCACCAGAATGTAGCTGATGTATCAGCACATGACAAAAACATGAGAGACCGGAAGCTTCTTTTAGAGCAGCTGAATGAGATGACCGAGGCAGCAGCCAAGATGGAAAACAAAGAAATGTACAAGAAGTTTACTGATGTAATGGCGTATGATCCAGAGACTGGTAACTGGTATATACCTGGGCTCTGGCACGGAAACCCACCAATGGCACCAGTGAATGCAGGCTACTCTGAGGCTGTGTATGACTTCAAAAAGAACATAACCAACGTTCTTGTTAACAAAAACATATCTACCAACAACATTGAAGAATTTCTGGAGTGGACAAAAAGTTTATGGAATGCAGTAAAATATGAAAATTTCATTTTCAGCTTTAGGAACAGCTTGGTAGCTGATGCATACATGAAGCTGTGCACTGAATTCCATAAATGGGAATGGTCTTTTAAAAAGGACATGTATAAGTGGTTAACATCTGCTGAAACCAGAGTGTCCAATTTTGAGATAATGAAATCCAAATCTGACAAGACAAACCTGCAAGATTTACTGAGGAAACTGAAAGATGAGGCCTCTTCAGAACTTGATAAATTGGAAAAGACCATTTTGGAGAACCTCAACAAATACTACGAGCAAACAGAGGGTCATGTCTATCTCGTGGAAAAGTACAAAGAAGACTTTGTAAACAGTGCAAAATCTCTCAGGAGGGAAACAGAAAACTCAGTGCTGAACAAACTGGAGGCAGTTATTGAGATTAGGAAAGGTAAGAATAATTTGGACAACATCAAAAAAACACACACTGACAAAATGGAGAATAAAGTGCTCAAACTTCTGGAGGAGCTCCGGAAAAACAGACATTCAGAAAGTATGTCTGAAGAAGAGCTTAACAACATATTTGAAAACATATGGGAGGAAACAGTTAGAGAGCTGTCCTTTACTGGCTTGCGTAGACGAACCATATCTGACAGTGTTTTTAAGCAGTTACGAATGAACATGAAACAAAAAGGAAGTTCTGTCACTCAAAGGTTAAACAGAGTGAATCTGGATCAATACGGCAAAGAGAAATATGTTGTAGCAGCAGATAATTTTTTTAAAAAAACTTTAGAAATGATGAATGTTTATAAATTTGAACAAACAAGGAGACTGCAACAGTTGGCAGACAGTGCCATTGACGCATGTATGCAGTCAATTAATGACAAGAAAGAAAGAAAATCAGATTATCATGACACCTACATTCAGGAGATCCTACATAAAATTGACACAAAATTGACTTCATTAAAGAAACTGAAAGTTTCAGATGAATTTGAACTGTCCCTAAAGCTGCACATTTGTGCTATCTCTGCGAGAGAATTCCAGGCCATGCATGACAGTTTTAATGAAGAGAACGACCCACGCCGATGTCTCGAGCAATCCAAAGAGAAGTACCGTGCTGATTTTAAAGATCTGTTCAGTAATCGTGATCAGTGTCAGAAGAAGGCTGCAGAATTCGCACTGTTCTGCCTCAGTCCTGCAGTTGAGACATTCATATGTAACTCACTGGGACTAGACATTATTGACACAATGCTGCAAGGGGAAAATGCATTTCAATTTAGCACACGTTCATTTTTCCAGTTCTCTATTCTAAAACAACTTCTGGATGACAGTAATTTTGAGAACTATGTGAGCTACATAAGTTCTTATGAACGCTTTGTTAAAGACTGGATATTAAAACAAATCGAAGTCAGATTTTCTAAAGGAAACAAACTTTTTGAGCTGGAAGAGCAGCATCTCAAAGGAGCTATTATGGAGATAAAAAAGGCCATCAGAAAAGCACAACAAGAGACAGATGAAGATGAAAACATTAAGGGATTTATTCAGAACATTTGCAGAGAGCTTGGAAAAAAACTTGTCATTACAAATTATGCAGCAGTCATGGTGTTGAACAACGCCAAACAGGAACAATTTTCCCACTGGCTCATGCAGTCTGTGGAGGAAATGCAAGAATCTCTGAAGACTAAATTCAAGAAGGAAGTCATTCTGAGAAAACTGAAAACACTCAAAATCAAACCACAGGATGAGCTGTTCAAGCGTGTATTTGGCTGCGGGAAACAGTGTCCATTCTGTAAAGCACCATGTGAGGCAGGAGGAGAAGCTCATACACATCACTCTGCTTCTGTACACAGACCTCAAGGACTTGGGTTATACAGGTTTGAGCACTCGGTGAAATTAATCACCAACATTTGCTCTACTGATGTGAACACTGAAGCCCAGTTCAGATGCCTAGAGACCAACCATGTGTTCCATCCTTACAAGAAATACAGGGAGATCTTTCCGGACTGGCACATCCCTGCAGATCCCAGCATAGAGGCCTCAGACTACTGGAAATTTGTTATGGCAAAATTTAATGATCAGTTTGCGCAAGCGTATAATGCAAAACCTGCAGATATTCCCCCAGTGTGGAAAAAAATCAAAAAGAAAGCAGCAGAAAATAGTCTGAAGGAGTGTTTTAGTATCAAATAAATACCAGTGAAAAATCATAAGTATAAAAGTGATTAAAGAAAACTTTTTTTGTGATTTCAAAATGCTATTGGAGTCTTTCATCTTATCCTGCCATTAGTACATCTTGACAACTTGTGACAACTTGGCAACTTGTCTTTCCTTTAGCTTTCTCTTTTAAAATCTTTTAAAACCAGCAAAGAGAATACTGTGCATTTTAATACCACTGAAAAGCACAAGAATTAGAATTATGTCTTTGGATGTGAAACTTCACAAATTAATGATTCTGTTTCTTTAATTTGCTTCTTTCCACATTAATGATTTCATAAAACCAAATCTATCTTTAAAATCTAATTCAGTTTCATTAATCATCAGTTTAAGTATATTCATGCAACACTGTTATGTACTGTATGTAACATATTTTCTGGCATATAGTTCAATCAAAACTTAGATCTTAGTTAATAGACGGTATAATACTAAAGTAATCACATCATTATTGCCTTGTAATCAGAATCAATGTAACCTATTTAACTTTCAATAAACCTGTGATTCTGTCTAAAACAAACGTTCATGTGTATAAATATAAGCTCATGGAGCACTTGGATAATAGGAACAGCTGTACACCTACTCATTCATGCAATTAACTGCTGGGCCCACATTCATAAAGTTTCTATCAGTGATCTTAAAGAGCTCCTAATTTAGTTTATTTTAGAGAGGAGGCAAGGCTGACCCTGTTACTAGGTATGACATTTTTTTGAAGACAGTGATTGGTTGTCCAGTAAAAAAAAAAAATTACCAAGTCCTTTTAAAATATGGTCTATTATAAGCCTTCACTTTGTCTCTACATTAAGACTACATACACTGTACACTGCAGTGGGCACAGACAGAGCAAAACAGCTGAGGACCAGGGTCTGTATTAATAAAGATTCTTAGTGCAAAGAGTTGCTCTTTTTAAAATGAAAGAGAAGATCCTAGTAAAGATAAAAGATATTCATAAGGCATCGTAACCCTTAAAAGTGCTCATAAGGTTAAAACATGTAAGTAGAACGTGTCATACCTAGTAACATGGTTTATCCTTGCATCCTCTCTATGATAAAATTGTTGTATTTTCCTTGTTCAACGTTGCAGTTGCAGTTGGTACTGATAGATACTGATAGTTGGTACTCTTTAGATAATATTCATGAGATCATTATTTTATGTTTAGTTTAGCCTAGATTGGTCTAGTCTTGCTTTAATCCTTTCTTTATTTTTCTTTTTTCTTATTTTTGATTATTTTGCCTTTATTTGTTAAATTTGATTATCTAATAAAGACTTTCACAATCTGTCAGAAGAAAAGGAAAGAAAAAGAAGACTAAAGATAAACGCAAGGAAATGAGTTAGAGGAAATGAAACGGGAGACGGGTGAATTATTTCTCTAATCTTCTTCCCTGATTCTAATGCCTCTGCTTCGACTCTGGGGCTCGCTTTGCAATTTCTCCTGAAACAAATGTGGAGTTATTATTATTGTTATTATTATTATTATTATTATTATTATTATTATTATTATTATTATCATCATTATCATTATTATTATTATTATTATTATTATTATTATTATTATTATTATTATTATTATTCTGAGGAGCTTGATGTGGGCAATGAGAATCAAGCACCAGTCAAATTGCCACCACATTGGGTGGTGTTCGAAAAGCTCCTGGAGTGGATCACACGTGCTTTTACTAAACTTAGCTTAGATTGGTCTGATGAAATGATAGTGCTGTCAACTCTGAGCTTGACAATCGCTACCTAACTTTACACTGCCTTCCATCTCCATGCAGTTGTGATTGTGGAATAATCCTTACTCTACCTGTGTCATTATTAGGGCAGTTGATCAATAATACTAGCTAGACAAGGAAATCCTTCAAAAATCAACACAAAACCCCCCCCCAAAAAACAAAAGCCATACAAAGCTTGAGTGTGACCCAATAATGATTTTATTTGGGCGAGTTTCAAAATGCTGTGTGTGTTGCAAAATTAACTCAAATTGAATGCTTGATTTTGAATCAAGAATCTGGATCAAGTCTGCAAGAAAAAATGGGTGACACCACTCCAAAATAAGTGCTAGGAGCTTACCTCAAAACACTTACAACTGCCATTGCAGCAAAAATTGGTTTTACTAAGGAGTAATCTGAAGGACTAGGATGTGTCTGCAGGCAGAATTTATCCGATTTAAAAACAAAGCTGCTGAGAAATAATCATTCTGACTTTTTCATTCTTCATTTTAATTAAAAAATACTTTAATAGCAATAAAAAAATACAGCTATCAAAATCAGTGTGTCATTTGCGATCCAGATGAATCTGGTGACTTTTAAATACTGAAGCCATGTCCTGAGAAAACCTTATCATAAATGTTTTTAGACTTTAAAACCAATACATTTTTTTCCAGTGTAGTGTAAATAAATTTGCACTTTGACACTGCGAGCTGATTAGGAAGCATGGTTATTCAGTAAACAAACAGTGAAGAGTAATGGCCTATGAATGTATTTAATGTTTCCCAGATCAGACTCACAGCATACAGTGTGGAATAATTTATAAATCAAACAAATTTCATCTCCTTATTTATATATTTTCTTTCTTTCTTCTTTTTTAATAATCATCTATAATAATCATTAGTAATAATAATAGTCCATTATTAACACACTTTTTTCATCTGATCAGGTTTCTGATTTTCAACAAAGAAAGTAAGAACAAGACAACAGGCACAGGTCTGGTACACAGCAGATTTAATCATCAGAAAGAGTTTTCCCTAGTGGGAATTTATGTGCTTCTTTTGTCTCCCCTTTTTTAAAACCATAAGGCTGCCAAGATTATTAATGTAGAAAATTTAATTATTTACCAAATAGTAGTCATAAATATGGTAAAAATCATGCAGTTGCTTTTGAAAAGGAAAACAGAAAGGTTTATTAATTTATAAAGATGTGTGTCTCTAAAATGAGATGAACAAAAGCTGGCCAGTGCTTAAAGCAGTGGTAACATGCATTCGGTTTTTTAATGAAATGGAGGAAATCTTACACATTCCCCATGCTGCTTTTTAGGTTAAATGCTACTGTAAGAGGCCCAAGAACAACCCAGTCAGCAAATTTCCTTTGGCCCAGATTTGGGCCAGATAAACAGCTGAGCTGCGGCCCAGAATAGTTTGTGTTTGTCGGCCCAGATATGGCCCACATCTCCTTTGCCAAAACTGAACCAAAGCAGTGCCATATGTTTACCAAGCATGACCCAAATGTAATTTATGTGGCCCAAATATGGCACACCTCTTCTTTGAAAGAACTGAACCAAAGGAGTGCCATAACTCCACCAAACATGAGACAAATAATACAATTTAATGTGGCCCAAATATGAGCCTCATATGCAGTTTTAGTATGGTTGAGTTCTGTTAATATATATTCAATAAAGATGAATTTAAATAATGCTAGCAGCAATACAACCTGGAAGTTAGAGCTGGAGGATAATCTGGAAAAAAAATCATTTAATATAAATGTCCTCCTTTAATATTTTAATTGCAATAATTAACCACCTCTGATTGACCAAAAATCAAAATTTCAAGTATATTTTTGAAAGGAATTGCAAATTGTATTTTTCAATATGTAGGCCATAATAATACCATAGTTTCTTATGACAAATTATTTAGATTTTGTTTTTAGAACACTTTTTCACCAAATTCAGCTCACACATCACTGATGTCCTGATGGTTATACTACAACACTTACTTGGGGGAAATGTGTTTTACTTTTCCGGGAAATATTTTCAGATAAAAAACAAAAACATAAAAATTATACAAAAAGAGATTTCTCCCAAGTTGACTGTTTTTTCGGGTTTTGCACTTTGCAGACGGTCCCTTGGTTCGCACATAGAGACATGTATTTTGTCCACCACGGAGGAAAGCTGATTTTGAGGAAAATTGGGTTGTAGCTGCCTCTCTACATTACTACGATAGAAAAGAGGTGTTATTTGTGTAGTAACAGCGTTTAGCTCAGGAGTTATTGACTTGGGAACCTCCAATCTGTGAATTTGTGCCCAACTTTACTTAAGTACTGTAAGTACTGTTGATTTATAGCCAAAAACATCGGAATTTAAAAAGCTATTCCAGCGGAGCCCTAGCGTACATTAAACTGTATTGGTAAACTGAGGAAAATATTAGCTAATTTGACCCCTTCCTCAATTAAACTAATAACTAAACGCTTAATAACATGCAATATTGACACATAATGCTGCATATTTCAATTATATGACTGTAAAGTGCCAATCACTTACCTGAGCTTACACAGTCGTGAAGAAAGCAGAAATATGTCGCCCACTGCCCAAGTCACATTAGTGCCGTAGTCTCACTCCACCAATAGAAGGGAAGATGCATAGCAACCTGAGGTGTGGGACGGAGGATGTCTGCCGCACTTGATTTCAGGATTCCTGTGTTTTTCCACGTATAAGCCAAAAGTTTACCACAAGTCTGTGTTTCTCACTGTGTGCCATAGCTCAACCACATATGGTTCTCATGTGTTCATTGTTATCTGGGCCATATACCTCAAAATGAGTTGTGAACCAAGAGAGCATTTCCCGCCAATTTTAAAGTTATGGCAAAACAAATATGGCAACAATTTGGCCCATATCTGTATAGCCACGCCACATCTAGGCCATATGTGCCAGATAATACCCACATGTGGCCTAGTCTCCATTACACACAGTGACTGAAACTGACATTTCATTCCAATGTACAGAAACATTTCTTGCAAATACGGCCACGGGTGTATAACTTTATTTTCTTCACCCTGTTCCCCACTATCGTTGGGGTGGTCGTCTACGACAGGGGCGGCCAACCCGCGGCTCCCGAGCCGCATGCGGCTCTTACATTCATATCGAAGTTTGTATTTGTGTTTTTTTATTGTGCGTGTTCGCTTCGCTTGAGTTCAATACGGTATTTCCGTCAAACACGCACGGATTAAAATACCTCAAAGTTTCCCAGTAGGAGCAAGATCATTTGAGTAAACAATTTGTGTCAAGTTCGCGCACAAAATGGCAGGAAAAAAAAGGTGATGATCGTGTGTGCCCATGTGTATGATGTGGCTGTTTGCGGTAACACAGTAAAAAATGTGGCTCTTGGTCTCTGACTGGTTGGACACCCCTGGTCTACGATAACGGGAGGTCCTCCAGCAGGTGCTTCCATGGCGGTTTCAGTTGTGCTTCCGCCTCCTTTTGGCAACATTACGCTGAAATAGAGTGTGCGGAGCTGCGTAATGCAGTCTAGGAGCAGTGATTCACCAAACCTCCCTTATTGCAGTCGCACACATTTCTTCTGATTTTATTTTGTAGTAACAGGTAATGAAGATGCTTAATATAGCGGAGTAAAAGTATACATTTTATCTAGAAAATCTAGTGGAGTAAAAGTGAAAGTTGACATAAATTTAAATAGCGAAGTAAAGTACAGATACGTGAAATTTCTACTTAAGTACAGTAACAAAGTATTTGTACTTCGTTACATTACAACACTGCAGACAACCAGTGACATTAAGCTAAAGTGATGGTTGTCTATGCCATCTTGAGTCTCAACAACATTATCACGAAGACCAAATATGTCCTTAGAGCCTACTTCTGCTTTCACGACTCTGTTTAATAGAGACACTGGGCACTGATGGGCTACTGAGTTGATATGTTAGAGGCCCGTCGGATGCAGTGCTCAGCCAAGCGAATCACTTTAACGGTACCAAAAATACAAATAGCATATAAATACAATAAAAACAAAACAAATATTTTTTATTAACATAAGATAAAAAAATCCAAACCCTTATCCGACATAATGTCGTTAAATATGTCTTTAAGTGAAGTAACTTGATACTTGATGTCCAGGACAATCTAATAAAATATGTTTTACAGATAAGGGAATCTTACAAAACATACATAAAGTTGGGTCTTCACCTTTAAGCAAAAAAAAGCATGGGTCAATTTTTAATGTCCTTATTAAGAGCTTCGGAATCTACAAACATTGTCGGTTTTCCTAACTGTTAAAAACTAATGGGTAACCAGCATGGATCAGCTGCGGTCGTTAACCAAGGACTGAAACAAACCAACGTAACCAGAAATATAATTTCCTAACATTCAATAAGGCCATAGAGGACATAAAACACATTCTCACTTGTGAAATGTAATCCCTTGCTGTCTGATTTTACATTTCTTTCATTTGAACAACCAAATGCAGCACAGAAGTCCGGCATCGTCCATGCATTTGAGGTAAAGGAGCACCGTACAAAGATGGCGGCGGTTTTGACGTCTTTTTCGGACCCGAAGGCGACATCTAGTGTACTGTATGGCACTATGGCACTAACATATACCATGGAACTGTTAAACACAACCCGTTGCTCTGTAGGGACATAATTTGTCGACGAACCACCCGACATTATTGTTTACATTTATTAATTAATCGGTTATGCTTTTATACCTCCCGAAAAAGACTGCAGAATATTTTTAATTTGTTGTTTTCATGGAGAGGAATCAGGAAGAAGATATAGACTGGGGAGAGCGATACAGACAGGATCCGCTTAATGTAAACAAATGTGTTAAAGACTTTCTAGTGAAGAATGCACATGAAGGACTGGCTTTACCATTGGCAGTGTATGAGAGATGTTCAGTTACATCAGGACAGTGCGTGTATTATCATTACTGCTGTGATGGACAGGACGACAGAGGCTGGGGTTGTGGATACAGGACTGTTCAGACCATGTGCTCTTGGATCAATAATGTATCTCACTGTGAGAAATCCAGACCACCACCGAGTCTCCATGAAATCCAGCAAGCACTAGTTACAGTAGGAGACAAACCAGCCTCGTTTCTGGGCTCTAAAGAGTGGATAGGGACTTTTGAGGCTGCTCTGGTTCTGGACCAGATGTATGATGTCCCCTGCAGACTAGTGCACGTGCGCAGTGGGGCAACAGAGCTCGAGCAGGCGGCTCAGGACCTGCACCTTCATTTCATCACCCACGGATCACCAGTCATGATGGGTGGAGACAGGGACAACTCATCCAAATGCATTCTGGGTGTGTGCACCGGAAAAGAAGGCAGCTACCTGCTTATAATGGACCCGCACTATTACGGCTCTGTCGTGGACAAGGAGTTTCTGCAAAAGAATGGCTGGGTGGCGTGGAGGAGAGTTCAATCTCTCGATCTGAGCTCCTTCTATAATCTTTGTTTGCCACAAACATAACAATGATTCTCATTATTGCCATCATGACATTGACAAAATCTCAGAAATCTGTACTGAAAGCTCAATAATGAGAAAAATAAAGGAATGAATAATAAAGACATGTCACGTCCCCGAGTGTGTTTGAAATTGATGTGGTATTTTATTTTATCATCTATTTGAAATCGGTTTCCTTCCCCGGTCCAAAGACATGCATGGTTGGTTGATTGGCATCTCTGGAAAATTGTCCGTAGTGTTTGAGTGTGTGAGTGAATGAGAGAGTGTGTGTGTGCCCTGTGATGGTTGGCACTCCGTCCAGGGTGTATCCTGCCCGATGATGCCTGAGATAGGCACAGGCTCCCCGTGACCCGAGAATAGTTCGGATAAGCGGTATAAAATAAATGAATGAATCTATTTGAAATCGGGTAAAAATAAATATAGAAACGATATTGTAGTCATGACACTCAGTGTATCCTCATGCACGCGAGACAGATTCAGGGAGTGTGTCGCGTGCACGCGCACAACTCTTTCACTTTCAGGGAAACAAAACTTTGGATGTAGTTTCGACATGGACAAAACCATAACCATAGCAACTGTGTTAAGGAGGAGCGTATACGCTTGTATAAAGGAGGGTTCTAGCAAGGGGATGATTCTTTTGATGATGCTGTTTTCAGTCACTTTTTCTAGACAAACACGTGAGTATAGACCTGGTAAATATCTGGTTTATTATCTGTTTTAAATTTCTGGTTTATTATCTTTTTTAAATATCTGGTTTATTATCTGTTTTAAATATCTGGTTTATCATCCTGCACTTGCACTTTTATATCTTATAAGGTTATAAACGATCAATTAAAAAAATAATTTATATATATATATATATATATATAAATATATATATATATACAGATTTTATGTCACATACATAAACATACACAGTATGATGTAGTGAAATGCGCATTAAAAATGTTCCTTAATGAAGTACTATAACTATAAAGGAAAAAAGGCAGTAAATTCGGTGCAAAGAAGAGATACAATGAAAATGTGAGACAACAAAATATAAAAATAGAATTATATCTGTACAATGAGCAGTGATTAGGGTAGAAGAATAATTTAAATGAGATTCACAACCACGTTTTGTAAAATAGTAAACTTTGTGGTTTACAAACGGTTAAAAGATCTTGTTCCTTGCAATGTGTCCAGCCTCTTTAACCTATGTTTTTTTATTTTAATAAAACTCCAAAACAAAAGCAAAACGTACCTCGGAATGCGTTTTGGGCATTTGGACGCAAACGCTGCAATGTTTTATTTTCTTTTTGTTATACAATATACCGATATGAATCACTCTAGAGACTCCATAGTACCAAGTGGTTTCTTTGTCAAAACATTCTAAAAACCTCAGCAATACATGGAAATAAGTACAGACAAACAAAATATTTTCAAAATCTCCAAACTCTTCACAAACATTAGAAGTGCATGTGGATCAAAATTTAAAGCTCTCTTAAGATACAAATCCATTTCTGTAAATATGCTTCAATGTGTTTGCCTAATTTGGTTGTGTTGCTCGTGTTAATTTCAATGCAGACGTTCTTGGCTGGCACAAAAAAATTTTTTTCTTACATTTACATTTACATTTACATCATTTGGAAGACGCCCTTATCCAGAGCGACATACAGAAGTGCTTTTAAGTCTCTATCATTGAATACATGAACTCTGGTTCACTAGGTTACAGACTTAAGATACTATGAGTCTAAAACACTGTTGAAATTTTTATTATTATTTTATTTTATTTAATTTATTTATTTATTCATTCATTCATTCATTCATTCATTCAGTCATTTATTTACTTATTTGATATACATATATGCAACAAACAAGGAAGGAAGTGCTAGTTGAAGTGTTTCATGAATAAGTAGGTCTTCAACCATCGTTTGAAAACATCCAGTGATTTAGCTGTCTGGACCCTTTAGGGGAAGTTCATTCTACCACCTTAGTGCCAGAACAGAAAAGAGTCTTGTAATATTTTTACCTCTTACCCTGAGAGATGGAAACCAGTGCAGCAATGCCGGTAGCTCTGAGGGTACGAGGTGCAGTGCGAGGAGTTTTGAGGGCTGGACGTAAGAGGGAGCTGGTCCATTTTTGGCTTTGTAGGCCAGCATCAGTGTTTTGAATCTGATGCTTGCAGCTACCAGAAGCCAGTGGAGGGAGAGCAGCAGCAGGATGGTATGCGAGACCTTAGGCAGGCTTTTTTGTGATCATTTGCAGAGGCCAAATTGCGTTCATAGGTAGACCTGCCAGCAGTGAGGTGCAGTAGTTCAGTCTTGAAATGACAAGAGATTGAACAAGTACCTGAGCAAGTTAAGTCAAGTCAAGTCACTTTTATTGTCACAGCACATGTGCCTCGGTGAGTGAAATTCTTGGGAGCGAGCTCGTGAAATTGTGGAAACAATTTACATACAAGTGAAATTAAGAAACAATTTGCATACAGGTGAAAATGTGCAAATGTGCAATACGCTCATACATAGTCAGTACACACAGTGTACTATTAGAGATACTTACAATAGCACTACACATTATATACAATATGTACTGGTATATATATATATATTATTTGTATGTATGTATACATTTTAATATTTATACATAACAGATTATTATATAAAATGCAGTGTGTAGCGGATCCAGTGAGGCAGGCAACACAGAGCAGATGTAATCTCTGATGAGTCTCTCAAAACACTTGCTGAAGATGGGTGTGAGAGCCACGGGCCTCCAGTCATTTAGGCATGTGATTTTGTTTTTCTTTGGTATGGGCACAATGGTGGATTTTCTGAAGCACAGACAGACAGAGGGAGAGCATCCTGTGTGGACAAAAATGGCCGAATCCTTTGAATGATGTACAGAAGGAACCGACATGAGCGAGGCACATTAGAAACATGAGAGGAAAAGGACCGTTGATTGTCCATGGTTACCCGAAGGTTGAGAGCTATGGCTGAAGGGGAGAGCAGATTGTTATGCAGGGATATTGCAAGACCATGACCTGGGGATGAATCACCTGGAATGATCAACAGTTCAGTTTTGCTAGGATTGAGCTGAACTGCTAAGCAGACATCCATAATGATATTTCTGCCATGCTGAGATCCAATCAGAAGCTGTGGTATCTGAGGGTGGGAAAGAAACATCACAGTCTTATTATCCAAGCTTTGAAACATATTTTCACATATTTTCATTATCTTTTGTGTGCAAGTAAATGTCTCAAAAAGGTGCAACCTAGCTTTTTAATAATGAAGAAAAAAACACCATGAGGGAAAAAAAACAAATAAACCATCTTTTTCTTCAGACAGTGGACTCTATTCAAGCTTTAAAGGTGGGGTGCACGATGTTTGAAAGCCGATGTTGACATGAGAAGTTCCCAAAACAAACATGCCCCTAACCCAAATGGGTGTCACCCCTGTTTTGATAGCTCCGCCCCACACATACATATGCAACACAGGCAACTCTTATGGCGGAACCTGAAGGGGCAGCTGGCCGAAGGGATATTTTTATCAATAAATAAACTCAATGAGTAATACTATGGTAATACAAATGTGTTTTCATGTCAATCTTTCAATCGCTTTTGGCAAATGACAGACATGCGCACTGAAACTTTTTCCACTGCATATTGACAAGACACGCCCCTTTCTGCTAATTGGCTACACGTTTGTTTTGTTAGTCGGCCAGTTTTCTCACTTTTCAGAAGCATTTTTGAAACATAGTGTAACATACCTTTAATGCATACACCATGCCCATAAGGTTCAGAAAAGTATTAGGTATGTAACTTTGGTGATGAATCACCAGTTCTTCCTCAATCACCACAGAAACCTTGTTTAATGCTGGGAGAGGTTCCTTTACATTTTCCACTATTTATAGGATTCCAGTTACCAGACACTTGATCGCATCATCTTCAGTCACCAGGCTGCATAGAATATAATCAAAACAAAGTGCTGATGCTTTAGAACACATGTGTCAATTACAAGGCCCGTGGGCCAAACACGGCCCGCCAGGACTTTTAATTAGGCCTGCCAACAAATTCTGGTCATCATTGTAATGTGGCCCATGCTCTGTTTAAATATATACATCTGTGACAATTACAACATTGAAATGCAGGTTGTGCTGCCGCGCTTCACTCAACTCAGAGAATAAGTGAATAACTGTAAACAACGTAAATGCTATCTGAGGTGGGCCAGGTGACTAGCACAATGTCTAAAAAAAGAAAAGTGGACAGTGAATATCGGCAATTCCAACCAAGATGGGAAACAGAGTATTTTTTTCTGTGAATACAAAGGAAAGCCAATGTGTATCATATGTCAAGAGGCACTCACGGTTTTTAAAGAGTATAATATTAGGAGGCATTTTGAAAAAAACATGATCAGTACGGAAGCATGGATATGGATCAGCGGCTGTTTAAAGTCAAAGAACTAGAACACAAACTTCAGCTTCAGCAAAACAACGCATGCACAGTCAGAATGAGGGAGCTGTGAAGGCAAGCTTCATAATTGCAGAGGAGATAGCAAGAGCATGCAGGCCGTTCACCGAGGGAGAATTTATTAAAAACTGTATTGAAAAGGTATGTGGTATTGTGTGCCCCAACAAAAAACAAGCTTTTGCTAACATCAGCCTTTCCCGAAATACCATTGCCAGTCGGGTGGATGAGCTGGGATCCGACTTACAAATCCAGCTAAAGGAAAAGTCTAAGTACTTTGTTGCCTATTCATTGGCTATAGATGAGAGTGCAGACCGGACGGACACTGCCCAGCTCTCTGTATTCATTCGAGGGGTAGATGCTAAGTTTTCCGTCACAGAGGAACTTTTGGATTTAAGAGCAATTCACGGGACAACATCTGGACAGGACATTTTCTCACAGGTGGAGCAATGCGTCAGCAACGCGGAACTGCTTTGGAATAAACTTGTTGCCCTGACAATTGATGATGTGCCTGTGATGTGCGGTGGGGTCTGTGGTTTGGTTGGTTTGGTATGCGAAATGCACACAGGAGAAAACCTCACTGCCTCATTCACCAGGAAGCCCTCTGTGGAAAAGTGCTAGGCATGGGGCATGTAATTACAGTTGTGAACAAAACGGTAAACTTTATTCGTTCACCGGGTTTGAATCACCGGCAATTCAGATCACTTTTGGAGGAGGAAAACTGTGTGCATGAGGATCTCCCATACCACACAGAGGTCCGCTGTCTTAGTCAGGGTAAAATGTGGCAAAGATTTTATGATACCCGCAATGAGATTGCTCGTTTCATGGATAGCAAACAAAAGGCCATACCCGAGCTTGAGGATGAAAAATGGCTGAGTGACTTGTCATTTTTGTGTGACATAACGGATCACCTAAATAGCCTTAATGTAAAACTCCAGGGTCGAAAGCAGCTGGTCACTAAAATGTGAGACTCGTTAAAGGCATTTAAAAAAAAACTGCGTCTGTGGGAGGGCCAGATGCGCCAAAGCAACCTGTCTAACTTTCCTGTTTGCTAGTCAGTCAGCGACGCAGTCACTATCCCGTTCCCGACTGAAGTGTATGCCGAAAAACTGAATACACTGAAAGTGGAATTCAGCAGGAGATTTGCTGATTTTGAAAGACAGAAAATCTTTGACCGATCTGTTGTGGTGAAGAAAGAGCTGAGCTGCAAGGCGAAGCTCTCTATTTACCAGTCGATCTACGTTCCTACCCTCACCTATGGCCATGAGCTTTGGGTCATGACCGAAAGGACAAGATCCCGGATACAGGCGGCCGAAATGAGTTTCCTCCGCAGAGTGGCTGGGCGCACCCTTAGAGATAGGGTGAGGAGCTCAGTCACTCGGGAGGAGCTCAGAGTAGAGCCGCTGCTCCTCCACATTGAGAGGGGTCAGCTGAGGTGGCTCGGGCATCTGTTTCGGATGCCTCCTGGACGCCTCCCTGGGGAGGTGTTCCGGGCATGTCCAACCGGGAGGAGGCCCCGGGGAAGACCTAGGACACGCTGGAGGGACTATGTCTCTCGGCTGGCCTGGGAACGCCTCGGTATTCCCCCGGAAGAGCTGGAGGAAGTGTCTGGGGAGAGGGAAGTCTGGGCATCCCTGCTTAGACTGCTGCCCCCGCGACCCGGCCCCGGATAAGCGGTAGAAAATGGATGGATGGATGGAAAATCTTTGAAAAACTTTGACTTGCTCTCGAATCTGTTTGCAGTTGATGCTGACACTGCGCCTGTGCACTTGCAGTTGAAACTCATCGAATTTCAATGTGATACTCATCTAAAGACCCGGTACGAATCAATTGGGGCAGCTGAGTTTGCACCTCTACTCCCTTAATCAATGCCACATCTGCGCCTTAACGCTGCACGCATCATGTTCGGGAGCACCTACAAGTGTGAGCAGATGTTCTCTGTATTGTAGTTGACCAAAACATCCCACAGATCCCGCCTCACAGACCAGCATCTGGTCTCTGTAATGAAAGTGGCTATGGCAAAGGACATTAGTCCTAAAATAGATGAGATTGTTTCTAAGAAAAGATGCAGGGTGTCTGGTAAGAGTTAAAAATGCCTAATTTCTTATGTTTTCGCATTTACTGTAAACCCACATAAAATACCATTTGTTGCCATGTGGTAGTTATATATATCATTTGTTGATCAAACAGTTTTCTCAAATTGAAATTGTTTCTAAATGACTGTTTTAAGCTACTGTTTTTAAGTAAGCTACTGTTTCAAAGTACTGTTTTAAAGTAGGCTACTGTTTCAAAATACTGTATTAAATTACTATTTTAAAAGAGACCTTATTTCTTGTTTTGATGTAGCCTGTGCTGTGACACAGATGTTGTCTGTGTTTCAAATCTAAATTAGATTTAAAACCTTTTTTAATCAATAAGGTTTGATGAACGTTGAGTTTTTTTTAATACAGGCACTAATACAGTATTTCTTTATTAAATAAAAAATCCTCTAAATATATGACCGGCCCCTGATTTTTTTCACAACCCTCAGCATGGCCCTTACAGAGTTTGGATTTGACACCCCTGCTTTAGAAGGAAACATACATAAATTTATACTACATATTTCACAGATATACAGTGCCCAGACCCATGTAAGCTAAGAATTTCCCCTAACCTTGCCTCATACATTTTCATGAATTTGGAGTGTTAATAGAGTGCATGTTTTGTAATTAGATAATTTCTGTATAAGTTGAGGTTGTAGTAACTTGCCTTACTGAGTTATGAGAATCAATGATGAGAATTTCCCAAAACATGAATTCACTTGCTCACCTGACTAAATTTATGGTAGAAGGAGCAGAAATGCAAGGTTAATATCAGCACTGTACCAAGCAGTAAATCGAATTGATCCATAAAGAGAGATTCATATCCTCTTTTATCTGAAATCTTATTGTATCATTTATAATTTTAAGTTTCTTCCTTTTGTGGTGCCATGAGAGGAAGTCATCCTTGGTGAGCCAAACAGTGGCTTACAGGTTCTATTGATGCGTTAATGGTGTGTTGTATCA
The DNA here is from genome assembly GCF_022655615.1 of Tachysurus fulvidraco. Classification (NCBI taxonomy): domain Eukaryota; kingdom Metazoa; phylum Chordata; class Actinopteri; order Siluriformes; family Bagridae; genus Tachysurus; species Tachysurus fulvidraco. Next base: position 36,592,268 of record NC_062518.1, read on the forward strand.
GGTTGTGTTCTTTTGGTTCACTGTAACAGTACTGTAGTGGCATCTGTGAACCTGTTACAGTATCTGTGACTTAAAGAAGCATATAGAACATTTTATGAATAGATAATAAGAGTTTGATGTGTGCCACTAAATAGATTGCTGACTTTAGTTTATGAATTAACAGATCATGCTTTATGTAACTGGGCAGACTGTCTAATCTGAACAATCCATGTAAAGAAGCATTATCTATTAAAAAGTAGTAAAAATAATATATATAATATAAAACTCATCCACAGAGTAATCCAAAGTAAATTTCAAGATTTCAGGCATAAATTTACTTACAAAAGTAAATCAGAAAGGTTAGAACACAGTGTGTGCTACTGGCAGTTGTGCAGCCTCCATGGCTAACTGTTATGACCTGCTTAAAATGAATAAAATGATATGTATTGTGAACTTTCTGCCATATAATATGTAATAAGAAACATTTTCAGTCTTTGGTATGTTTTCTATACATGTTGCCATCTATAACATGACATCTCTGTGTCTAAATACGTCAAATATACCTTTTGTTTGGTTTGTACAGTTTGCCCCTGAAGACTGATTATCATTCTATGCATAATGGAGAGTTCTGATGAAAAGGTACAGTATGCACTGAGTTCAGCGTTTTATTTATTTGATTTCCTGTTTGGCATGCCAGTCTGTTTGATAGATATTTGTTTGAACTCATCATTCCAAATGTTGTTTAAATATTCTCAAATCAAGCAGTTTGAAGACACCAAAGACTTTTTGGACAAAGATCTACAAATAAATCTTTCTGAAAATCAGTCTGCGGAGCCACAGCTAAAAGAGGATACAGTCACTCCAGAAGGTATTTTTATAAAATCTTTAGATCACTTTCTGACACAAACACATTTTAGTGCAGTCCATTGGGACTGATTTTGCTAGACTTCAGTGGAAATGTGAAAACAGCATATCAGCCTTTGAGTTGAGGTGCTCCAGCAGCACATCCTCAAGCATCCAGACCCTTGCACAGCATTATGCTGAAGTGTCAGGACTGTGCCCAGGCACCGAGTACACTTTTATTGTGGTTGCCGTCTCAGAAAATGGAAACAAGAGTTCTGCAGCCAAAGTGTCTGCATATACAAGTAATAACCAGTCTAATGTTTTATACTGACATATGTCTAATAACATCTCCATTAAATTCACCATGCCATTTCAACCACAACTCTGTTTTCATTACAGTTCCAAACCCACCTGAAAACATCACGGTTAAGAATATCGGTAGTACATCAGTTACACTATCCTGGCATCCAGCTGCTTCCTTAGAGAAGAGGTACCATGTGCTGTGTTCCCACAATGGAACAACTGTTCATGAAGAGGAAACAGAAACTAACACACTAGTTATCGATAACCTGTCTCCAGGAAAAACATATTCCTTCCACATTGCAACAGTGCTCAAAAATGGGAGCACAAGTGAGACAGCTGTGTTTCATACTCGTACTTGTAAGTATTTATACACTTTGCAAATCATTACATTTAATGGCAACTAGTTTTTACCTAAACCTTTGATTGGGGTGGTTGAAATGTTTCCTTATATTTTTGTTCTTAATAGCAAGCAATCTTGAGTGATTTCTTCATGACTTGGGTCTGAAACAACACCTCACTGATAAACTCTCACTGAGTTCTGTACTACAGATAGACAAGAGCACAGTGACAGATGATCCAGCACAGACTCGATCAGATTTACCAAGGCTTTTCCTCAAGAAAATTATGATGGTCAATGTGACTGCAAGAAGTGTCAAATGTGCTCCATCAAATACTGAAGATGAAGATTTGAGTTTGGAATTTTATAGAGATCTGGAGAGCCTTGACCTCAACCAGGACCTTAGTCATAAAATAAATCCTTTAGACATCATAACTGCACTCTTCCATTGCTCAGACAATTTTCTTCAACAAGAGATTGCCTTCAAAATGTCTATGTGCCAGTTCTCTGTGCCTTTACTGCTTCCTAATTGTGACACACAGCAGAGCATGTTCATGCTTTGGGCCTTAAGAGATATTGTGAAGAAATACAGACCACACTCCTTGTCTGATCCAAGAGGGTTTGTGGAAGACAGGATTGTTCTTGCTGAATTACCTTTGGTGTCCTTTGTAAGACTTGGAGACTGTAGCATTTCCAAATCTCAAATCTTGAACAAACTGCTCAGTAATCCACAGCAATATCATGACACATTTGTGCACCGTGACATGGACTGTGGAGACATCCCAAGAAAAATATCAAATGGTATGGTGGAGATCAGCTGGTACTTACCTTGTGGAAGTAAAAACTTAGACATCTTCCCAGAACCTTTGGCTATTGCAAACCTGAGAGGGGACATAAGTACATTTGAGACTCAGTACTCATTCCTGTGTCAAATTTCTACAGCAGTTTTTGTTTTCTTTGACAATTTTGAAACCAACTATCAGCTACTCACCAATACAAATGTAAAAGCACAGTTGTTTTTGGTGGGAAATGCAAACACCAAAGCCTTCAATCTGGATTTGCTGAAAAGAACAGCTGCTGCATTGAAGTTGAAAAGAAACAACATCATTCTAAAGACAAAACAAAATGATGCAGATTTTGTCACAAATTTGTGTTCTGCTGTGAGCGATGTTGTTAAAAACAGTTCTATGAAAGTACAACTTGAGAAGATGACCACAGTTGCACATGAATTTGGAATTTTGATTGATGAAGACAACAAGGAGTGCCAACATGCAAAAGAAAATGCAATGGCAGTCACTAGCAAGATAGAGGACACGATAAAGTTTAAGGAAGAACAGCTCCCTTTGCAGGGTGAGATCTGGAAGAAACGGGGAAAAATAGAGAAAGAGGAGTGTAGGCTTCGTAAAGCTGGGGATAAAAACATTGAGGAATATAAAGGAGAACTTACTGAACAGAAGATAAAACTCAGAAAGCAGCAAAGCAGCTTTGAAATGTCAGAAGCCATGTCCTGCTTCATACGTGCACTGTCAAGTTCAACTCTTGAGAGATCCTTCTTCCTGAAATGGATGCGAATGAATTTGGACAATTTATCCTGTGAAAATTTGTCCAAACTTAGAGAAAAGTACAAGGAGAAATGTCAACAATCATCAGCAAAGAAGGAGGAGATTGCAATATTGGACAAGCAGATCTCAAACAGTGCTTTAGGAACTGAACACTTTTTGAGGGAAATGGGGCAGCTGTATGAAGCTGCTGTCTCCCTTCCAGAAAATATACAATCACGAGAACAAATGCTACACTTACCTAAACTGTGTGCTGAGCTCCTTTTAGATGGATTCCCTCTTGAACTAGTTGATGGAGATGCTTCAAATATACCCCTAAGGTGGATTAGTGATGTACTGAAAGAGCTGAATACTTTAGTGCAACCCAAGAATAAGATCATGGTAGTCACAGTATTAGGAGTGCAGAGCACAGGAAAGTCTACCCTATTAAACACCATGTTTGGGGTTCAGTTTGCAGTCAGCAGTGGAAGATGCACACGAGGAGCGTTCATGTTGATGATCAAAGTCACTGACAGCTTCAGAGAAATACTTAACTGTGATCATTTAGTGATCATTGACACTGAGGGACTGAAATCGCCTGAGCTGGCACAGCTCGATGACAGCTATGAACATGACAATGAATTGGCTACACTTGTTGTTGGACTGAGTGATATTACCATCATCAATATTGCCATGGAGAACTCCACAGAAATGAAGGACATTCTGCAGATTGTGGTGCATGCATTCCTCAGGATGAAGGAAGTGGGCAAAAAACCCATGTGTGCATTCGTGCACCAGAATGTAGCTGATGTATCAGCACATGACAAAAACATGAGAGACCGGAAGCTTCTTTTAGAGCAGCTGAATGAGATGACCGAGGCAGCAGCCAAGATGGAAAACAAAGAAATGTACAAGAAGTTTACTGATGTAATGGCGTATGATCCAGAGACTGGTAACTGGTATATACCTGGGCTCTGGCACGGAAACCCACCAATGGCACCAGTGAATGCAGGCTACTCTGAGGCTGTGTATGACTTCAAAAAGAACATAACCAACGTTCTTGTTAACAAAAACATATCTACCAACAACATTGAAGAATTTCTGGAGTGGACAAAAAGTTTATGGAATGCAGTAAAATATGAAAATTTCATTTTCAGCTTTAGGAACAGCTTGGTAGCTGATGCATACATGAAGCTGTGCACTGAATTCCATAAATGGGAATGGTCTTTAAAAAAGGACATGTATAAGTGGTTAACATCTGCTGAAACCAGAGTGTCCAATTTTGAGATAATGAAATCCAAATCTGACAAGACAAACCTGCAAGATTTACTGAGGATCCTGAAAGATGAGGCCTCTTCAGAACTTGATAAATTGGAAACGGCCATTTTGGAAAACCTCAACGAATACTATGAGCAAACAGAGGGTCATGTCTATCTTGTGGAAAAGTACAAAGAAGACTTTGTAAACAGTGCAAAATCTCTCAGGAGGGAAACCGAAAACTCAGTGCTGAACAAACTGGTGGCAGTTATTGAGATTAGGAAAGGAAAGAATAATTTGGACAACATAAAAAAAACACACACTGACAAAATGGAGAATAAAGTGCTCAAACTTCTGGAGGATCATCAGAAAAACAGACATTCAAAAAGCATGTCTGAAGAAGAGCTCAACAACATCTTTGAAAAAATATGGGAGGAAACCGTTAAAGAGCTGTCCTTTACTGGCTTGCAGAGTCAAACCATATCTGACAGTGTTTTTAACCAGTTACGACTGAACATGAAACAAAAAGGAAGTTCAATCTCTGAAAAGTTAAACAAAGGGAATCTGGATCAATACGGCAAAGAGAAATTTGTTGTTACAGAAGAATCGTCTATTGTAAAAGATATAAAATCTATTTTAGATAAATCTGAACAAAAATTGAGACTGCAGCAGTTGGCAGACTGTGCCATTGACACATGTATGCAGTCAATTAATGACAAGAAAGAAGGAAATTCAGATTATCATGACACCTACATTCAGGAGATCCTACATATAATTGACACAAAATTGACTTCATTAAAGAAATGGAAAGTTTCAGATGAATTTGAACTGTCCCTAAAGCTCCACATTTGTGCTATTTCTGCGAGAGAATTCCAGGCCATGCATGACAGTTTTATTGAAGAGAACGACCCAATCCGATGTCTCGAGCAATCCAAAGAGATGTACCGTGCTGATTTTAAAGATCTGTTCAGTAATCGTGATCAGTGTCAGAAGAAGGCTGCAGAATTTGCACAACTCTGCCTCAGTCCTGCAGTTGAGACATTCATATGTAACTCATTGGGACTGGACATTATTGACACAATGCTGCAAGGGGAAAATGCATTTCAATTCAGCACACGTGCATTTTTCCAGTTCTCTATTCTAAAACAACTTCTGGATGACAGTAATTTTGACAACTATGTGAGCTACATACAATCTTATGAACGCTTTGTTAAAGAGTGGATATTAAAACAAATTGAAGACAGATTTTCAAAAGGAAACAAACTTTTTGAGCTGGAAGTGCAGCCTCTCAAAGGAGCTATTATGGAGATAAAAAATGCCATCAGAAAAGCACAAGAAGAGACAGATGAAGATGAAAACATTAAGGGATTTATTCAGAACATTTGCAGAGAGCTTGGAACACAACTTGTCATTCCAAAAGATGTCTTGGAAGCAGTCATGGTTTTAAACAATGCCAAACAGGAACAATTTTCCCACTGGCTCATGCAGTCTGTGGAGGAAATGGAAGAATCGCTGAAGACTAAACTTAAGAAAGATGACATTCTGAGAAAACTGAAAACTCTTAAAGTCAAACCACAGGATGAGCTGTTCAAGCGTGTATTTGGCTGCGGGAAACAGTGTCCATTCTGCAAAGCACCATGTGAGGCAGGAGGAGAAGCTCATACACAACACTGTGCTTCTGTACACAGACCTCAAGGACTTGGGTTATACAGGTTTGAGCACTCGGTGAAATTAATCACCAACATTTGCTCTACTGATGTGAACACTGAAGCCCAGTTCAGATGCCTAGAGACCAACCATGTGTTCCATCCTTACAAGAAATACAGGGAGATCTTTCCAGACTGGCACATCCCTGCAGATCCCAGCATAGAGGCCTCAGACTACTGGAAATTTGTTATGGCAAAATTTAATGATCAGTTTGCACAAGCGTATAATGCAAAACCTGCAGATATTCCCCCAGTGTGGAAAAAACTCACAAAGGAAGCAGCAGAAAATAGTCTGAAGGAGTGTTTTAGTATCAAATAAATACTAGTGAAAAAATCATCAGGATAAGGGAGATTAAAGAAATTCAAAAATTTGATTTCAAAATGCTATTAGTCATTCAACCAATTAGTACATTCCAATGGCACCACATGTCAACTTGTCTTTTCTAGTTCCTTTAGCTTTTTCTTTAAAAATTCCAACTAGTAACGAGAATATTGGGCATTTTAATAATACTGAAAAGCTCAAGAATTAGAATTATGTCTTTGGATGTGAAACTTCACAAATTAATGATTCTGTTTCATTAATTTGCTTCTTTCCACATATTTCCTCCCATGTTTTCTTACTGGATGTTTATATAAAAGTTGTTTTCTTATAAATATATCTTTAAAATCTAAATCAGTTTCTTTTATCATCAATATAAATCAGTATATTCATGCAACACTGTTATGTCTATGTAACATTTTCTGGCATATAACAGGATGGAAGGGTGATTTGAACTTGTTTGCAAAATCCCTTCAATGGATGATGGACAGAAATGCCCTGAAACTTCTTGCGGCTTTAGACTCGTATATGTTATTAGATTGAGACTTGTTATTAGATTTAGATTAAGATTTGTTGTTCCCCTTTTTATTTATTTATTTATTTTATTTTTATTTTTGTTTTATTTTAATTGAATATATTTATTTTCTCTTTGTTTGTTCTGACTTTCTTCGAGTGCTATATCAACATCTATAATAAAAAATAAATAAATAAATATTTTCTGTGAGTGTTGAAAGAAAAAGTAAAAAATAATAATTAAAAAAAAAAATTCTGGCAAATATTATTATTAGATGAATCTTACATTTAAATCAAAACTTAGATCTTAGTTAATAGCAGGTATAATACTAAAGTAATCACAGCATTATTGCCTCGTAATCAAAATCAATGTAACCAATTTAACTTTCAATAAACCTGTGACACCAGTGTGTCTAAAACAAACGTTTATGTGTACTAGTCTTCTAACACGTTATGCTTCATGCTCTCTGAGATCACAAAACTCAGGACTTCTGGTAGTTCCCAGAATACCTAAGTCTACTAAAGGTGGTAGAGCGTTTTCTTATTTAGCTCCCAAACTTTGGAATAGTCTTCCTGATAGTGTTCGGGGCTCAGACACACTTTCCCAGTTTAAATGTAGATTAAAAACTCATCTCTTTAGTCAGGCGTACACATAATACATCCTATAGTATCATGCACCAGTACATCAGACCTGCACATTTCTATGAACTGCAGATATGTTAATCCCTTTCCACTGCTTCTCTCTTTGTACCCATCCCGAGGCATCCAGACATTGTAACAGCTCCCAATGTCCTCTGTGGGACGAAGCCTTTGGACGTCCACTGAGCCGAGGCTGACTCTAAGAATCCTGAGACATCTCCAGTTAGACTCTGTGATACTAAGGAGATCTGAAGTCCATGATCCTTACACCAATACAACATTTGTTGACTGTATATTACAATCATACCCCCAGTGTCACCCATATGAGGATGGGTCCCCCTTGAGTCCGGTTCCTCTCAAGGTTTCTTCCTTTACCAATTTAATGGAGTTTTTCCTTGCCACTACTGCCTGAGTCACCTCAGACTTGCTCATAGGGGATAAATACATACAGATTGTGAACAATATATATCTAATAATAATCTTGAATTTTTTATTCTGTAATTCTTTTTCTTTTATTATTCGTTATTTCTTTTATTATTCCTATGTTTACCCTCTGCTCTATGTTTATGTTCCGTAAAGCTGCTTTGAGACAATGTCTATTGTAAAAAGTTCTATACAAATAAACGAATTGAATTGAATTGAATTGAATTGAGTGTATAAATATGAACTCATGGAGCACTTGGATAACAGGAACAGCTGTACACCTACTCGTTCATGCAATTATCTAATCAGCCAATCATGTGGCAGTGGTGCAAAGCATTAATTCAATCAGATCCGGTTCGGTAGTTTCAGTTAATCATGAACCATCAGAATGAGGAAAAATGTGTTTTTTTTATCAGTGATTTTGACTGTGGCATGATTGCTGCTCCGAAAGGATGTTGCTTGTATTCATAAAGACTTTAAAAATCATCTGAGAGGGTTAGAGAGCTCTCTGGATGTTTTTTCTCTCTAGTAACTGTGTGTAAAAATCAAATCTTAAGACTATGATTCAGGACCAATCTCAGCAACTCAGAGCCAGGAAAATACAAACCCTTATTTTAGAGAGGACGCAATTCTTTTGAAGACTGTGATTGTTTTTCAGTAAAAAAAACCCCAAAAACAAGCACTTTTAAAATATGGTCTATAAGCCTTCACTTTGTCTCTACATTAAGACTACATACAATGTATACGGCAGTCGGCACAGACAGTCCAGGGCTCGTAATCATAAAGATTCTTAGTTCAAAGAGTTGAAAAAGTAAAGAGCAGTAAAGAAAAAACATCCAGAGAGCGGGAGTTCTGCAGAAAGAAACACCTTGTTGAAGAGAGAGGTCAATGCCAGACTGGTTTGAACTGACAGAAAAGCTGCATCAAAGCCAATTATTCTATTATTAAATTTGAGATTAACAGACGAATATGATAAAAAATTCAGGTTTCATTTTCTGATATTTATATCTACATATTTGTACTTTAAAAACACTGAAGTAGACTAATTTATTGAAAAATATATTTAGTAAGCTAATATATAGGAAAAAAAATGCAGGGAGTTCCAAAAGTCATCATACATTAACACATACATTATTCTGATACTTTTAAAGAATGTACAAAACAAAACACTGGGATTTCATCATGAGTGGCAAATAATGTGTTGTAAGTTAAGTAACTTTTTTGCTGTAGTGTAGTATCTGTTCTTATCAGTATAATATTTGATATGTTCCCTATTCAGCGGCTATATATTAAATTTGAATTTTAAATGTACATTTAGTTTTTGTATGGTATGGACTGGTGTGTTCCCTGATCTAGCACAAATGTGCTCATGTTACTAGTCCTTATGTGACCTATTAAATAGAATAACTAACATACAAGCATGTCATTTTAACCTAAAATGATTGAAGTGTTTATACAACTTTATACAATGAAAGATCATATATAGTGGTTTGCAAAAGTATTGAACTCCCTGGAACTGATGAGATGTGTTGACATAATGAATCAAATATATAAACATATTCTTCCTGTCAGGATTGTTACTGCACACTTATGTTCTTGTACAGAGGAAGTCAAAATTAATTATTGATCAGTAAGTATTTCATAGGAAATTATAACGTTTAAAGTGATTCAACCTCCAAGCTTCTAGTAGCTCTAGATTAAAGATATTGTCTTTTCAAGACTCACAGTAGATTTAGAATTGACCTTCACCTGTGAAATAATAAAATAGCTCTCATTGTAAAAACCAAAAACACCTCAGTGTCACATTCATTATGGAAAATTTCCCCAGACCAGAAGGCATCCTCACTCACAGTTTAAATGTCTTATGTTGTCTGTATTTTTTTTGTGCACACTTCTTTTGTATTTCAAGTTCAGTTCATCTATACATGTTCTGCCATTTATCTTCTTTGTTGGTGAGTATTTCGTGTATTACTTATAATTACTGCTATGGTGTTGAATTGTTTATTTTTCTTTTTTCTAATTTCTGGTTCTTTTGCCTTTATTTGTTAAATTAGTTTGTTTAATAAAGACTTTCACAATCTGTCAGAAGAAAAGGAAAGAAAACGAAGACTAAAGAGCAACGTAAGGAAATGAGTTGGCGGAAATGAAACGGGAGACGTGTGAATTATTTCTCTAATCTTCTTCGCTGATTCTAATGCCTCTGCTTCGACTCCAGGAGCTCGCTTTGCGATTTCTCCTGAACCAAATGTGGAGTTATATTATTATTATTATTATTATTATTATTATTATTATTATTATTATTATTATTATTATTATGAGGATCTTGATGTGGGCAATGAGGATCAAGCACCAGTCAAATTGCCACCACATTGTGGTGTTTGAAAAGCCCCTGGAGTGGATCACACATGCTTTTACTAAGCTTAGCTTAGATTGGTCTGATGAAATGATAGTGCTGTCCACTCTGAGCTTGACAATCGCTAGATAACTTTACACCGCCTTTCATCTCCATGCAGTTTTCTCCCATTTTTTGCAAACCTCCACACTGAGGTGTCGAGATTGTGGAATACTCCTTACTCTGCCTGTATTTCCTCAGCCACTTCTGACTATTCAGTCATTGTGGGCCAAGATGAACATGGGTATGCCTAGGGTTGAAGAGATGTTTACAAGCTATCTCTATGCTTCATCAGCTGCATAAAGAAAGTTTGCGCTCCCATTAAGGCCCTGTTTGACTATGCTGGCCTTATATCGAAGGCCTTCAATCCTGCAGGTTAAGCTAGTGTGGTACTCCAAACAATGGCAATTTTGACCTGCTAAAGAAGCTCGTCTGTTGTACGAAAGTAATCCTTACACCCGAGGCCTAGGGTTTCCATGAATGCCCCTTGAGGACCTCTCCACTGCTGCCTACACTGCCACTTCACGTGCATCGGGGTTCAGCCATGACCACCCATGCTACTGCTCCTTGTGATTCACCACCTCCTGGGTTAGCCTCTGCCAGCTTGCTGTTTCAGGGTACCAAGTGAGGTGAGCACAGCGAAAGGTTAACACTTCTCTTAGACTACCTGGCATTATGGAAGGATGCATATCTTCACATAGGCTTCTTGCTAGAGCACAGACTCACCAGGTTTCGGAAGCAAATTGGCTTCTGTCTTCATGACATACAGACCTGAAGACAAGGGCTGTGCTTCTACTGCTGAAACACTTCCTCCTGAAAGGTATTCTCACCAGATCTTGTAATCTCTGTAATCGGCATCACCAGGTTCTTCGCTGCCCTGTTAGTACAGGACTAGGGTTCCTGTAGACATGTCTACTTGAGAGACTATCTCCCTCTACATTGAAGTATATACAGTATATGTGGCAACCATTGCTGGGAGGCATGTGCCTGTTCTCTGGTCTCTCGCTTTCTGTGAGATGAACGGCAACTGAGGCTTTAGACACACTCCAAAAATGTCACACTTCCTTCGGACAAGTAGAAGCTATGGAGTAATGTAACATTGATGACCTTTTATGTATTATATATTGTGCACTCCGCTTTGTCGCCTGAACTCCTTAGCCAATAGATTGGCATGATTTCACACAGAGCTTCATACACCTCTTCTGAGAGGAGAATTTCCATAGCATCATCCATGACCCAGTGTCTCTTTCCTCAGTGTAATTTTTTAGTTTTAAAATTAAATTTAGGGTTAAATTAAGAAAATTACATTATTAGGGCAGTTGATCAATAATACTAGCTAGACAAGGCCATCCTTAAAAAATCAACACAAAAAAAAACAAAAGCCATACAAAGCTTGAGTGTGACCCAATAATGATTTTATTTGGGCGCATTTCAAATTGCTGTGTGTGTTGCAAAATTAACTCAAATTGAATGCTTGAATTTGAATCAAGAATTTGCATCAAGTCTGCAAGAAAAAATGGGTAAGCTTACCTCAAAACACTTACAACTGCCATTGCAGCAAAAATTTGTTTTACCAAGTAGTCTGAAGGGTTAGGATATGTATGCAGGCAGAATTCATTTGATTTAAAAACAAATCTGCTGAGAAATAATCATTCTGACTTTTTTCATTCTTCATTCTGACTAAAATTTACTTTAAGGGCAATAAAAATATACAGCTATCAAAATCAGTGTAAGTGCCATTTGTGATCTAGATGAAACTGGTGACTTTTAAAGACTGAAATGATGTCCTGAGAAAACCTTATTATAAATGTTTTTAGACATTAAAACCAATATATTTTTCCAGTGTAGTGTAAATAAATCTGCACTTTGACACTGTGAGCTCTCTTTGACACTCTCTCTCTCTGTATATATACATAATACACTCATATATATATATATATATATATATATATATATATATATATATATATATATATATATATATATATAATAATTATTTCAAGTCCATTATTATCGCACTTTTTCATCTTATCAGGTTTCTGATTTTCAAAAAAGAAAGTAAGAAGAAGACAGGTACAGGTCTGGTACACAGCAGATTTAATCATCAGAAAGAGTTTTCCCTAACGGGAATTTATGTGCTTCTTTTGTCTCCCCATTTTTTAAACCATAAGGCTGTATTCATTCTTCTTGCTGCTTTTTAGTTTAAATGCTACTGTAAGAGGCCCAAGGACAAGAGGACTTCAAACTAGCCTCCATTACACACAGTGATTGAAACCAGTGACTATAACTTACTGAATGAACAGCCAAAATATGATTGTTATTGGTTTGACAGGTTGCTCCTTTCTGAAGAGCAGACAACCTTGCTTGTAAATTCTTTAAATCTTTAAACTGAATAAAGATCAGAAAGAAAGATTCATATTCCCTTTCTCTGTGGTAGCTGAATTAAACTTGAACCTGTTGTAATGTTCAAAAAATAAAGCATTTCATTCACTCATAAAACAAAGAAACAATAAACAGAATATTTACAAATATTTTTGTTTTTTTTTTCTTACACTGAAAAATGTACAGTTAAGTCTTCTTCTCTGTATATGATCTTTGCTTAGTATATGCTTTCTGAGAACCCGGAGCTTCACTAGGAGAAGAAAGTCTCCATTGTTCACAATGTCGCCCTCTAGTGGTTCAGCATACAAAAAACTCAGAAATAAAGTGTTTTTTTTTGTAAACTTCATGTTCATTTCCACTCTGGTATGATTTGCTAAGGTTGGCCATGTTTCCTACCACAAATAGTGATCACGTGGCCAGAGCGGTCCAACAAGTAAAACTCTGAATCATTATTCACAGTTGATTTTCCCATGAAACTGTCTTATATGTATTGATGGTTTTGTGTGCCTCTAAGTTCGAATCCAATATGAACTGAATCCAATATGTTGTACAGCATACGGGATCACTAGATTGCTATTCAGGCTATCCTATTGGACATATAGGACATTTCAATATGTTATAATGCACTGTGCTGTTTCACACTTTAATCTCATTTAGCTACAGCCACATTCAATAAGTTCTTCCACATATAAGCTTGTAGACAAAAGTGTATATCTCCACCCTTTCACTCCCAGAACTCAGAATAGGACAAAAATTATTTATTATTATAAACATTACCTAATTTAGGTCATGTTTGAATCCCAGGTCCACTCTTGGCTCCATGAGCAAGTCCCATAAACCCTCAATTTCTCAGTTGTATATGTAAGTGTAGCGGATTTCACCCAGCACCACAAATGACACACCGACTCCAGGCTCTTTGGTGAACCACGTCTGCAGTTTATTAAACAAAAGACACGGGATCACACACACATCCTCTCACCAACAGTCTGTCTGACTCTCTTCAGTCACATGTAGAACTGAGAGTCAGACGTAACAGCGCCTCTAAGTGACGTCACACCAATGTAAACTAACTTTTTACAAAGTACATTGTTTTCTTTCCTTGTGCTATATAAAAAAATGAAAATTATATGGATTGATAAGAAAAACATAAAATTACAAAAATAATTAAATACATTCAAATGAAATCTCTTTCAAAATAAAAGACACTAAAGTTTGCTGGAACACAAAACTCAGAACATTACATAAGGCAGAGTGTTAAGTTGTCCACAATATGTCGCTATATCATTGTTGTGTTATGACGATCTCAGGTACTTTTAGCACGCTTTGAGTCTCGTAATGTTCCGTAGCGTTGAGACTTTTCTTCAGTTCATGTTATCAACGATATAGATGCCGTGCTGTGGAATAAACGTTCAAGCCACAATCCCGAAACCCTCAGTGTCTGCGTCCCCTTTCCTCTACCACCACCCACAAGCATACAACACAACGCAGAGTATCAGCGGTAGTGCTAGAGACCAGTGCGGGTCATGGAGAGAGAGAGAGGGTTACATATATATTGACATAAAAATGTAAGTCACACTTGTTAACGGCGTCTGCTAAATACCAGAAATGTAAATCTGGCAGCTAATGAAGCACTGAATCTAAATGACTGCCTTTTCATTACAATTGTCCAGTTCTTCTCCTCACACTTTAAATCCAGACTCTTACCGTCAGCTTAGGGGAGAATTTCAGCTTTTGAAAACAATCGTCCTGAGAATATATGTCAAGACTCTTGATATATATATATATACATCAGGACAGTGTGTGTATTATCATTACTGCTGTGATGGACAGGACGACAGAGGCTGGGGTTGTGGATACAGGACTGTTCAGACCATGTGCTCTTGGATCAATAATGTATCTCACTGTGAGAAATCCAGACCACCACAGAGTCTCCATGGAATCCAGCAAGCACTAATTACAGTAGGAGACAAACCAGCCTTGTTTCTGGGCTCTAAAGAGTGGATAGGGACTTGTGAGGCTGCTCTTGTTCTGGACCAGATAAATGATGTCCCCTGCAAACTAGTGCACGTGCGCAGTGGGGCAACAGAGCACGAGCAAGCGGCTCAGGACCTGCACCTTTATTTCCTCACCCATAGATCACCAGTCTTGATGGGTGGAGACAGGGACAACTCATCCAAATGCATTCTGGAGGCACGTACCGGAAAAGAAGGCAGCTACCTGCTTATAATGGATACGCACTATTACGGCTCTGTCGTGGACAAGGAGTTTCTGCAAAAGAATGGCTGGGTGGCGTGGAGGAGAGTTCAATCTCTCGATCTGAGCTCCTTCTACTGTATAATCTCAGAAAAATCTCAGAACTCTGTATTGAAAGCTTAATAATGAAAAAAATAAAGGAAGGAATAATAAAGACATGTCACGTCCCCGAGTGTAAATTGATGTGGTATTTTATTTTATTATCTATTTGAAATCGGTTTCCTTCCCCGGTCCAAAGACATGCATGGTTGGTTGATTGGCATCTCTGGAAAATTGTCCGTAGTGTTTGAGTGTGTGAGTGAATGAGAGAGTGTGTGTGTGCCCTGTGATGGTTGGCACTCCGTCCAGGGTGTATCCTGCCCGATGATGCCTGAGATAGGCACAGGCTCCCCGTGACCCGAGAATAGTTCGGATAAGCGGTATAAAATAAATGAATGAATCTATTTGAAATCGGGTAAAAATAAATATGCAAACGATATTGTAGTCATGACACTCAGTGTATCCTCATGCACGCGAGACAGATTCAGGGAGTGTGTCGCGTGCACGCGCACAACTCATTTTCACTTTCAGGGAAACAAAACTTTGGATGTAGTTTCGACATGGACAAAACCATAACCATAGCAACTGTGTTAAGGAGGAGCGTATACGCTTGTATAAAGGAGGGTTCTAGCAAGGGGATGATTCTTTTGATGATGCTGTTTTCAGTCACTTTTTCTAAACAAACACGTGAGTATAGACCTGGTAAATATCTGGTTTATTATCTGTTTTAAATTTCTGGTTTATTATCTTTTTTAAATATCTGGTTTATTATCTGTTTTAAATATCTGGTTTATTATCTGTTTTAAATATCTGGTTTATTATCTGTTTTAAATTTCTGGTTTATTATCTTCTTTTAAATATCTGGTTTATTATCTGTTTTAAATATCTGGTTTATTATCTGTTTTAAATATCTGGTTTATTATTGGACGAGTTGTTTAGGCACTAAATGGTCCAAAAAAGCGAACTGCTTAAATACTTATTACATGTATAAATGAGGACGTGTGTACCTGCACTTTTATATCTTATAATCTTATAAGGTTATAAACGATCAATTAAAAAATATACCTTTTTATATATTATATTGATATTATATTTATATAATTCAGATGTTATGTCACATACATAAACATACACAGTATGATGTAGTGAAATGTGCATTAAATCTGTTTCTTAATGAAGTATAACTATAAAGGAAAAAAGGCAGTAAATTCTGTGCAAAGAAGAGATACAATGACAACAAAATATAAAAATAACCTTATATCTGTACAATGAGCAGTGATTAGGGTGGAATGTGGAGGAGTTATTTTATTGGTGAACACTGAACTGAATGCAGCTAAAATTCGACCACACAATTAATTTATGTTTACATATAATTACTGATGTCTGTGTCTCGTGTTTTTTTACTACTATTTATTATATTTGACATTTATTTATCCAAGAATAATTTAAATGAGATTCACAACCACTTTCTGTAAAATGGTGAACTTTGTGGTTTACAAACGGTTAACAGATCTCTTTCCTTGCAATGTGTAAAGCCTCTCTAACCAATGTTTTTTTTTTATTTAAATAAAACTCCAAAACAAAAGCAAAAAGTACCTCAGAATGCTTTTTGGGCATTTGACCGCAAAAGCTGCATTGTTTAATTTTCTTTTTGTTATACGAAAATTGACCTATATGAAGCACTCTAGAGACTACACACACATTTTCCAAAAATATACCTTATTTTTCTGAAATTTACATAGTACACGATAACATGTGCACTGCTCAAAGCAGAACATTTTGCGAAAAAACTCTCTTACTCTTACACTCACGCGTGCTAAAGGGGAACCAGGTACCAGTACAAACATTAAATCAAATCAAATCAAATTTTATTTGTCACATACACATACATACAGGGTACGACATGCAGTGAAATGCTTTATGTACCTGTCCGGTATAAGAATAAAAAATATAAAAAAGTAAAAAAAAAAAAAAATAAAAAAGAATAAAATAATAAGAAAGTTTAATCTATATAGGAAAACTATATAAGAAACTCTATAAAAACTACATAAAAATATGAAATGTGCAATCCAGAGTTAAAGTGTCCTTAGAAAGTATGGTGTGTAAAAATCTATTTGTCAAAATATTCTAAAAACCTCAGCATTACATGGAAATAAGTACAGCTTAATAAGCTCTCTTAAGGTAAAAATCCATTTCTCTAAATATGCTTCAATGTGTTTTCCTAGTTTGGTTGTGTTGCTCGTGTTAATTTCAATGCAGACGTTCTTGGCTGGCACAAAAAATGTTTTTTCTTACATTTACATTTACATTTACATTTACATCATTTGGCAGACGCCCTTATCCAGAGCGACGTACAGAAGTGCTTTTAAGTCTCTATCATTGAATACATGAACTCTGGTTCACTAGGTTACAGACTTAAGATACCATGAGTTTAAAACACTGTTCAAAAATTTATTTATTTATTTATTTATTTATTTATTTATTTATTTATTTATTTATTTATTTATTTATTTTACATATATGCAACAAATAAGGAAGGAAGTGCTAGTTGAAGTGTTTCATGAATAAGTAGGTCTTCAACCATCGTTTGAAAACATCCAGTGATTTAGCTGTCTAGACCCTTTAGGGAAAGTTCATTCCACCACCTTGGTGCCAGAACAGAAAAGAGTCTTGTAATATATTTTCCTCTTACCCTGAGAGATAGTGAAACCAGTGGAGCAATGCTGGTAGCTCTGAGGGTGCGATGTGCAGTGCGAGGAGTGATGAGGGCTTTGAGGTAAGAGGGAGCTGGTCCATTTTTGGCTTTGTAGGCAAGGGCCAGTTTTGAATTTGATGCTTGCAGCTACCAGAAGCCAGTGGAGGGAGAGCAGCAGCGGGGTGGTATGCGAGACCATAGGCAGGTTGAAAACAAGCCGTGCAGCTGCATTTTGGATCATTTGCAGAGGAAAAATTGTGTTCAAATTGCCAGCAGTGAGGTGCAGTAGTTCAGTCTTGAAATGACAAGAGATTGAACAAGTACCTGAGCAAATTAAGTCAAGTCAAGTCACTTTTATTGTCACATCACCACAGCACATGTGCCTTGGTGAGTGAAATTCTTGGGAGCGAGCTCGTGAAATTGTGGAAACAATTTACATACAAGTGAAATTAAGAAACAATTTGCATACAGGTGAAAATGTGCAAATGTGCAATACGCTCATACATAGTCAGTACACACAGTGTACTATTAGAGATACTTACAATAGCACTACACATTATATACAATATGTACTCGTATACATATATTATTTGTATGTATGAATAAATTGAAATATTTATACATAACAGATAGATTATTATATTAAATGCAGTGTGTAGCGGATCCAGTGAGGCAGGCAACACAGAGCAGATGTAATCTCTGATGAGTCTCTGTGCAGATGTGAAAATGTGCAAATGTGCAATATGCTAATACATAGTCAGTACACACAGTGTACTAGTAGACATACTTACAATAGCACTACACATTATATACAATATGTATATATATGTATTTATATAGTGCAGGTGTAGAATGTTCTGAAGATGCTGGGGCTCATTCCAAACTTCCTCAGCCGTCTCAGGAAGAAGAGGCGTTGACGTGCTTTCTTCAGCACTGCGTCAGTGTTTATGGTCCAGGTGAGATCCTCAATGATGTTGACAACGAGAAACTTGAAGCTGCTCACCCGATTCACAGGTGTCTTTTCGATGGTGATGCGTTTGTGTTCTCTGCTCTGTCTCCTGAAATCAGTACAAACCAGTACAAACATTAAACAGTACCAAGTGGTTTCTTTGTCAAAACATTCTAAAAACCTCAGCATTACATGGAAATAAGTACAGACAAACAAAATATTTTAAAAATCTCCATACTCTTCACAAACATTAGATGTGCATGTGGATGCAAAATTTAAAGTTCTCTTAAGGTACAAATCCATTTCTCTAAATATGCTTCAGTGTGTTTGCCTAGTTTGGTTGTGTTGCTTGTGTTAACTTCAATGCAGACGTTCTTGGCTGGCACAAAAAAATTTTTTTTCTTACATTTACATTTACATTTACATCATTTGGCAGACGCCCTTATCCAGAGCGACATACAGAAGTGCTTTTAAGTCTCTATCACTGAATATATGAACTCTGGTTCACTAGATTACAGACTTAAGATACCATGAGTTTAAAACACTGTTCAAAATGTTATTAATTAATTAATTAATTAATTAATTAAAAATAATAATAAAATTTTGAACAGTGTTTTAAACTCATGGTATCTTGTCTGTAACCTAGTGAACCAGAGTTCATTAATTAATTTTATATCCATATATGCAACAAACAAGGAAGGAAGTGCTAGTTGAAGTGTTTCAAGTTCATGCCACCAACTTGGTGGCAGAACAGAAAAGAGTCTTGTAATATACTGTACATACCTCTTACCCTGAGAGATGGTGAAACCAGTGGAGTAATGCTGGTAGATCTGAGGGTGCGAGGTGCAGTGCAGGAGTGATGAGGGCTTTTAGGTAAGAGGGAGCTGGTCCATTTTTGGCTAATTTTTGTAGGCCAGCATTAGTGTTTTGAATCTGATGCTTGCAGCTACCAGAAGCCAGTGGAGGGATCGCAGCAGCTGCGTTCATAGGTAGACCTGCCAGCAGTGAGGTGCAGTAGTTCAGTCTTGAAATGACAAGAGATTGAACAAGTACCTGAGCAAGTCAAGTCAAATCAAGTCAAGTCACTCTTGACACACACAGCACATGTGCCTTGGTGAGTGAAATTCTTGTAAGCAGCTCGTGAAATTGCGGAAACACTTTACATACAAGTGAAATTAAGAAACAATTTGCATACAGGTGAAAATGTGCAGATGTGGAAATGTGCAAAATGCTCATACATAGTCAGTACACTATAGCACTACACATTATAAACAACATGTACTCGTATATATATATATTAGCGGTTGCACGGTACATGAAAAAACCCCTGAACCGCTTGGTTCGCTTGTCTCGGTTCGGTCTGTGCGTGCGTCGCACGGTTCGACGCATGCGCAGTGTAGCCCCATGCTCAGTTTCGCCTGACAGTTTCATGCGAACATACATATAGACAGTAAAAGTTGAGTAAGGAGATAATGAAGGCTGCCCGGAGTTGGCGGATGTGACCGCGTCGTTCAAATCCGGTGTTTGGGAAATTTCAAATTTCAAAATTGGGAAGTTTCAAATTTTGCATTTCATGTTACTTGCGATGACAACGGAAATAAAACAGTAGATAGAATTTGTACAAAATGCATTCAATATGCTAATGGCAAAATGCATTGTTGTTTCCATTCAATATGCTAATGGCAACACTTCTAATATGACAGTCATGTTAAGATGGTTAAACATATGCTTGACTTTATGATTATGGCCTTTGCTATTGTTATAGCCTCATTATATTGTGTTATTACTGTCAGCGCACTCATCCGAAGCTCACCTTCGCGGCGCACTCTGGTGACGTCATTCCCTGTCGCATGACTTTTATACTCGGCACTGCTATTTAAGCACGCCGTTTATGCTAGATTCTCGCCAGATGATCTCTCGTCACTACGTCGCTTTCTTGAGTCACTCCTGCCAGCCTCCGGTCCGAGTGTTATCTGTGCCTCGCGTTTTCTATTTCCGTGTGGATTTTCCCGTCTCGGATTACCTTTTTTCCCTGTCATTCCTTACGTGAGTTTTCTCTGCTGCCGGTTGTTTTGGTTCCGTTTTTTGCGCTCCGGTTATTGACATTTCGGATTACCCTTTTTTTCTGTGTGGATTACTGCCCGTTTCTGATTGGATTATTTTTTTTTTTTTCTCCAAGACTTTGCCTGGTTACATTCTGTGCATTTATGTTTTCATATATAGACTTTTATTACTATCCTTTATGTTAATAAATTTTCTTTTTTTGGACCCTGGCCTGCGTTTGGGTTCTCCTTCCCAGCACCCTCATCTGTTTCACTGATAATTACATTATATTATATATTTACGTTTAAAATATTTTGACTTGTTTAAAAGACAGAGCTTGTAAGAGTTCCTCTCTTTTTTTTCTTCATTTTTTTTTAAGAGCTACACTGAAGTTGGCAGTTTGATAAATGCAAGTTAATTTCAGTCTTTGTGTGCTAAAAAGGCACAAGTTCCTGTAGAGATAACAATATACATTCTCCTTTTTTTTTGACAAATAAACGGAAAGCATGTCATCATCAGTGTCTTCTCTCTTGCTGTATCATAATCTCCCCTAGCTTTTACATAGAGATGGTCCCAATAATGTGCGTAAAGTCAAATTCAGTTAGTGCATGATTACATTACAAAAATGTTAACACTGAATCCTAAATTGTGGAAAATTAAGCTAATAAGCTATATATCAAATGCTGAAGGAAATTTCTGGAGTGTTGAAGATTAAAAGAAAAAATAACAAGAGCCATACAGAACCGTAAACCGTGACTCCAAAACCATGATACGAACCGAACTGTGGGTTTTGTGAGCCATTGAACTCCTGTGAAAGGACGGCCCCCAGCACCATTTCGGATGCGTCCATCTGTAGAGTAAAGGGGCGATCAAAATCCGGGTTCTGCATGGGGTTCCTGGGTGGTGAGGGCCTCCTTGAGCTGGCGGAACGCCTGTTCTGTGCCATCCGTGGAGTGCACCTGGTCCAGCTGACCTTTCTTTGTGAGATCTGAAAAAGGGGCAGCTAAGGAGGAGAAGTTGCTCACAAAGTGTCTATAATTACCCACCAATCCTAAAAAGGCCCATACCTGTTTCTTTGAAATGGGTCGAGGGTATTCTCTCACGACTTGGACCTTTTACTCCTGGGATTTTAGCAGTCCCTGGCTGATACAGTATCCCAGGTACTGTGCCTCAGACAGGCCCAGATGGCACTTATGGGAGTTTGCCATAAGCCCAGCTGTTCGTGGGGGCTCCCAGAACTTCCCCCAGATGGAACAAGTGATCGGACCAGGTGGAGAAATGGACTACTTCTTTGTTCAGGTAGGCGGCAGCAAAGGCACGGAGAGGTTGGAGGACGATGTCCATGAGGCGCTGGAAGGTGGCCAGGGCCCCAGGTAGGCCAAAAGGAAGGACCCGGTACTGCCATTGGCCATGTGCAGAGCTGAAGGCAGTCTTGGGCTTTGCCTCTTGCACAAGGGCAACTTGCCAATAGCCCTTTGTCAGGTCAAGGGTGGAAATAAACCGGGCCTTCCCCAGCTGCTCCACCAGGTCATCCACTCGAAGGGAGGGGAGAGCTGTGAAAATCTGAGATGTGGTTGAGCCTCTGAAAGTCATTGGAGAGGCGAATGGACCCATCTGGTTTCGGCACCACCACAATGAGGCTGGTCCATGGGCTGGCCGATTCCTCGATAATCCCCTCTTTCAACATGCGTTCTACTTCCTCTTCAATAGCCTGGTGCCAGACCCCTGTAGGATCGTTGTCAGACCACCATCCCAGGAGAGGTCTTGATCTCATGGTGCACCAGTGCTGTACGTCCTGGACGGGACGAGAAGATATCCGCGAACTGGTCCAGGAGCTCTGTGAGGTCGTGCTGCTGGGCTGGTATGAGATCCTCTCCCCTCCTTACTAGGGCACGCTCTTGGGGATCTGTGTGGAGGGAGGCAAATGCAGACACCACAGCCAGCGGGGGAATCCATTTTTTAAAATGTTGATGTGATATAGTTTGGTGTCTGCACTCTTACCTGGCTGTTGTAACCGATAGTTTACCGGTCCCACCTTCTCGAGGACCGTGTATGGGCCCTGCCACTTTGCCAGGAACTTACAGGCTGCGCTAGGAATGAGGAGCATTACTTGGTCCCCAGGGCGAAGCTCCCTAGCCTGGGCAGGCCGACTATACGTCCTTTGTTGTGCCCGCTGGGCCTCCTCTAGGTGTTCCTTCACGATGGGCCCCACGCACTTGATCCATGCCTGCATGTCCTGGACAAAGTCCATGACAGAGCAGAAGGGGGAGGGTTGCTCCTCCCAGGCCTCCCGGGCTACGTCCAGCATGCCCCGAGGACACCGCCCGAGAGTTTGAAAGGGGTGAAGCCTGTGGAAGCCTGGGGCGTTTCCCGGATTACAAAGAGGACGTAGGGAAGGAGGAGGTCCCAATTCCGTCCTTCCTGGTCTACCACCTTCCGTAGAATCAGCTTAAGGGTCTGGTTGAAATGTTCCACCATGCCGTCTGTCTGAGGGTGGTAGACGGAAGTCCTCAGGTGTTTGACCTGCAACAGCTGACACAGATCCATCATTAATTTGGACATAAGGGCGTACCTTGGTCGCTGAGGATGTCCTTGGGGATCCCGACTCAGCTGAAGAGCAGGAGCAGTTCTCTGGCCATGCTCTGTGAGGTGGCCTTCTGAAGTGGGACCGCCTCGGGATAGCGGGAGGCATAGTCCACCATAACCAGGATGTATTCATGGCCCCGGGCAGACTTTGTCAGCAGTCCGATGAGGTCCATGCCAAGCCTCTCAAAGGGAACGCCAATAAAAGGAAGGGGAATTAAGGGGGGTCGGTGCTGGCTTCAGGGGAGAGGTTCGCTGGCAGTTGGCACAGGCCCTGCAAAAGCCCAGGACCTTTACATGTAAACTGATCCCGCAGTTTCACCCCCGGGGGTGAGTATGGGCTAGGTGGAGCAGAAGCGGGGTACGTTGTTGTGGCACCACGAGCAGGTCACAAGGTTCTCCTCTCCTGTTGGTGTGGAAGTAGAGAAGCCCATTTTTTACCAGGAAGTACGACGGGGGAAGCGGCCGGGCAGGGCAGGTGTTTACTCCCTCAACCTGCAGGACTTGGCCCCAGCAGTGCTTCAGCTGGTCATCCTCTTTCTGTTGTTTTCCGAAACCTCTCTCCTGGGTTGCCTGTTGAAACAGTGAAGAAAGAGGGTTACTATGTGACTCCAGGGACTCACCTGGAGAGGAGTCTCTGACGTCCCGTTCCTCCCAAGCCATGCATGCCTGGCAGTCCCTGCCCTTCTTCTTTTGCTTCGGTCCGCTCTTGGCAGTTGCCTTCATGGCGGCGGCGGCGAACCCTGGCCAGTCATGTCCGAGTAAGTGGGGGACAGGGAGTGGACACTCTCCTACTTTACTCCGGATCTTAACCTGTGCGGTGGGGACCGAATGGGCATCGCCATGGACACACAAGACCGTGAGAGTCCCTGCCAACCTTATGGGGGTGGGGAGTACGGCCTGGCAGGCCAGCATGACCATACTCCCCGAATCCAAGAGTGGCGGGGGCCCTTTGGAATGGTGGTGCAGGCTGCAACTCACGAGCCATTGTTTGTGGGCCTGGGTTGGGGCCCTGGTGTCCGGTTCTGTGTGTGGGGCAGCTATCCACAGGTTTCCTCTCCCAAACCCGTTCGGGCATTTGTTGTTATCAGGGCTGGGGTTGGCGAGCGCTGGCCTGGAAGTCTCTTCGAGCCTCCCGGACCATTTCTAGGGTGGCTTTGGCATGTTCCAAGGTGCTCAGGAGGTCTTTTGGGTTCTCCAGGCCCTTCAGCTCGACAGCCTTCCATTCTTTGGCTGGTAGTGCCCGTAGGAACCGGTCCATGGCCAAACGTTCCATGACCTCCATGGCTGTGAGTTGATCACTCTGCAACCAGCATCTGGTGATACGCAGCAGTTCATCCATCTGTGGACGAGGATTACTGGTTGTATCATACCGCAACATATGGAAATCTCCGGCTGCAGTTACAGGGGATCGACCGCAGCGGACGAGAATTTCCTCCTTTACCATTAGTCTCATTACATAGTCTCGTTTGCTTTCTGGATCCAGCGCCTTATACACCAATTGGGCATCTCCACTGAGCAACAGGGCTAGGGCATCGGCCAGAGTCCCACTTGGGCCAGCCCTCCCGGTCTGTTGTGTGCTCGAAGGTATCCAGGAACGCCTCCACATCGTCTCCGGCACTGAGTTTTGTAAGCCTGCGCTGAGCCTCATGGCCGGGATCAGGGAGGGGAATTCATGCGGCGGGGGCCCCCTGCCGAAGTTCCAGAAACTCTTCTGTGGCCTTCTTGACACTCTTGGCCAGATCCTGGGTCACTTTGTGCTGATGGAGATTGGCCTGCATAAGATGTTGCAGCACCTGCCCCACAGAGGGCTCAGCGTGCTAAGCGCCGCCTTTTCCACTCTCCCGCTTCTTGGCTGCCGATGCAGTGGGCGAAGAGCGGTCTTTCCTCTGTGCATTTCCTCCGTGCCGCCGTCACAATATGCATGGGTGTAAATCTTTAATATTTAAAAAATATCGCACTCTCTATTGTGAAAAATATATGTACATATACCTAAATAATTGTGAAAGTAGAACCCCCCCCCCCCCCCCCCCCCCCGAAAAAAATGCATTTAGAAACAGTTGAGTTCCCCCTCCCCTTCCTCACAGTGGTTTGACCCACTGCCTGCTTTCCCAGTTCATCTCACCTACTCTGCACACACGAGTCAGGTGTGTGGCTGCGGCTCAATTAAAATTGAATGATAGTTTTACTTTCTTTATGTAAAGCACATTGAATTACCATTGTGTATGAAATGTGCTACAGTATAAATAAACTTGCCTTGCCTTGCAGTGTAATATACTAGATAAAATGAGGGAGAAATTGTGGGGACATATCTTTATAAATACAATTAGACTGTATTATTTGTGTCCCCCTTCAAAAATTGCTCTTGAGAAATTTTATATTTATTGTACCCCCTACTGTTAAATGAAATTTACGCCCATGACAATATGTATATTTGAATGGAGCTTTCAATATATACATATATAAGGGGTGGAGCCGAACCCGAGTACGGTATTCGGAAAGGCACAAATAGCGTGTTTTTTACGAATACTTATTTCGAACAAATACTTAAAAAAATATTTGTATTAGGGAACAAGAAAAACTTTATATCAATGAGACCGCAGTGCAGCCCGCATGAGTGAGTGAGTGAGTGAGTGGAGTCGGGGGGTGGGGGTAAAAGAGGTGACTGACATAGGCTGCTCACACAGCAACAGAGATGGCTCGGCTGAGCGAAAAAATACTTCACTGCATCACTATTTTTGTTGAATAGATTTTTGTACCTTAACTGGGTTCCGGAGGCAGTTTAAACCTTTCGGGAAGCAGAGTTTGATCGGGAGATTATTTCATCACGCTGCATTATTGACGTCTGCAGTCGAGTGCTCTTATGTTCGCTCTGTTTACGTACAGTAGCTCTGTTAGCTCGGTAATTTAGACAATAGGCTGTTGACAGAGTAACGTTAACGTTCCGTTAAAAAGGATAAACAATGCTTGTGTAGTTGTGTCGAATTGTATGCACTTGTGGGAGTTATATGGTACGTTTAAGTTACTCGGTCTTTTGCAGGCAGCAAGATGTACGCTATAGGCTACATCTTGAAAAGATGAAGAGTGTGGCTGCTGCTGAGCCATCTCTTGGTCCACCATCAGCCAAAAAACTTGCTCAAGTTCTGTGAGGAAGCTTTTATCTTCTTCCAAGCGAAATATGGTTAAGTTATGGTTAACATAAAACATATAAAAAAATTAAAAACATAAAAAATAAATAAATAAAAAGAATTAAAAACATAAAACATAAGAAAAAAAAACTTTGTGTCTTTTTTGGCAGACAGTTGACAATAGCATTGCTGTATCTTTTAGTATTAAATAGAATACAACTTTTGTTCTGCCAGATCTCCCAGTCAGGGGTTGATAAAGTTTAGTTCTTGGAATTCTGTGTATTAGAAAGAAATTCTTGCAGAAGAAGAAAAGTTCTTTGAATTATTATTTGTTTTTATTCTGTCTGTTCAGCATCCTCCAACAAGGACGGGTGGTTGATGGGGTTCATAATGTTTACAATGGTATTTTATTAGTTGTTGGTTTAACCATGGATGAGGTAATGGCTGTTATGTTATTTTCTTTTCAATGACATTCCTTGTTACATGTTCAAAAACATCAACCAATATTGCATATCCATAATTATTATAATGAATATAATTAAAGAATACTTACACTATAGCGTAAATTAGAAGTGTAACGCAAAAAAAAATGAATTTTTGTGCCTATTTTGAATTTTACTCGAATTCAAATACAAATACTTTTACCACCTCAACAAATACAAATACAGATACAAATACCCCTAATATATATATATATATATATATATATATATATATATATATATATATATATATATATATATATATATATATATATACATATATATATACACATACATACATATATACGTATATATATATACACACACATATATACGTATATATATATATATATATATATATATATATATATATATATATATATATATATATATATATATATATATAATCACAATGTTTGAAAGCCAAAACAAACATGCCCCAAAGCCAAATGGGTGTCACCACTGTATTGATAGCTCCGCCCCACACATACAGCAACTTTATGGAGGAACCTGAAGGGGCAGCTGGCCGAGGGGATATTTTTGTCAATAAATAAACTCACTGAGTAATACTATAGTAATACAAATGTGTTTTTGTAGTACTGTGTGTTGTAGAGTGAAAGGTTTAGCTTCGTTCAAATATACAGTGCCCAGACCCATGCAAGCTAAGAATTTCCTCTAATCTTGCCTCGTACACTTTCATGAATTTGGAAGGATACTCCCTCATGTACCATGGCAAGGTATCCAATTAATGGATAGATCATGTCTCAAGGCAGGTAAAGTAATGCATCATCAAGAAGCGGGACTTCCCGTGCAAGTGCAGTACACAAAAAGTTAATAGAGTGCATGTTTTGTAATTAGAGAATTTCTGTTTAAGTTGAGATTGTAGTAACTTGCCTTACTGAGTGATGAGACTCAATGATGAGAATTTCCCAAAACATGAATTAAAGTGTTCACCTGACTAAATTTATGGTAGAAGGAGCAGAAATGCAAGGTTAATATCAGCATTGTACCATGCAGTAAATCGAATTGATCCCCTCTTAATGTATCATTTATAATTTTAAGTTTCTTCTTTCTGTGGTGCCACGAGAGGAAGTCATCCTTGGAGAGCCAAACAGTGGATTACAGGTTATCTTGATGCGTTAATGGTGTGTTGTATCAGGTTGTGTTCTTTTGGTTCACTGTAACAGTACTGTAGTGGACCTGTTATCTGTGAACCTGTTATCTGTCATTTAAAGAAGCATATAGAACATTTTATGAATAAATAATAAGAGTTTGATGTGTTCCACTAAATAGATTGCTGACTTTAGTTTAGGAATTAACAGATCGTGCTTTATGTAACAGGGCAGACTGACTGACCTGGACAATCCCTGTAAAGATCATCATTCTATGCATAATGGAGAGTTCTGATGAAGAGGTATGCACTGATTTCAGCTTTCAATTTATTTAATTTCCTGAGTCGCATGCCAGGCTGTTTGATAGATATTTGTTTTAACTCATCATTCCAAATGTTGTTTAAATATTCTCAAATCAAGCAGTTTGAAGACACCAAAGATTTTTTGGACAAAGATCTACAAATAAATCTTTCTGAAAAACAGTCTGCAACGCCTCAGCTAAAAGAGGAGACAGTCACCGAGTACACTTTTACTGTGATTTCAGTCTCAGAAAATGGAAACTAGAGTTCTGCAGCCAAAGTGTCTGCATATACAAGTAATAACCAGTCTAATGTTTTTTATATGTCTAATAACATATCCATTAAATTCACCATGCCATTTCAACTCCAACTCTGTTTTCATTACAGTTCCAAACCCACCTGAAAACATCACGGTTAAGAATATCGGTAGTACATCAGTTACACTATCCTGGCATCCAGCTGCTTCCTTAGAGAAGAGGTACCATGTGCTGTGTTCCCACAATGGAACAACTGTTCATGAAGAAGAAACAGAAACTAACACACTAGTTATCGATAACCTGTCACCAGGAGAAACATATTCCTTCCACATTGCAACAGTGCTCAAAAATGGGAGCACGAGTGAGACAGCTGTGTTACATACTCGTACTCGTAAGTATTTATACAATTTGCAAATCATTAAATTTAATGGCAACTAGTTTTTACCTAAACCTTTGATTGGGGTGGTTGAAATGTTTTCTTTTATTTTTGTTCTTAATAGCAAGCAATCTTGAGCGATTTCTTCATGACTTGGGGCTGAAACAACACCTCACTGATAAACTCTCACTGAGTTCTGTACTACAGATAGACAAGAGCACAGTGACAGATGATCCAGCACAGACTCGATCAGATTTACCAAGGCTTTTCCTCAAGAAAATTATGATGGTCAATGTGACTGCAAGAAGTGTCAAATGTGCTCCATCAAATACTGAAGATGAAGATTTGAGTTTGGAATTTTATAGAGATCTGGAGAGCCTTGACCTCAACCAGGACCTTAGTCATAAAATAAATCCTTTAGACATCATAACTGCACTCTTCCTTTGCTCAGACAATTTTCTTCAACAAGAGATTGCCTTCAAAATGTCTATAAGCCAGTTCTCGGTGCCTTTACTGCTTCCTAATTGTGACACACAGCAGAGCATGCTCATGCTTTGGGCCTTAAGAGATATTGTGAAAAAATACAGACCACACTCCTTGTCTGATCCAAGAGGGTTTGTGGAAGACAGGATTGTTCTTGCTGAATTACCTTTGGTGTCCTTTGTAAGACTTGGAGACTGTAGCATTTCCAAATCTCAAATCTTGAACAAACTGCTCAGTAATCCACAGCAATATCATGACACATTTGTGCACCGTGACATGGACTGTGGAGACATCCCAAGAAAAATATCAAATGGTATGGTGGAGATCAGCTGGTACTTACCTTGTGGAAGTAAAAACATAGACAGCTTCCCAGAACCTTTGGCTATTGCAAACCTGAGAGGGGACATAAGTTCATTTGAGACTCAGTACTCATTCCTGTGTCAGATTTCTACAGCAGTGTTTGTTTTCTTTGACAATTTTGAAACCAACTATCAGCTACTCACCAATACAAATGTAAAAACACAGTTGTTTTTGGTGGGAAATGCACACACCAAAGCCTTCAATCTGGATTTGTTGAAAAGAACAGCTGCTGCATTGAATTTGAAAAAAAAAACATCATACTAAAGACCAAACAAAATGATGCACATTTTGTCAAGAATCTGTGTGGTGCTGTGAGCGATGTTGTTAAAAACAGTTCTATGAAAGTACAACTTGAGAAGATGACCACAGTTGCACATGAATTTGGAATTTTGATTGATGAAGACAACAAGGAGTGCCAACATGCAAAAGAAAATGCAATGGCAGTCACTAGCAAGATAGAGGACACGATAAAGTTTAAGGAAGAACAGCTCCCTTTGCAGGGTGAGATCTGGAAGAAACTGGGAAAAATAGAGGAAGAGGAGTGTAGGTTTCATAAATCTGGGGATAAGAACATTGAGGAATATAAAGGAGAACTTACTGAACAGAAGATAAAACTCAGGAAGCAGCAAAAGCAGCTATGAAATGTCAGAAGCCATGTCCTGCTTCATAAATGCACTGTCAAGTTCAACTCTTGAGAGATCCTTTTTCCTGAAATGGATGCGAATGAATTTGGACAATTTATCCTGTGAAAATCTGTCAAACTTAGAGAAAAGTACAAGGAGAAATGTCAACAATCATCTGTGAAGAAGGAGATTGCAATACTGGACAAGCAGATCTCAAACAGTGCTTTAGGAACTGAACTATTTTTGAGGGAAATGGGTCAGCTGTATGAAGCTGCTGTCTCTCTTCCAAAAAAATATACAATCACGAGAACAAATGGTACACTTACCTAAACTGTGTGCTGAGCTCCTTTTAGATGGATTCCCTCTTGAACTAGTTGATGGGGATGCTTCAAATATACCCCTTCAGTTTGCAGTCAGCAGTCGAAGATGCACACGGGGAGCGTTCATGTTGATGATCAAAGTCACTGACAGCTTCAGAGAAATGCACCACAATCTGCAGAATGTCCTTCATTTCTGTGGAGTTCTCCATGGCAATATTGATGATGGTAATATCACTCAGCCCAACATGAAGTGTAGCCAGTTCATTGTCATGTTCATAGCTGCCATCAAGCTGTGACAGCTCAGGTGATTTCAGTCCCTCAGTGTCAATGATCACTAAATGATCACAGTTAAGTATTCCTCAGGATGAAGGAAGTGGGCAAAAAACCAATGTGTGCATTTGTGTATCAGAATGTAGCTGATGTATCAGCACATGACAAAAACATGAGAGACCGGAAGCTTCTTTTAGAGCAGCTGAATGAGATGACCGAGGTAGCAGCCAAGATGGAAAACAAAGAAATGTACAAGAAGTTTACTGATGTAATGGCGTATGATCCAGAGACTGGTAACTGGTATATACCTGGGCTCTGGCACGGAAACCCACCAATGGCACCAGTGAATGCAGGCTACTCTGAGGCTGTGTATGACTTCAAAAAGAACATAACCAACGTTCTTGTTAACAAAAACATATCTACCAACAACAATGAAGAATTTCTGGAGTGGACAAAAAGCTTATGGAATGCAGTAAAATATGAAAATTTCATTTTCAGCTTTAGGAACAGCTTGGTAGCTGATGCATACATGAAGTTGTGCACTGAATTCCATAAATGGGAATGGTCTTTAAAAAAGGACATGTATAAGTGGTTAACATCTGCTGAAACCAGAGTGTCCAATTTTGAGATAATGAAATCACAATCTGACAAGACAAACCTGCAAGAAGAATAGTCTATTGTAAAATCTATAAAATCATTTTTTCGTAAATCTGAACAAACAGTGAGACTGCAACAGATGGCAGACAGTGCCATTGACGCATGTATGCAGTCAATTAATGACAAGAAAGAAAGAAAAGCAGATTATCATGACACCTACATTCAGGAGATCCTAAATATAATTGATACAACATTGACTTCATTAAAGAAATTAGATTCTGACGAATTTGAACTTTCCCTAAAGCTGCACATTTGTGCTATTTCTGCGAGGCCATGCGAATTCCAGGCCATGCATGACAGTTTTAATGAAGAGAACGACCCACGCCGATGTCTCGAGCAATCCAAAGAGAAGTACCGTGCTGATTTTAAAGATCTGTTCAGTAATCGTGATCAGTGTCAGAAGAAGGCTGCAGAATTCGCACTGCTCTGCCTCAGCCCTGCAGTTGAGACATTCATATGTAACTCACTGGGACTAGACATTATTGACACAATGCTGCAATGGGAAAATGCATTTCAATTCAGCACACGTGCATTTTTCCAGTTCTCTATTCTAAAACAACTTCTGGATGAAAGTAATTTGAAATTAATGAACTTTGAATGAAAGTAACAAACTTTGAATGAAAGTAACTATGTGAGCATGCAACACTGTTATGTCTGTGTAACATGTATTTCTGGCATATATAATTATTATATAAATATTACATTTAAATCAAAACTTAGATCTTAGTTAATTGAAGGTATAATACTAAAGTAATCACATCATTATTGCCTTGTAATCAAAATCAATGTAACCTATTTAACTTTCAATAAACCTGTGATTCTGTCTAAAACAAACATTTATTTGTATAAATATGAACTCATGGAGCACTTGGATAATAGGAACAGCTGTACACCTACTCATTCATGAAATTATCTATTCAGCCAATCATGTGGCAGTGGTGCAACGCATACGATCGTATCAAACTGATAAGGTTCAGTAGTTTCAAGTCAAGTCAAGTCAAGAAGCTTTTATTGTCATTTCAACCATACATAGCTGTTGCAGTACACAGCGAAATGAGACAACTTTTCTCCAGGATTGTTGTGCTACATAAAACAAAGACAAGGGCTAAGGACTTTGTAAGTTAGTCCTAGCCACTTAAAGTGCAACTGTGAAACCTGGTGCAAACAGCACAGGACAAGACAAACAAGACAGACAAGACAGTGCAGAACAAAAGAGACAAAAAGTTACAAGACAATACAGAAACAGTGCTGACCGACCAGTGTGAATACTGTATGTAAATATTGAATGTTCAAACAATATTTTGTGCAGCAATACTAGAATGAACAGTTTCTTAGCAGCAGGTCCTTGAGATAATGTATAGAATTGTGAAAAATCCGCAAACGACTGAAATATTGTATAGTATGTGCAAAATGACTGGAATATTGTACAGTATGTTCAAAAGGACTGAGATATTGTACAGTATGTGCAACATGTCTGTGATATAGTACAGTATGTGCAAAACGACTGGAATATAGTACAGTATGTGCAAAATGACAGATATAGTACAGTATGTGCAAAACGACTGGAATATTGTACAGTATGTGCAAAATGACAGATATTGTACAGTATGTGCAAAATGACTGGAATATTGTACAGTTTGTGCAAAAGAGCAAAAAAAGTGTGCATAACAGCATGTAAACAGTTTGATGTGTCAGTGTGTGTGTTTGGTGTAGGTCTGTGCAGTCCAAACAGACTAATCAGGTAATCATGAACCATCAGAATGAGGAAAAATGTGTTTTCATCAGTAATTTTGACTGTGGCATGTAGGGCTGTAGATATCGAATATTTTAGTAATCATGTATTCTACCGAAAATTTATCTAAGAGGCAAATACATGGACAGGAACTTGGAACTAGAGGCCATGCATGGTTTCACACAGAGTGCTTTAAGCATATATCAGGGCTCTCAAGTTTTGAAGACAAGCAAGCGAGAGAGAGAGAGAGATTATGACTGGTGTTGTTTATTGTATGTGTTTGTTGCTGTTTTGGACTCCTTTATCATTTGTAATGTTGCTCCCATTTAAAACAGTTCGGCTCAAGCCTAGACATTTTTAGGGACATGATTGAAGACAATGTCCCGTCCAGAGACAAGCTGTTTCGTGTTGAGGTTTTGTGCAAACCGACAATTGAAAATACCCTCTCTAATGAATATGATTTTTTTATGATTCATTGGTTGTTGTGTTAAATCTTACCCAGATAGTGCTATTTTCTGATTGGCTGTTGTGTAGCCTCTTTTTTGATTGGCTGATAAGTGTCAGGCTCGACTAAGAACTCCAGGGGAGACACGCCTTGATTCTTGCCCGGTTAAATATATGATAGTCAAAAAGTTTTTTTGCGTGACAAATATGATGTGCGGTGGGAGAGTGTGACAAAAGACAGAAATGACTGACTGTCACGCTCAATGCGTGATACTTGAGAGCTCTGCTTCATGAGTTCTGGGCGTGCACGCGAGGGGGATTCAGAGAGTGTGTCGCATGCACGTGCTGTATTTTTAGATATCGACGAAACAAACCATAACCAGCAACTGTGTTAAGCGTAAAGGAGGAAGCTTGTATTAAGGAGGGTTTTAGCATGTGGTGATTCTTTAAAATGATGCTGCTTTCAGTCACTTTTTCTGAACAAAGTACAGACCTGTTAAATATCTGGTTTATTATCTGTTTACATATCTGGTTTATTATCTGTTTGAAATATCTGGTTTATTATCTTTTTTAAATGTCTGGTTTATTATCAGACGAGTTGTTTAGGCACTAAATGGTCCAAAAAAGCGAATTGCTTAAATTATTTTTACATGTATAAACAAGGATGTGTGTTTACCTGCACTTTTATATCTTATAAGGTTATAAACAACCAATAAAAAAAACTTTATGATTGTCTTTGCCTTTCTTGTGTTCTTATTTGTGTGTGTTTATCTGTCTGTGTCTTTATTTGTGTGCGTGTGTTGATCTGTGTGTGTTCTTATGTGCGTATGTGTTTATTTGTTTGTGTGTTTGGCAATTAGTGTAATTAGTTGATTTGTTGCTGAGGATGCAGGCCAAAAGAAGAAAAATAGACATTCAGAGTAATTTTAAAACAAAGCAAAGTTTATGGCTTTTATGATGATTATTGTTATCTAAGCCATAAATGTTTTCCTAAGTGTTCATGTGCCATGATGCATCAGTGCATGTTTCTGTCAGGTCATGTGACACAAGCAGTCCTGTTGTCCAGAGGCAGGGTCACAGGTGAGGTCACACGTGAGGTCACAGGTGAGGTCAATCAATGACATGGTAGTATGTTGGGCTCTCAAGTTTTGAAGACAGGCAAGAGTGACATATTTTATATTTTAAATATTTTAAAGAACCACTGGCCTAGACTACTTGTTCTGAGCAGGTATTTTCAGTGAACAGGCTGTAAAACTGTTGGCTAAGTTACAGACACTCACGAAAAACTGATGCTGATTATCTGGGAAACTTTCTCAAACAGCAGACAAAATGTCACTGTTTGTGTCAAACAAGTTGTGAATTTGTTGTAACATTAAAACAGGAGATCATGACTTACTCTGTGCTCAAAATGATGCTCGCAGCTCCAGTGGTTTTCCAGGGTGGGTGAACGAGAATGATGCTGAACAATTCCAGGATATGCGGCGCAGACAGATACATTTTGGGCGCTACGGCATATTAAATATATGATGAATAGTACGTTTTTTTGTGTGAGAAATACAATGTGTGGTGGAAAAGCATGACAAGAGACCCAAATGAGTGACTGTCACTTTCAATTGCTGACACTTGAGAGCCCTGCAGTACTGTAGTGGTCATGGGAACCTGTTATCTGTGACTTATAGAACCATATAGAACATTTTATGAATAGTGTAAGATAATAAGAGTTTGATGTTTCTGACATTAGTTTATGAATTAACAGATCATGCTTTATGTAACAGGGCAGACTGACTAATCTGGATGATCCATGTAAAGATGCACTATTTATTAAAAACTAGTATAAATAATACATATATTATAAAACTCATCCACAGAGTAATCCAAAGTTAATTTCAAGATTTCAGACATAAATCCATTTACAAAAGTAAATCAGAAAGTTTAGAACACCGTATGTGCTACTGGCAGTTGTGCAGCCTCCATAGGGACAACGTCCAGATTCTCTGTCACACTTTAGTGTATGTGTAAAATTTCAGTAGTTTGACATGGGTATTGCTCTGGTCCTGTCTAATGCCATGGGTAATGACTAACTGTTATGACCTGTTTAAAATGAATAAAATGATATGTATTGTGAACATTCTGCTATATAATACTTAATAACAACCATTTTCAGTCTTTGGTATGTTTTCTATACATGTTGCCATCCATAAAATGACTTCCTTGTGTCTAAATACTTAAAATATACCTTTTGTTTGGTTTGTACAGTTTGCCACTGAAGACTGATCATCATTCTATGCATAATGGAGAGTTCTGATGAAGTGGTATGCACTGAGTTCAGTTTTTTATCTATTTTATTTCCTGGTTGGCATGCCAGGCTGTTTGATAGATATTTGGTTGAACTCATCATTCCAAATGCTAAATTCACAAATTAAGCAGTTTGAGGATGCCAAAGATTTTTTGGACAAAGATCTACAAATAAATCTTTCTAAAAATCAGTCGCAGATCATGTTTGCAGAGTTGTAATATTTTTTTTTCCACAGACATTCCTGCATGTTATGACATTTCAGTGCAGTCCATTGGGACTGATTTTGCTAGACTTCAGTGGAAATGTGTAAACAGCATATCAGCCTTTGAGCAGAGGTGCTACAGCAGCACAACCTCGAGCATCAAGACCCATGTGCCATGATGCATCAGTGCATGTTTCTGTCAGGTCATGTGACACAAGCAGTCCTGTTGTCCAGAGGCAGGGTCACAGGTGAGGTCACAGGTGAGGTCACAGGTGAGGTCACAGGTGAGGTCAATAAATGACATGGTTGTATGTTGGTTGTGAAACTTATTACTGTGACAAATGTTAGGTTGACAATCTACAGTATAGTTCTTCAGGGCGTGCTTGAAATAAGAGCTTTGAATTGTTCAGAAGCCATGCACCAGTTGTGATTTTATCATGTGTCAGAAACAGTCTCGCCAAGCTGTAGCCCAGGTGGAGAGACAGGTTAAGAGGCATGTGGAAAGGCATGTGGAAAGGCAGGTGGAAAGGCATGTGGAAAGGCAGGTGGAAAGGCAGGTGAAAAGGCAGGTGGAACGGCAGGGACACAGGTGATTCAAAGGTTTATAAAACATGATTAGAAACGTTGTTATTTGCTTTGCACATCTGGCAATATTTTAATCCATTATAAAATGTATATTTTAAAATGATAGCTCATAAAACTATTTCAGATCGCTTCAGCACGACCTACTGCTAAGGATAAAGATAAAGCAATACTACTTTAGAATAAAAATAATCTCTTCAAATTCACTATGTCAAAAGAGTTGTGACAGGAAGCACTTTTTAATTCATAATAAAATAAATATTTTAAGGTGTTAGTTGATCATACCAAATCATATCATTTAAGAACAACCTTCTCTAGGCTCACAATAAACAACTTTACTGTGGGATTGTGAAGTAATAGCTCTTCAAACTCACCGTCTATCTTTCAATGTAATTCAATTTTGATTCATTTCCAAATGTGATTCATTTTTAAATAGACAGTTTAAATTGTTAGTTGATCAAACCAAGTCAGATCACTTCAGAATGACCTACTAGTAATAATTACTAGAACTATGCATTCCTTTTTTACATTTTTAAGTTTGTTTTTAATTTGCTCGAGACTCCTGTCGAACCCCGCTGTAGCCATCTCACGCTGAATTTGCTGTAAGACAGGTTTTGTTCTCAAAGCTCTATCCAACTTCTTCTGGACATCTGCCGAGGACCAGAGTGCAAGTAGGCAGTTGATTTCTTCTACGGACCACTGTTGTTGAGTTTTTTCGCTTCCATTGTAATTTGCTGCTGCTGCTGATTTAAAAATGCCACTATCAACGTTCTCTTTTGGTCACAGGAACCCCGCCCCCAGCCCTGATGGAAGCAGTTCTTACATTAAGTCTAGACCAGCAATGTTTTGGTGCTATTTAAGAATCACTTTTCCTGGTTCAGAGCCGGTGCTTTGCTTGTCGAAAAAGAAAGAACTGACTTTAAATTAGGCTCTGGCTCCGAACCAGCACTCAAACTGCCTTGGTGGAAAAGGGGCATCTGTGAGCTACATAAGTTTTTATAAATGCTTTGTTAAAGACTGCATATTAAAACAAATTGATGTCAGATTTTTTAAGGGAAACAAACTTTTTGAGCTGGAAGAGCAGCATCTCAACAGAACCATTATGGAGATAAAAGAGGCCATCAGAAAAGCACAACAAGAGACAGATGAAAATGAAAGCATTAAGGGATTTATTTAGAACATTTGCATAGTGCTTGGAAAAAACTTGTCATTCCAAATAATGCAGCAGTCATGACACAAATACAAACTTCGCCATGAACGTAAGAGCCGCATGAAACCGAGCAAAGACCCGCATGCGGCTCGGGAGCCGCGGGTTGGCCACCCCTGCCCTATTCAGAGGCCTTATATTAAATTTGAATTTTAAATGTAAATTTAGTTTTGTATGGTATGGACTGGTGTGTTCCTGGATCTAGCACAAATGTGCTCGTGGTAAAGCTTCATACTATAGTAGTCAGGCCACTAGTCAGTCCTTATGTGACCTATTAAATAGAATAACTTACTGTACATACAAGAATGTAATTTTAATCTAAAATGATTGAAGTGTTTATACAACTTATACAATGAAAGATCATATACAGTGGTTTGCAAAAGTTTTGATCTACTTTGATGAGATGTGTTGACATAATGAATCAAATATAAAACAAATACATAAAACATATTCTTCCTGTCAGGATTGTTACTTTAAACTTATCTTGTACAGAGGAAGTCAAATCTAATTATTGGTCAGTAAGTAATTTCATAGGAAATTAACACTCTTAAAGTGATTCACCCTCTAATCTTCTAGTAGGTCCAGATTAAAGATATTGTCTTTTCAAGACTCATAGTAGATTTAGAATTGACTTTCACTTCTGAAATAATAAAATAGCTCTCATTGTATAAACAAAATACACCTCAGTGTCACATTCATCATGGCCAATTTCCCCAGACCAGAAGGAATCCTCACTCACAGTTTAAATGTCTTATGTTGTCTATAGTGCTTCCTGTTTAGTTCATCTATATATGTTCTGCTATTTGTCTTACTTGTTGGTGAGTATTGTGTGTATTAATTACTGTTATGGTGTTGAATTTAAATTTTTACTATCTTGCTTTTATGTTGAGTTTAGCCTAGAGCGATCCATGAAATCTCTGGAGACTACATTAGGAGGCTCTTGATTTAAAAACTCAATTTCCCATGTCTTCGGTCTTTAAAAGTAGTTGGAATTCAGACTCGAGTTTGATGCTTGCAGGACTGATGCCATAAGAACAACTAAATAAACCTACTCATTGTATAAATTAATATATGTTATATGCTTAGGATGATGCTTAAAATTTTGATGACGCTTAAAATATTCAGTCTGCATATCGGTTTCACCTGTAAGCTGTACTTTCAGTGTCCACATTTTATTTCTAATAGTAGGAGTTGGTTTTAGACTGCTTGATTTGTCAGTTGATCATTTGCGATTCTTTTTTATATGCTAAGCCTTCTATATGCTAAGACTCAAATATTTGAATATTCAAAAAAATATATAGTTGAAATATTCTGTGTTCAAAATGTGTTTAAGTATGAAGTGGAGCAGTAGTCCACTATTATAATGATTTCTGAAGTATTGCTTAATTTTTCAAATACATTACTACATAATTTGTAGACGAACCTCCCAACATTACTTTTTGA
This sequence comes from Tachysurus fulvidraco, assembly GCF_022655615.1. Taxonomy (NCBI): domain Eukaryota; kingdom Metazoa; phylum Chordata; class Actinopteri; order Siluriformes; family Bagridae; genus Tachysurus; species Tachysurus fulvidraco. Next base: position 36,631,734 of record NC_062518.1, read on the forward strand.
ACATAGAACTACAGAATATTTTACATTTTTAACACATACTATGTTATGCCTTTATACATCCCGGAAAAAAATCTGCATAATATTAAAACTTGTCTGGTAGGTTTGTTGTTGTTGTATTCCATGGAGGAAAATCCATACCACTGCCAAGTCTCCCTAAAATCCAGCAAACCCCAGTTACAGTAGGAGACAAACCAGGCACATATTTGGCTCTAAAGAGTGGATAGGGACTTACTAGGCTGCTCTGGTTCTTGACCAGCTGTATGATATCCTCTTTGCAGTTGGGGAACAGAGCTTGAGCAGGCGGCAACTCCTCCAAATGCTTTCTGGGAGTGTGCACCATGAAAGAAGGCAGCTACCTGCTTATAATGGAGCCACACTATTACGGCTCTGTTCTGGACAAGGAGTTCCTGCAAAAGAATGGCTGAGTGGCGTGCTCCTTTTTGAAGTATTATATACTGAAGAATGTGTCCCTTAGTGACACTTGTTTTCGCATTGCATAGGAAACCCTTCCACAATTCCACTAAGGAATGTTTGCACGGGTTAGTTTGAAAACACGAGATCAACTATCAGAGTTGGTCTTACACCTTGAACGCAGTTATCCTTTGAAGTCCCTCTGTCTTCTAACAAAGGATCCTCTTCAAGTTCTTCTACCTAATCCATTGTTTAAATCTTTAAATGAAAGATTTTTCATTTATGATGTTTTTTATTAAAAGCAATGTAACATATGTAAAGTAAAATAAAAGAAAATGACAAATAAAATCTCCTTCAAATAACCAAACAGTATTAGAATAGGTAAAAGTTATTAAAATGCAAAGATTATAACAAACCAAGAAACACTCTCCAAGTGTAAGCTTGCGTTTGTTCTCTGATGCACACAGAGTATAAACATGCACTGAGTCTGTCTACACTAGAATGCACACACAGTGTAATTCAAGACAAGCTTTTATACATTTTCAAGCCTTTCACCAATATGCTATTCTTGTTGACTTTAAAACCAACATTCCTTTGGTCAGCAACCGGTTGTATTCCTTAAGGTATAGATTCCTTTCAAAAAACACAAGCTTGCAATATCATCTTACTATCTATGTCCTTCCCCGATATGCGTTGTGGTTTCCCTTTATGGGTTACTGTCAGCGGTATCCTACTGTACTGTATGAGCATTGAGGGTTGACTTTTTAAGAGAGCCTTCATATAGCAAACTCAGCACATCTTTCTTTTAACAACACAAGCAATATTATTGCATACATATTTTGGACTTTGGGACTTTCTTCACACCTGCCTATTATGTTTGCACAGTTCTATATATACATGTCTTGATAATTTAATTTTTAGAAGGGCACAGCACACCCTGTTGTAGTATGTGGGTGTGTTGTAGTATTCTACATTTAAAATTGACAATTCTAAATGGACAACTCTACAGTAAGCTGTCCATTAGATGGACAACTTAGTGTGCTGTAGCACCGCCCGGTAATCACAGAGCAAAGTCTGTTAGTATTTCAAAGGTGTAGCTATGGTTTGCACACATATTTTACAGTCATTTATACCTAGGGACTCTCCTTATCCTAAACAGTCCATTTATACATAGAGACATTCACAAAATTCACAAAGACAGTAAAAATTTGCAAGAATCCAGGACAGACACCTTCCTGTATAGTGGATTTACACAATTGTGTTGTGAATAAAAAAGTAATGGGTTTAATCCAGCTGTATTTTTATTTAAATAATAAATAATAATAGTTTTTAAAGACGATAAATAAAATAATAAAAATGAGTAATTTACATAATAACCTTTAAACAATGTAAGGGTTTTTTAGTGTGAGATCCCACCCATTGGCAGCAGCATTATAGAGTATTAAGGGTCACACTTAAGTGGGGTGTAGTGTAGCTCTGTGTTGTTTTATGTAGCACCATGGGACACCTGAGTTCAGTCTATTCATGTCTACACTGCATCTTTGTGGATTTAGAGAAAGCATATGACAGGAGGCCAAGATACGAGCTATGGTACTGTATGAAGATGTCAGGAGTGGCAGAGAAGTACGTCAGAGTAGTTCAGGATATGTATGAGAGGACAGCAGTGAGATGTGCCATACAGTAGGTCAGACAGATGAATGAAAGTCATAGTAAGACAGTATACATGTGTATGGATGAGAGTGAGGGAAGTATAAAAGTGAGGTTACAGGGGACTGAGGTCAGAAAGGTGCAGGTATTGTATGTGAGGTCAACCATCCAGTGTGACGGGGAGTGTGGAAAAGAGGTGAAGAGGCGATTACGAGGGGGTTGGAGTGGGTGTAGAAAAGTGTCAGGAATGTTGTGTGACAGAAGAGTGCCTGCAAAACGGAAAGTTTTAAAGTTTTGAGAAGCAAACTGGTAAGCACGGGCAAGAATAAAAAGGTTCACAAATTATTTGTGCTGTATTTCTATTTGATTTTATAAGCATGATTCTAGCAGAAACTGAAGAAGGGAAAACATTGTCAATCACTGGCTTTACAATACAAGGTCATCTCATTACCAAGGATAACCTTACCAAGGTCTGCCTAAGTTGTTTTTGTGCCTGAGTCTCGCCATCTCATCTCCAGCTCATTCTGACACTCTAATATTTTACACAAACAATCTCTGTTAACAAAATATAGTCACAAACAACTAGAAGTCCTGCATACAGAAGGTCAGAACTTCACAAACAACCTCTTAGTAAAATCTTTCTGTTATGGGTGGGGATTCCTACAGGGTCCGGCCCGTTATCCACTTCTATGCTCTATGCTCTCCTAACCGTGGGACTAAACCGCTACGCCTGGAAAGCACGGTAGAAGCATCCGGGGATTAGCACAAATACATGATACAACACACAGTACTACAAAAACACATTTGTATTACCATAGTATTACTCATTGAGTTCAGTTATTGATAAAAATATCCTCTCGTCCAGCTGCCCCAGCAGGTTCCGCCATAATAGTTGCCTGGGTTGTGTATGTATGTGTGGGGCGGAGCTATCAAAACAGGGGTGAAACCCATTTGGGTTAGGGGTGTGTTTGTTTTGGTGATTTCAAATGTGAACATTTCAACCATCGTACACCCCGTCTTTAACTCTGCACAGGCGTCGCATGTTGCGTTAATTGCAGCTATGTGACTGAGAGCCAATAAGTTTTCATTTTCTCAGAAACAAAACCTTAGACGTATTTTCATTTTCACAGAAATGAAACTTATAGATAACATTGTTTGGTCCTTCCAGAACAACCTATATAAAGGAGGGTTCTAAAAGCATGTAGTAATTCTTTGAAATGATGCAGCATTCAACCACTTCTTCTGGACAAACATGTAAGTACAGGTGTATATATACATATATGTGTGTGTGCGTCTGCACTTTATACATTTTTAGAAATTAAAAGCTTTGTTTCCTTCTAAATGGTTTCTAGAAAATAGCACACTCTGTTGTACACTGTAAAAAATAAACTGTAATTTTTAGGGTAAAAAACTGGAAGCTGTGGTTGCCAGAACAATGTTTTTGGATATATGGAATTGCACCCACTGTGCCGTATATTTTACAGATTTTAATTGTCTTTTTTACGCTTCATAACAGTCTAAATTACATTTATATATTGTTATAAATACAGTTAAACCAGTCAAACCTCAGGGTTTACATTGTAATAATTACGGCTCATACCCATCTTTTTTACAGCTCTGTCTATTTTAAAGATTTATGTTGTAATGAATACAATTAAAAGTTTTATTACTTCACAAAACACGGCATGAAAATGCTTTTTATTGTATTTTAAATAGCAATTAAGCACTTTCTGTAAAAACATCATCTTATCACACTAGAGGGAAGCTGTAGGTTTAAGACATATAAGTTACATTGTACAGTTGATAAACATTCAGATTTTTCCTTTAAGAAACAATTAAGAGTCTGTTATAGTAATTGATAAATAGTTTACATTTGATAGCCTAAATGAAATAATCAAAACTATCAAAGTTCAGTAAAAACTTAGACATCAGTGTGATCCCAAGTTTTTTTTAATAAAGACTGGCAAGCATTTAAGAAGACAAAACATCAATTTAATCTGAGCCGGATCCTGTCAGATCCTGTTCCGGAAAATGTGTCGTGTTTTGCGTTCCGAGTATTTATTTTAATGTATCCGGAAACAGGCCCGGCTCCAGATATGAGATAAAAGGTGGGCCAAGTGATATTCCAGGTGGGCCGGTTGGATTGGGGTGGGGGTGGGGGGTCGGGGGGTTCTTTAATGCTTTAATATCTCATGTCTATAGTTTTAATACCATATATTTAAGACAATTGTTAGGGTTGTTTGTTATTTTTGTGTTTTCTTCATTTTTAATATTTTTTTTGTACATATTTTGAAATTATTTAGTAACTTTTATATATATATAAAAAGGGTTAACATGTTTATTTTTACATTCTCTCTTTTTGCATTTGTAATTTTTTTTGACCCCGTAACAGATATTGTATCAATTAAATAACTTTAGATTTGATAAATAGGGGCAATTCTTTTAAAATAACTATTTACATCAACTAAAACAAACTTATTTGAGTGAAGCATGAACTGTAATAATTGGGTTTACCTCAAAATTTGCGTGAATGTGATAAATGAGTTAAGTCTGTCTGTCTAGGAGGGGAAAAGGGGGTTGAGAGTTGAGAGTTGATTATAGACAATGCGTTCAAGAATGTTTGAAAGAAACGAGAGAAGTGATACCGGTCTGGTACTGATGTCTGATGGATCCAACTCATTTTACAACTCATCCAGTCCTGCAATCCTACCACCTGCCCATTGGATCCACTCCCTAACTCTATGCTCCAGACCATCTCACAAGACCTCTTGCCCTTCATTTCCACTATCGTCAATAGATCCATAGCATCTGGTCAGGTACCAACTACTTTCAAGAGAGCAAGGGTTATTCCCATCCTAAAGAAACCTGCTCTAGATCCATCAGACATCAGTAACTACAGACCGGTATCACTTCTCTCATTTCTTTCAAAAATTCTTGAACGTATTGTCTATAATCAACTGTCTCTCTATCTCTCACAGAACAACCTCCAAGATCCCAACCAGTCTGGCTTTAAAGCAGCTCACTCTACAGAGACAGCCCTTTTGGATGTCTCTGAGAAGCTACATACTGCTAGATCAGCCAAACTGTCATCCGTCCTTATCCTCCTTGACTTTTCAGCAGCGTTTGATACGGTCAACCACAAGACTCTCTTATCCACCCTCAAGAGTCTTGGCATTTGCGGATCAGCTTGGGAATGGTTTGCCTCCTACCTGGAAGAACGCTCATATCAGGTAACATGGAGGGGAGTGACATCTGCTTCATGCAGACTCTCCACTGGCATCCCACAGGGCTCAGTACTTGGTCCTCTTCTTTTCTCCCTGTATACTCACTCTCTTGGGGAAGTTATTTCATCACATGGGTTCTCTTACCACTGCTATGCTGATGATACACAACTTATCTTCTCTTTCCCACCCTCAGATGCCACAGCTTCTGACCGGATCTCAGCATGTCTGGCAGAAATTTCATCATGGATGACTGCTCATCAGTTAAAGCTCAATCCTAGCAAAACTGAACTGCTGTTCATCCCAGGTGATTCATCCCCAGGTCATTGATCTTGCTATATCCTTGCACAACGATCTGATCTCCCCTTCAGCCACAGCTCGCAACCTTGGGGTAACCATGGACAATCAACTGTCCTTTTCTTCTCATGTTGCTAATGTGACTCGCTCATGTCGGTTTCTTCTCTACAACATTAGAAGGATTCGGCCATTTTTGTCCACACAGAATGCTCAGGTACTTGTTCAGTCTCTTGTCATTTCTAGACTGGATTACTGCAATGCACTGTTGGCAGGTCTACCTATGAATGCAATCCGTCCTCTGCAAATGATCCAAAATGCAGCTGCCCAGCTTGTTTTCAACCTGCCAAAGTTCTCGCATACCACCCCGCTGCTGCGATCCCTCCACTGGCTCCCGGTAGCTGCACGCATCAGATTCAAAACACTGATGCTGGCCTACAAAGCCAAAAATGGACCAGCTCCCTCTTACCTCAAAGACCTCATCATTCCTTGCACTGCACCCCGCAACCTCCGATCTACCAGCACTGCTCGACTGGTTCCACCATCTCTCAGGGTAAGAGGCAAGTATACTACAAGACTCTTCTCTGTTCTGGCACCAAGGTGGTGGAATGAACTTCCCCTAGAGGTCCGGACAGCTGAGTCACTGGCTATTTTCAAGCGGCGGTTGAAGACCTACTTATTCAGGAAACACTTCAACTAGCACTTCTTTCCTTATCCTTTGCATTTAAAAAAAAAACAAAAAAAAAAAACCCTTGACACTTTTTCATTGTAACTTTGAACAAATGTTTTAAACTCATGGTATCTTAAGTATGTAACCTAGTGAACCAGCATTAATGTATTCAATGTTAGAGATTTAAGCACTTGTGTATATCACTCTGGATAATGGCGTCTGCCAAATGCTGTAAATGTAAATGTAAATGTAATCCAGAGCAGGTTTCTTTAGGATGGGAATAACCCTTGCTCTCTTGAAAGTATGAGTATTTTCTGCACCATAAGGCACAACGGATTATAAGGCACAGTCTCAATTACGGGGTCTATTTCTGTACTTAACCCATACATAAAACGCACCGGATTATAAGGCGCATGCCAAAACATACTGTCCACAAAAAAGGTAACAAAAGCAAAACAGTGAGTCAAAACAGTTAGTTGAACTTTATTCTACTATTTAACAACACACACACATTATTTTTTAATCAATCTTCTCCCACAAATCCATCAAAGTCCTCATCTACTGTGTCTTCTTAACTTGGCGCAGTTCATTTTCTTGCTTCCTCCACTTCCGAACCATAGATTCATTGATGTTGAATTCTTTCGCAGCTGCTCTATTCCCATTTACAACCGCGTAACTGATAGCCTGTAGTTTGAATTGTGCCTAGTAAGCATCTGATTTTTATTGGTGGATGGCAAACCAACTTAAGGTGCATTTACTGCCACTTACTGGACTGGAGTGTGGAGCGCATAATGGTTAGGAAGAAACAAATGTTGTTTTGCAACATACCGGTAGTATACATACCGGAGGTGTGGCGGAGTTAAGTGTACATACTGTACGTATTACGTAATGTTCTCTGATTCATTTATCGCTGCCAGCGTACATAGTGTATGTATTACATCCCTGTGTCAGTGGGAAATGGTCCGACAGTCAATCAAACGGAGCGATTACCAAAGTTGCACAACAAAATTTTTACAGATTTTTGGAACTCAGTGCACACATAAGGCGCACCGGATTATTAGGCGCATGGCCGATTTTTGAGAAAATGTAAGGCTCTTAGGTGCGCCTTATAGTGCGGAAAATACTGTAGTTGGTACCTGACCAGATGCTATGGATCTATTGATGATATTGGTAATGAAGGGCAGAAGGTCTTGCGAGATGGTCTGGAGCATAGTGGAAGGGAGTGGATCCAATGGGCAGGTGTTAGGATTGCAGGACTGGATGAGTTGTAAAATCTCTTCTGCTGCTACAGTGAGTAGGGGAAGGTGTAGCGAAGGTGTAGGGGAATCCATACTCTGAGATGTAAGTGCAGTCGGGGCTGAAGTGAATGTCCTGCAGATTTCTTCAATCTTCTCCTGGTAGAAAGAAGCAAAGTCTTCTGCAGTCAATGAGGATGAAGGAGGAGGACCCGGGGGTTGAGCAGAGAAGAGATGATGTTGTGGAATTTCTGAGGGTCATGTGAGGAAGCTTCAAGCTTTTCCTTGTATAAGGAAGTCTTGGCAGAAGTCACATCTGAGGAGAACTTGGCAAGGAGTGTTTGGTAAGAATCAAGATCTGCATCAAGTTGTGATTTCTTCCACTTTCCCTCTGAGGATCTTAGCTCTTTTCGATTGTTGCACAGCATGTATGAAAGCCAAGGAGCAGAACAAGAAGTTTTCTTGGGTTTAGTGGACAGGACAGAGAAAGTCCATAGTTGAGGAAAGATATGAGAGGAAAGTATCTGTGGCTGTGTCCAAGGGTAGTGAGGAAAAAGACTCAGAATCAGGAAGAGAAGAAAGAGTGCCAGAAGCTACAGAAGAAGGGGAGACAGAGTGAAGGTTGCAGCGGGTAAGAGCGAGGGGGTGAGAGGTAGTTTTAGGTAGGGTAAGGAGTGTGATGGTGAAGGATACCAGGTGATGATTAGAGACATGTAGTGGGGTAGCAGTCATGTCTGTAGCTGGGGAAGGACGGGTGAAAACCAGGTCCAGGACATTGCCTCCTTTGTGTGTGGAGATGTAGCTGTTAGGTGTCAGGGTGAATGAGTCGAGAAGAGTCAGCAGGGAAGAAGATTGAAGCTTGTCAGAGGCGAGCACTGTTAGAGGGGAGCTATCGGAAGGGAAAACACTAAGCACTAATTGAGTACAGAGATGGGTTTGAGGCACATATTTGCAGTCAAAAAAGTGAGAATTAAGGTATGGTGTAATACATCAAAAACAGTACTAGACACTTAAGTTACAATGTGAGAGAGAGATACTTACAAACCGCAATTTAAAAGGGTAAGCCCTGCCCACAATTCACACGTTAAGGGAGACTGAAACTACTTCTGATTAATCATCTGAGAGAACAACAAAGACCAACACTATAAAAATCAACAATGGTATAGAATTCAATTCAATTCAATTCAAGTTTATTTGTATAGCGCTTTTTACAATAGACATTGTCTCAAAGCAGCTTTACAGAACTTAAACATAGAGCAGAAGGTAGACATACGGGTCGCTGTGCGGTGCACGGCACGGAAGTAGAAGTGACCACTAGGGGATGACCCAGAAACAAGCTTCAATTCAACTTTAAAGCATCAAATCCTCCAAAAACACGAAAAAACCTATTTACCTAGTAAAGTTTATACTCTCAATAATTTTTTAAGCCCACACACAAAGCACAATATGATTCACAGCCTTCATACAATTAGAAAAAAATTGTGGACAAAACTGACCTAGGTGGCGCTATACTGGTTTTCCCCTTACCTTTAGACGCGTCTCTTTCTTCACTGGGGTAATATATTCCAACACAAAAATCCACACAGGTCCAAGGAATTGAAATCTGTAAGCCTTTTAATCCAAAATGCTCTGGTCGCGCCGCAAATATTCCGTTAGTGTTCTGAAAACTGGAAACAGAAGTGCGCCATCATCTCGTTTTGCCGCTCTAACTCCTAATTGGGATATTCAAAAATTCAAAGCCTACGTCATATTTATAGCCCAGCGTCATATAAATAAGCCCTCATTTGAGCCAATCGGTGCTTGTATGGCAGAGATAGACGGCTGGGAAGCCAATGGTGGCATGACCTAATTTTTGGGAACCCGCCTTTGACTGACAATTACTCCTTCCAATAGCAATGAAATGGGCTGGGACCTATACAGCCGTTTAGCCAATAAGCAGACGATTCCAACGGTATATGACAGGCCTTACATTCTTTGCCTGTGTCTGCGTGAACTGGATGCGCAGAAGAATTCTTGCGTAATCCCTGACCTTTTGTCCCTCTCACAGCTCAGGGTGTCAAGTTACAGGCCTGTTTTCACACCAGATTGATAGAGAGAGAGTCTATGCATGTTTATGGCTTTTCAGACTGAGCCTGCAGCCTTTTATTTCAAAGTTATATAGTAAACAAGTACACAAAAACGCTGCACCAGACGACCATGGCCGTAGAAAAATATTTTTATTGAAGCCATTTTTGCGTCTTTTGACTTGATTTTTTTTTGGTGAAAGCCAAGACATGTGGCTATGACTCTCAGTTGTTATTTGGTCCCTAACATGTTCCAGAAAAATAAGATTAATCAGTTTATCAGGTAAACAACCCAGGCGGAAATGAAAACCTGCATTCAAACCCCTGTAACTTTGTGCCAGTAAGGCCTAGAATCAATCTGAAACTAGTTTCTGAAACTAGAGAATCTCTTCTTTCCAATGAGACCAGGCCTGTGTGTCAAAGTATGTGGGAGCTGTACCACTTTTTGTTGGGTAGGTCATGTAGGCGAAAAACCTGCAAAATGGGGGGCGAGGCATAAAGGGGTTAATGATAAAGGAAATAACAAATAATAAAAGAAATAAGAATTAACAGAATAAAAATTCTAGGTTATTATTAGATGTATATAGTTCACAATTGTTATCTGTTATCATTTGCTATTGAGAAAATTAAAAAACCAATCTGTCTACCATTTTCTGGATTAATTAACAAGATGAGATTTTGCTGATCATGCAGAAGAGATGACAGAGGAACCAGCATTTAGATGATTTCAAATGTATTCTATGAGCTGCAAGTGAAGAAATAAGTAAGAATATCTTCAGTTATGCTTCATTAAAATTAATTTAGTCTGGTCATTTTTCAGGTTTTCTGCATAGAAACAAACCACCAATTCTATAATGCTAACGCAGGAAATCTGTAATTGTTTTTTTTAGATTGATTTCATATATTTCAAAGCATTTAACCTATGAATGAAAACCAGATGACGTTTTGCTCATATTAAAAATTATGAACTTTGTCCTTATATATTTTGTGTTTTATGTTTAATATAACAGATTATTTAAGTCAGCATTTTTTAAATTGCATTTTTATGCCAGTACGCTACAATGATTTCAATTCAATTCAATTCAATTCAATTCAATTCAAGTTTATTTGTATAGCGCTTTTTACAATAGACATTGTCACAAAGCAGCTTTACAGAACATAAACACAGAGCAGAAGGTAAACATAATTAATGATAAAGGAATTAACGAATAATAAAAGAAATAAGAATTAACAGAATAAAAATTCTAGATTATTATTAGTTGTATATAGTTCACAGTGTGTATGTATTTATTTCCCTATGAGCAAGTCTGAGGTGACTCAGGCAGCAGTGGCAAGGAAAAACTCCCTGAAATTGGTAAAGGAAGAGACCTTGAGAGGAACCGGACTCAAGGGGGACCCATCCTCATATGGGTGACACTGGGGGTGTGATTGTAATATACAATCAGATAAATGTTGTATTGGTGTAAGGATCATGGACTTCGGATGTTCTTAGTATCACAGAGTCTAACTGGAGATGTCTCAGGATTCCTTAGAGTCGGCCTCGGCTCAGTGGACGTCCAAGGGTTTCGTCCCACAGAGGACGTTGGGAGCTGGTACAATGTCTGGATGCCTCGGGATGGGTACAAAGAGAGAAGCAGTGGAAAGGGGTTAATATATCTGCTGTTCATAAAAATGTGCCAGTCTAATGTACTAGTGCATGATACTATAGGATGTATTATGTGTACGCCTGACTAAAGAGATGAGTTTTTAATCTACATTTAAACTGAGAGTGTGTCTGAGCCCCGAACACTATCAGGAAGACTATTCCAAAGTTTGGGAGCTAGATAAGAAAACGCTCTACCACCTTTAGTAGACAGATATTCTGGGAACTACCAAAAGTCCTGAGTTTTGTGATCTCAAAGAGCGTGAAGGATTGTAACGTGATAGAAGACTAGTTAGATACATGGGAGCTAAACCATTAAGAGCCTTGTACGTAAGTAGCAGCAGTTTGTAGTCAATTCTAAACTTAACAGGTAGCCAGTGTAGAGATGATAAAATTGGGGTTATATGGTCATACTTTCTTGTCCTAGTGAGAACTCTGGCAGCTGCATTTTGGACTAACTGTAACCTATTTATTATAGATGCAGGACAACCACCTAGTAGTGCATTACAATAGTCCAGTCTAGAGGTCATGAATGCATGAACTAGCTTCTCAGCATCAGATACAGACAGGATGTTTCTCAGCTTGGCAATATTTCTAAGGTGGAAGAAGGCTGTTTTGGTAGTATGGGCGATATGATTTTTAAAAGACAAGTTGCTGTCTAATATAACACCGAGGTCTTTCACTGTCGAGCTACTAGTAATAGTACATCCCTCTAAATGGGAGTTAAGTCGTGAGAGTTTCTGTGCACTGGTTTTTGGACCTATGAGTAGTATTTCTGTCTTATCGGAGTTTAACAATAGAAAGTTGCAGCTCATCCAGTCTTTTATCTCTCTAAGGCACTGACTTAATTTGGACACTGTGGCTATTTCATCTGGTTTTGATGAGATATATACTGTGTGTCATCAGCATAACAATGGAAACTAATCCCATGTCTTCTAATAATGTTCTAATGGAAGCATGTATATAGAGAAAAGCAGAGGTCCGAGAACTGATCCTTGAGGGACCCCATAATTAACTGGTAATAAACTGGAGGATTCACCATTTAATTCTACAAAATGGTATCGCTCTGACAGGTAGGATCTAAACCAACTTAAAGCCTGTCCATAAATACCTGTGTAATTTTGTAAGCGATCTAGAAGAATGTTGTGGTCTATAGTGTCAGCTATAGTGTATAATGCAGCACTAAGGTCAAGTAGAACTAATAGTGACATGCAGTCTTGGTACGAAGCTAAGAACAAATCGTTTGTAACTTTAACAAGTGCAGTTTCTGTGCTATGATGGGGCCTGAAACCTGACTAAAACTCTTCAAGGATGTTGCTCTCCTGTAAGAAGGAGCTCAGTTGAACAGACACAACCTTTTCAAGTATTTTAGCCATAAACGGAAGGTGTGAGATAGGTCTGTAATTTGATAGTTCATTTGGATCTAAGTTAGGTTTTTTGATGAGTGGCCTAATAACTGCCAATTTAAAAGACTTCGGGACGTAACCTAAAGATAACGAGGAGTTAATGATATTAAGAAGAGGCTCACCAGCTTTATGTAACACTTCGTTCAGTAGTTTAGTTGGGATGGGGTCTAGTGAACATGTTGTTGATTTAGCTGTTGTAATAAGTTTATCTAACTCTTTCTGTCCTGTACTTGTAAAGCTGTGTAAAGCCTTAGGTGAGATTGTGCCACTGGTTGCTCTCATATGTTGAGCGTCACCTATTTTATTCCTGATACTTTCGATTTTATCAGTGAAGAATCTTATAAAGTCCTCACTACTGAAATGTGATGGAATAGTGTGTTCAGATTTCTGTTTTTTTGTTAAACTAGCCACTGTGCTAAATAAAAACCTGGGATTGTTCTGGTTATTTCCTACGAGTTTGCTCAGGTGCTCAGCCCGAGCAGCTTTTAGAGCCTGTCTATAGCTGGACATACTGTCCTTATACGCAATTCTAAAAACCTCTAATTTAGTTTTTCTCCATTTCCGTACGAGGTTACGGGTCTCCCTTTTGAGGGTGTGAGTATGACTATTATACCATGGTGCAAGTGTTTTATCTCGAACCTTCTGTAATCTGACTGGGGCAACGGTGTCTAATGTGCTAGTGAATATAGCGTCTATGCTGTTAGTCATTGCATCTAGGTCGTTTGAGTTTAAGGGTACAGTAAGAACTCCAGACAGATCAGGCAGGTTATTTGTGAATCTGTCTTTGTTGGTCAGAATAATGGTTCTACCGAGTCGATAACGTGGTGAGACATATTTAGTCTGTTCTATAGGTAGTGTGTACATTATGAGGTAATGGTCTGTGATGTCATCACTTTGAGGTATGATATCTATATCAGTGACATCTATTCTGTGTGATATTATTAAATCTAGTGTGTGGTTACGTCGATGAGTTGCACTAGTGATGTTTTGTTTGAGCCCAAGTGAGTTTAGTAAGTCCATAAATGTGAGTCCTAAAGCGTCGTTTGTATCATCAACATGAATGTTAAAGTCTCCTACAATTAATGCTTTGTCAAAGTTAACCAAAAGGTCTGAGAGAAAGTCTGCAAATTCTCTAAGAAAAACTGTGTAGGGCCCTGGGGGTCTGTACACGGTCGCTAGAGCAAGAGACATCAGGGATTTCTTCGTGTGCACGTGCGATAGTGTAACATTAAGGACGAGCACTTCAAAAGAACTAAATCTATGCTGTGTTCTCTGGGTAGCAGTGAGGTAATCACTAAGGATAGTGTAACATAAGATAGTTAGAATAACAAAATTCAAATCACACTACTCTAGAACAAGGGTAGAACAAGGGTAGAACAAAGTGAGTTAAGCAGCTATTAAGCAGTATATCCAACCAATCAAATTCTTTGCCCACTTGTGCCAAAGTGCACCATGTATCTTGATTGGATGATGCTTAATGGTTCTTGCTTAATACTTAAAAATAAATTCTTGAGGGCAGAGGCAAAAATAGCTTTGATTTTAATTAAATGAAAGAAATGACTTGTGTATTGTTAATTTTACTAAAATAAACTGTATGTTTTACACGTTTTTAGCTGTTACATTTAAGGTCTTACTCTGTAAAACAAATTACAGGTTTAAAAGCCTGTAATTTGTGTTTCAGAGTAGAATATCAGTACTTTATACATTTTTAGAAATTAAGGGTTTTAAGCCTTCTAAATGGTTTCTAAAAAAAAATAGCACACCCTTTTGTAGTATTCTACATTTACAGTACTTAGTGGTTTGGGTTTCATGGAAAAGAGTTGAATAAAGCATTTGGGTTTTGTGCATTATTCAACATTCTCTCTCACTCTTCAACATTCACTTTTACTTTAAGAACAATATTATGTAGTCATGATGTAACTTGCACAATTATTAAACTATAAAGCATTAAGGGACACACTTAAGGGTAAAGTATGGTGTAGCTCTGTGTAGCTCTCTCAAAGATGATGTGTGTGGGGGGGATTTGCATTAAATTTGACTTTAATAAAACAGAATTATGTAATTTTGTGTCTGCTATTTAATATACTGTGATCATGCCATTTGTAAAAAACTTTGGCAGACCAAAACCTGCTAATGTTTAACTTGCATTTGTAGATAAGATAGGTAAAGAAAATTTGTTGCTGGGAGGAGCAAAAAATTGATTTAAATATCAGCATGTCCCATGCCGTAAATCAAATTAATCACTGTCGTTATATATATAGTCTCATATCTTTGGGTTACTTAACGTAATCCTCGGTCCTTTGATAACAGAGTGAGGTGTTTCACTATGGAAGTTGCTTTGGGTGTGACCAAATGCAGAAGCTCTTATGACACCATGTCTGTCTTTGACAACTGTCTACATCATTAATGAGATTTCTTACAGTCCAAGTGCAAGGAGGGAAGTACTGATGAAACACCTCATTCTGTTATTAAAGAACCAGGGATTACGTTAAGTAACCCAAAGTTCTTTTTCTAACTTTGCTAGGTGTTTCACTATGGGAGATATAGACCACTTTCGGATTGCACCCATATTACTGTTTCCAAATGGGTACAGTAGTACCGGCTCCCAGCACTACATGTGCTAAAGACGGCTCCGAAACGTCTAGTCTATAGAATCGCGTATGTGCTGTTGCCCAACTTGCCACCAAACAAATGTCCAGAACAAAAACCCCTCTGAGTGAAGCCCTAGTGGAGTTGGCTCTCAAGCCCTTAGGGGGTTGAAGACCCCTGCAACCATAAGCTACAGATATAGCCTCCACAATCCAGTGGGATAGCCACTGCCAAGATAACGGCTTCCCTGTGTGAGGAGTAGCCCAAAACACAAACAGCTGGTCACAAGTTCTGAAACCTGCTGTTCTCTCCACATATGCCTGAAGAGCCCACACCGGGCATAATGTATTAAGTTTCTGCTCCTCCGGAAAAGAAAACGGAGGAGGATGAAAAGCGGCCAGTCCGGTAGACGAGCACCTACAGTATATGCCGATTCCAAAACCTTAGGCATGAAAGCAGGGTTAGGACGAAAAGAGACTTTAGTGAGCCCCGGAGCGAATTGTAAGCAAGACGGGCTAACCGACAAAGCATGTAAATCACCTACACACTTGGCTGTCACCAAAGCCAGGAGCAGTGCCATCTTAAGAGAGAGATACTTAAGACCCACCGCCTCTGTCGGCTTAAAAGGATGCTGAGACAAGGCTTCTAAGACGATGGGTAGATCCCATAATGGAACCATCTGCTTAGACTTGCGGCACGCCCCCTTCATAAAACGATTTATTAAAGGGTGCTGGCCTGCCGACTTTTCACCAAAACCTATATAGCAGGCTGAAATAGCTGCCAGGTACACCTTAATGGTGGAGAAAGCCTTCCCTTTATCAAGCAGATCTTGAAGGAAGCATAATATATCCCTAACAGAGCACTGAAAAGGGATAATCACCCTCCGTCCACACCACTCTTCAAAAACGTGCCATTTATTGCTATAAAGAGCACGGGTAGAGGAGGCTCTTGCACTCTGTAGTGTATGTATAACTGACTAGGGCAAGCCAGCCGCATTCAGATTCCACCTCTCACGGGCCAAGCCCAGAGGGATAACATGTCCGGATGAGGATGGTAAAGCCACTGATGGGCTAAAGCATCCACACCCAACGTTGCATTTTTGTCTACAGAGAGAAATACAGAGGGCATTGGGCGTTTTCTTGCGAGGCGAAGAGATCTACGGTAGCCTGACCGTACCTCTGCCATATCTGGCTCACCACCTGAGGATGGAGTTTCCACTCCCCGTAAAGGGGGTTTCCCCTGGACAGTAAATCTGCTCCTCTGTTCAAAATCCCCGGAACGTGAGTTGCCCTGAGAGACAGAAGTCGTGTGTCGCTCCACACGATCAGCTTCTTTGTCTACCGGTGCAGCTGAAGGGAGCTTGTGCCCCCTGACGGTTGATGTAAGTCACCACCATGGAGTTGTCTGTTTTCACTAAAACATGCTGACCTTTGAGGAAACTCAGAAAATGTTTTAGTGCTAGCCACACTGCTAATAGCTCCAAATAATTTATATATTTGTGCATCAGCTGTGGTGGCCATGCGCCGTTTACAGCTCTGCCCATTATGGTTGCTCCCCAACCCTTTAAGGACGCGTCCGTTGTCATACTGTAGTACAACTCTCGATGACACCGCCCCTAAGGGAATGTGTCTTTGCACTTTTCAGGGTTTTTTTTTAAACGTATCACCCTCGTCTGCTTGCCTGGAATAGTGCAACATTTACTGTTATGTTTCTTGAACCTGGGGAGCATATCTCCCTCAGCCCGTGGCTTGGCTGAGATAATGCATGATTTATCATCAATCCCCCTGTATGTGTGAGTGCTTGGTGACACTGCACATGGCTCTGAACTCCCTCTTTTCTCTGAACTAGAGGAGAGCGAACATAATGAGCCCTTACCAAACTTTGAACAGGATTGTATTCCCGCCTTCTTCTCCTCACCGTCGGAGAGAGAAGGACAGGGGAATACCCATGTGTCAGGTCGCATGCTTTTTCTTCCTTTCCTCGAGGTGGGGCGGACAGTTCCTAGCCGCTGCGGCCGCATGAATGCTTTCCCCAAGGTCCGGAGCCATCCGGATGCGGTTGCTGACCGACCTGTCCGCTGTGAGCAGGTCTTACAGCTCTCGCAGTCATCAGCCTCCCTCTCGATGCTGCAGCTGCTGCGAAGCCCTGCCACGTTGGCTGAGAGGGTGGTCGCGCCACCTGCTTTCGTGGCAAACAGAGGTGAAAAGCTTCATCCTCCTGTTTCCTGAGGGTGCTGGTTTCTCTCATTTTCTTGAGAGTGGGCCCGAATAAACCCTTAGTTGGGTCGTAAGGGGCATCCAACATCTCCACTTTCTGAGCGATGCCCAGGCCTGACAGGTTTAACCACAGTGCTCGCTCACCTGATACGACCAGGCCCATTACGTGGCCGCAGCCCTGAACCGCACCGTGTGAGGAACGCAAAATCAGATCGTTCATGACACAGGGTTCGGTACTCCTGAGTCTAACTGCCGCCCCATCTCCTCCAAAATCTCCGCTTGATATGCTGACAGTAAAGTCACAGCATTCAGCGAGCGTACGGACTGCCCTGCATATCGTACATCCTCTGAAAGGTTGCGGCGCTCAGAAGGTCCGTCTTACTTGGCAGTGAAAACTGCGATGAGGAGGAAACAGATTGTCGATTTGGATGGAAGTGATAAGCCACTGAAGGCTCCACTGCTGGGGGTCTGGCCAACCCCAGCTCCTCCATTGCTTGAATCTCCAACATCGAGTGTCCCTTGGTGGGGTGCTTGCTCTTAAAGGGGCTAGACCAATATCGAGATGCAGGCATGGCAGGCAGGAGCTGTCTCGCTGCCGAGTGGGCCGGCGGCAGCCTTTTCCCATTATAAAGATCTCTTATGGCTCCTTCAACAGCTTTGGCGGTTGGCCAGGCTAGGCCCAGCTTCGCCACGGCCCGTTTGCACACCTCGTGCAGGCTGCTGTTAGCAGGAGGGGCCGAATCGGTTGTGTTAGGTGGTCTAGACTGTTGGACTGGGAAGGGGGAATTGTCTTCCTCTTCTTCGTCGTCCATGTACAGATTGAGGAGGTCAGAGTTAGCATCGCCATCTGTGTCCTCGTTCCCCAGTTTGTCATCTTACTGCATGAGCAAGCCATCAAATCGTGGAGGAATGTCCGGGGATTCAGTTTCCATCATGTCCGTCCAGCTCTTACTAGCTCGTGGCAGATGGCCAGATTCAGACAGGCAAGCGTCCTGCTGGTTAGTTACCAACACTTTCAGCCTCCTTTCCAAGATTTTCACCGGCATTGACACACAGTGAGCGCATGTTTGAGAGTCCGCTAGCAACGTCTGAGCGTGCTTCAGGCCCATACACACTATGCACATAGGACGAGGGTCGTTGCCCGAGATGGTAGCTCCACATGATGATGGACAAGGGTGACATAGCGCAGTCTAATGACTCGTCACAACACGTTAGTCTGTTAGACTTTTAATTAAACCTTTGGTAGGTCCGCCTTGACGCGTAAACCAAAGTAAACTAGATGTCTATGCTATGAGAGGAGAGAAATTTAATCAAGCTTTTCATTTTCATTGCTGGCTAAAATTTAACCATGTCAAGTTAAGAAGTTAAACCATTTGCCAGTGAATATTTCCTGCATAACGTATCATAACAGCCTATCGAGGCATGGCATAACATATCACAACAGCCTAGCAAGGCACAGCGTGACGTAACATAACGCCTAGAAAGTCATGGCATATCATGTCATAACTGCCTAGTAGGGCATAGCACAACATACCATAGCCTAGCGAGGCATCGTATAACGTAACAACACCTAGCAAGGCATGGCATAACGCATCATAACGGCCTAGAGAGTCCTAGCACAACGCAACATAACGCCCAGCAATGCATAGCATAAGGCATTACAACAGCCCAGCGAAGCACAGCCCAGCAAGGCATAACCCAGCGTTACGCAACCCGACACAGCCCAGCAAGGCATATCATAACGTAATGCAACACAGCCCAGCGAGGCACAGCACAACGCATTACAACAGCACTACGCAACACAACATAGCACAACGCAACACAACATAGCACAATGCAACCCAATACAGCCCAGCAGGGCACAGCACGATGTAACAAACACAGCCCAGCAAGGCACGGCACAACATATAATAGCCAAGCGAGGCACAGCATAACGTAACAAAACGCCTAGCAAAGCACGGCCTAACTCATCACAACAGCCTAGTGAGGCACAGCACAACGTAAACGCCTAGCAGGCATGGCCTAACGCATCATAACAGCCTAGCGAAGCACAGCACAATGCATCACAACAGCCTAGCGAGGTACACAGTGTAACGTAACCTAACATGGCCTAGCAAGGCATAGCATAACGCAACACAACACAACATAGCCTAGCGAGGCACAGTACAATATATTGTACCATAACACAGCCCAGCGAAGCATAGCACAACGTATCACAACACAGCCTATCGAGGCACAGCATAACGCATCACAACAGTCTAGCAAGGCACAACATATGGTAACGTTACCCAACACGGCCTAGCAATGCACAGCCAACCGCAATGCAACACAACATAGACCAGCAGGGCACAGAACACCACACCATAACACAGCCTAGAGAGGCATAGCATAACGCATCACAACAGTCTAGCAAGGCACAACATATGGTAACGTTACCTAACACGGCCTAGCAATGCAACACAACATAGCCCAGCAAGGCACAGCACAACACACCATAACACAGCCTAGCGAGGCATAGCATAACACATCACAACAGCCTAGCGAGGCACAACATAGCATAACGTAACCTAACACGGCCTAGCACGGCACAGCACAACGCAACAAAACAAGCCCAGCAAGGCACAGCACCAAGCACCATAACACAGCCTAGCGAGGTATAGCATAATGTATCATAACAGCCAACGATGCCTAACATAGCATAACATAACATAGCTTAGCAGGGCATAGCATAACATAACCTATCGTAGCTTAGCAGGGCATAGCATAACGGAACCTAACATAGCTTGGCAGGGCATAGCATAACGGAACCTAACATAGCAGGGCATAGCATAACGTAACCTAATATAGCTTAGCAGGGCATAGCATAATGGAACCTAACATAGCAGGGCATAGCATAATGGAACCTAACATAGCTTAGCAGGGCATAGCATAACGTAATCTAACATAGCCTGGTGAGGCATAGCATAACATAACATAGCCTAGCAGGGCAAAGCATAAAGTAACCTAACATAGCCTAGCAAGGCATAGCATAACATAACATAACAAAGTCTAGCAAGGGATAGCATAACGTAACCTAACATAGCCCAGTGAGACATAGCATAACATAACGTAACATAGCCTAGCAGGGCATAACGTAACCCAACATAGCCTAACAGGGCATGGCATAAAGTAACCTAACATAGCCTAGCGAGGCATAGCATAACATAGCCTAGCAGGGCATAGCATAAAGTAACCTAACATAGCCTAGCGAGGCATAGCATAACGTAACATAGCCTAGCAGGGCATAACGTAACCTAACATAGCCTAGCAAGGCATGGCATAACGTAACCTAACAGCCTAGTGAGGCATAGCATAACGTATCATAACAGCCTAGCGAGGCATAACATAGGGCAACGTAACCTAACCCGGCCTAGCGAGGTATAGCATAACGTAACACAGCCTAGCAGGGCATAGCATACCATAACCCAACATAGCCTAGGGAGGCATAGCATAACCTAACATAGCTTAACAGGGCATAGCATAATGTAACCTAACATAACCTAGTGAGGCATAGCATAACAAATAGTGGCCTAATGGTTAGAGAGTCTGACTTGTAATCCTAAGGTTGTGGGTTCGTGTCTCGGGCCGGCCACGACTGAGGTGCCCCTGAGCAAGGCACCGAACCTCCCAAATGCTCCCCGGGCGCCGCAGCATCAATGGCCGCCCACCGCTCCGGGTGTGTGCTCACGGTGTGTGTGTGTGTTCACTGCTGTGTGTGTGCACTTTGGATGGGTCAAGTGCAGAGAACGAATTCTGAGTATGGTTCACCATACTTAGATGTATGTCACGTCACTTTCACCTAACATAGCCTAGTGAGGCATAGCATAACATATCATAACAGCCTAGCGAGTCATAACATAGCGTAATATAACCTAACCTGGCCTAGCCTAGCATAATGCAACATAGCCTAGCAAGGCGTAGCCTACCTAGCATAACAGACTGTACAACACGCCAGCCCGGTCGCTTCCGGCTCAACAAACGCACCATTAGACACGAACATGCGTGCCATATCGATTTACCGTAAGTTCAGAAAGTCTTCAAAACGTCCCCTTCAGCTCGAGTATACTAATAGTAATCACGACCTCTTATAGTGCCATATCGCGAACTCAAAAGGAGATAGCTTGCGGTTTAATCTCTAATAGCTGCCGAATTTAACTCGCAGCAGCAGCAATGCAGAGGAAACAGCCCCATAACATAACGAGCTGGCATAGCAAAGCATATCGAGGCATAGCATTACCTAGCATGAGGTAATCTAGCCTAGCAAAGCAAGCATGGCATGACCCATCGTGACGTGCATAGCAAAAGCATAACATAACCTCATCTTATAAACATAGCGTAACATACAATAATATAACCTAGCATAGCATAACATATCAAATCTACCGTAGTGTAGCATAACAGACTGTACAACACGCCAGCCCTTCCGGCTCAACAAAGCACTATTATACTGTACACGAACATGCGCGCTGTATCGATTTACCGTAAGGTCAAAGCGTCTTCAAACTTCCTTTTAGGCTCAAGTATACTAATAGTAATCACGACCTCTTATAGTCCCATATCGCGAAACCAAAAGGAGATAGCTGTGGTTTAAACACCTAATTAGCCGGCAAATTTGAATTGCAGCAGCAAAGCAGAGGCAGCAGCCCCACAAAAGAAGATTGCGGTTTAAACTCCAAATAGCCGCTGAGTTTAAATCGCAGTTGCAGCAATGCAGAGGAAACAGCCAAGCAGACAGACTGAAAAAGCATTTAAATAGGGCGCCCTGTTTGAAATGGACCAATAGAAAATTGGGTTAGAAAATTGACATCAGCTGATAGCCGAGATTGACTATGTGGCCTGCCTGAACTGACGCTGAACGCTATATTAATGCTGTGATGTATCAGGTTGTGTTCTTTTGGTTCACTGTAACAGTACTGTAATAGAAGTCCCTTATCTGTGGATACACACAAAATTAAAAAGCATATAGAACATTTTATGAATAGTTGTAAGTCACTGAAAAGATTGCTGACTTGTTTATGAATTAACAGCTCATACTTTATGTAACAGGGCAGACTGACAAATCTGGATGAACCACGTAAAGAAACACTATTTATTAAAAAGATTCTTCAGAAATGATATAAAAGAGTAATTCAAAGTTAATTTCAAGATTTCAGACATAAATCCACTTACAAAAGTAAATCAGAAAGGTTAGAACACAGTGCGTGCTACTGGCAGTTGTGCAGCCTCCATGGGGCAACGTCCAGATTCTCTGTCATGCTTTAGTGTATGTGTAAAATTTCAGTAGTTTGTCATGGTCCTTTCTAATGTCATGCTAGTCCTTTCTAATGCCATTGGTAATGACTAACAGTTATGACCTGTTTAAAATAAACAAAATGATATGTATTGTAAACATTTTGCCATATAATATGTAATAAGAAACATTTTCAGTCTTTGGTATGTTTTCTACACATGTTGCCATCTGTAAAAATGACTTCCCTGTGTCTAAATACTTCAAATATATCTTTTGTTTGGTTTGTACAGTTTGCAACTGAAGACTGCTCATCATTCTATGCATAATGGAGAGTTCTGATGAAGAGGTATACACTGAGCTTTTCTCTTTATCTATTTTGATTTCTTGATTGTCATGCCAGGCTGTTTGATAGAAAGTTGCTCAAACTCATCATTCTTAACTTTTTTCAAATATTCCAAATCTGCAAGCAATCGGAAGACACCAGAGATTTCGCTGACAAAGGGCAACAACTAAATCTTTCTGAAAAACATTCTGCAGAGTCACATCTAAAAGATGAGACAGCTAATTCAGAAGGTATTTTTATTTTTATTTTTTTAATCTTTAGGACATCACTTTCTGACACAAATACAACAGTTGATCATGAGTTCGGAGTTGAAATATCATGGTTCTTCTCAGATGTTCCTGCACCATATGACATTTTCGTGCTGTCCACGGTGATTGATTTTGCTAGACTTCAGTGGAAATGTGTAAACAGCATACACTATAAGCATATGAGCTGAGGTGCTCCAGCAGCACATCCCCAACCAACCAGAATTTTTCACAGCATTATGCTGAAGTGTCAGGACTGTGCCCAGGCACTGAGTACACTTTTACTCTGGTTGGAGTCCCAGAAAAAGGAACCCGGCATTCTGCAGCCAAATTGTGTGCATATACAAGTAATAACCAGTTTAAGGTTTTATACTGACATATGAGGTGGCAGTTTTGATTTACATGTAAAAAAACACACTCAAACCCAGTGGTAGTAGTAAAAGCAAAGAAGTAAATATGGTATTTTATTTTGCTGCAGCAAAAGGTCTTCCATACAGTGCAGAATGCCAAGTCTACACAGTGAATAGGCAAAATTTTGTAATTAGGCTCTCCCTTTTGTACCCTAGGTGTGTGCTTGTGTTTATGTGACCTCTCCCTTTTCCACCGAGGCAGTTTGAGAACCAGTTCTTTCTTTTTCGACAGCCAAAGCACCAGCTCTGAACCAGAAAAAGTGGTACTTATGTAGCACCAAAACATTGCTGGTCTAGACTTAAGATGTACTTTCGTCAGGGGCTGTGGGTGGGGCTACTGTTAGCGCATTTGATAATGTACCTTTAGTATACTAATGTTTAATACACTTTTACTTTACCACAATATGATCAGCACACATGATAGTAGGTAGCTAAATGCTAAGGCTAACTTTTTCTGTGTTAATGATAAAATAATGTTATGTACTTTCTTGATTACAACCTCCGTTTATACAAATTACATGGAGCTGCACGTACACGTTGGATTTGCCACGTTTGGATGCCAATGTAGGTTTACAAAGCCATGAGCATTAATAGTAAAGCAGCATCCGCCATTGTTGATGTGTTTGTGTTTGCTGCTGCTGCACTAACGGGAAATGTGAAACGTATACAGTGACGTCAGACTCGGCTCTGTGATGGCTCTCTAGCCGATGGAAAGGCAAACCGGTTCTTAGAAAGTTGGCCAGTGGAACCAACTTTCAACCAGCACCAGTGCTAGCTCTGAACCAGCACCCGGTTCTTTCCAGTGGAAAAGGGGTATCAGTCACCTCAGTAAGATCAGCTCTTATCAAGCACATGCACCCACACTCCCCTAAGTTCCCATCCTTTTAACACATGGAATGTTTATGGCAAATACGTTTATGGCAGGAACATTTGTGGCAAGAATATTTATGGCAGGAACATGGGCCTCCTGTTCGCTCTGTCCATAGTCTGACACACAAAATTTACTATGAAAGCTCTCTCTCTCTCTCTCTCTCTCTCTCTCTATATATATATATATATATATATATATATATATATATATATATATATATATATATATATATATATATATATATATAAACACTTATGATATTTAAAATTTCCACTACACATATGTCTAATAACGTCTCCATTTAATTCACCATGCCATTTCAACTCCATCTCTCTTTTCATTACACTACTCATACGTAAGTATTTATACACTTTGCAAATCATTATTTTATTGCAACTAGTTTTTATCCAAACCTTAAATTGGGTGTTTATTTTCTTTTCTTTTTGTCCTTAATAGTGAGCAATCTTGAAATTGTTCTTCAGGAGTTGGGGCTGAGGAAATACCTCACTGATAAACTCTCTCTGAGTTCTGTACTACAGATAGACAAGAGCACAGTGACAGATGATCCAGCACAGAGTCGATCAGGTTTACCATGGCTTTTTCTCAAGAAAATAATGATGGTCAGTGTGACAGCAAGAAGTGTCAAATGTGCTCCATCAACTACTGACAATGAAGATTTGAGTTTGGATTTATGTAGTGATCTGGAGAATCTTGTCCTTAACCAGGACCTTAGTCATAAAGTAAATCCTTTAGACATCATAACTGCACTCTTCCTTTGCTCAGACAGTTTTCTTCAACAAGAGCTTGCCTTCAAAATGTCTATGTGCCAGTTCTCTGTGCCTTTACTGCTTCCTAATTGTGACACACAGCAGAGCATGCTCATGCTTTGGGCCTTAAGAGATATTGTGAAGAAATACAGACCACACTCCTTGTCTGATCCAAGAGGGTTTGTGGAAAACAGGATTGTTCTTGCTGAACTACCTTTGGTGTCCTTTGTAAGACTTGGAGACTGTAGCATTTCCAAATCTCAAATCTTGAACAAACTGCTCAGTAATCCACAGCAATATCATGACACATTTGTGCACCGTGACATGGACTGTGGAGACATCCCAAGAAAAATATCAAATGGTATGGTGGAGATCAGCTGGTACTTACCTTGTGGAAGTAAAAACATAGACATCTTCCCAGGACCTTTGGCTATTGCAAACCTGAGAGGGGACATAAGTACATTTGAGACACAGTACTCATTCCTGTGTCAGATTTCTACAGCAGTGTTTGTTTTCTTTGACAATTTTGAAACCAATTATCAGCTACTCACCAATACATGTGTAAAAGCACAGTTGTTTTTGGTGGGAAATGCAAACACCAAAGCCTTCAATCTGGATTTGTTGAAAAGAACAGCTGCTGCATTGAAGTTGAAAAGAAACAACATCATTCTCAAGACAAAACAAAATGATGCAGATTTTGTCACAGATTTGTGTTGTGCTGTGAGCGATGTTGTTAAAAACAGTTCTCCGACAGTACAACTTGAGAAGATGACCACAGTTGCACATGAATTTGGAATTTTGATTGATGAAGACAACAAGGAGTGCCAACATGCAAAAGAAAATGCAATGGCAGTCACTAGCAAGATAGAGGACACAATAAAGTTTAAGGAAGAACAGCTCCCTTTGCAGGGTGAGATCTGGAAGAAACTGGGAAAAATAGAGAAAGAAGAGTGTAGACTTCGTAAAGCTGGGGATAAGAACATTGAGGAATATAAAAGTGAACTTACTGAACAGAAGATAAAACTCAGGAAGCAGCAAAGCAGCTATGAAATGTCAGAAGCCATGTCCTGCTTCATACGTGCACTGTCAAGTTCAACTCTTGAGAGATCCTTCTTCCTGAAATGGATGCGAATGAATTTGGACAATTTATCCTGTGAAAATTTGTCCAAACTTAGAGAAAAGTACAAGGAGAAATGTCAACAATCATCTGAGAAGAAGGAGGAGAATGCAAAACTGGACAAACAGATCTCAAACAGTGCTTTAGGAACTGAACACTTTTTGAGGGAAATGGGGCAGCTGTATGAAGCTGCTGTCTCCCTTCCAGAAAATATACAATCACGAGAACAAATGCTACACTTACCTAAACTGTGTGCTGAGCTCCTTTTAGATGGATTCCCTCTTGAACTAGTTGATGGAGATGCTTCAAATATACCCCTAAGGTGGATTAGTGATGTACTGAAAGAGCTGAATACTTTAGTGCAACCCAAGAATAAGATCATGGTAGTCACAGTATTAGGAGTGCAGAGCACAGGAAAGTCTACCCTATTAAACACCATGTTTGGGGTTCAGTTTGCAGTCAGCAGTGGAAGATGCACACGAGGAGCGTTCATGTTGATGATTAAAGTCACAGACGGCTTCAGAGAAATACTTAACTGTGATCATTTAGTGATCATTGACACTGAGGGACTGAAATCTCCTGAGCTGGCACAGCTCGATGACAGCTATGAACATGACAATGAACTGGCTACACTTGTTGTTGGACTGAGTGACATTACCATTATCAATATTGTCATGGAGAACTCCACAGAAATGAAGGACATTCTGCAGATTGTGGTGCATGCATTCATCAGGATGAAGGAAGTGGGCAAAAAACCCATGTGTGCATTCGTGCATCAGAATGTAGCTGATGTATCAGCACATGACAAAAACATGAGAGACCGGAAGCTTCTTTTAGAGCAGCTGAATGAGATGACCGAGGCAGCAGCCAAGATGGAAAACAAAGAAATGTACAAGAAGTTTACTGATGTAATGGCGTATGATCCAGAGACTGGTAACTGGTATATACCTGGGCTCTGGCACGGAAACCCACCAATGGCACCAGTGAATGCAGGCTACTCTGAGGCTGTGTATGACTTCAAAAAGAACATAACCAACGTTCTTGTTAACAAAAAGGTATCTACCAACAACATTGAAGAATTTCTGGAGTGGACAAAAAGTTTATGGAATGCAGTAAAATATGAAAATTTCATTTTCAGCTTTAGGAACAGCTTGGTAGCTGATGCATACATGAAGCTGTGCACTGAATTCCATAAATGGGAATGGTCTTTAAAAAAGGACATGTATAAGTGGTTAACATCTGCTGAAACCAGAGTGTCCAATTTTGAGATAATGAAATCCAAATCTGACAAGACAAACCTGCAAGATTTACTGAGGATCCTGAAAGATGAGGCCTCTTCAGAACTTGATGAATTGGAAAAGAACATTTTGGAAAACCTCAACGAATACTATGAGCAAACAGATGGTCATGTCTATCTCGTGGAAAAGTACAAAGAAGACTTTGTAAACAGTGCAAAATCTCTTAGGAGGGACACAGAAAACTCAGTGCTGAACAAACTGGTGGCAGTTATTGAGATTAGGAAAGGAAAGAATAATTTGGACAACATCAAAAAAACACACACTGACAAAATGGAGAATAAAGTGCTCAAACTTCTGGAGGAGCTCCGGAAAAACAGACATTCAGAAAGTATGTCTGAAGAAGAGCTTAACAACATCTTTGAAAACATATGGGAGGACACCGTTAGAGAGCTGTCCTTTACTGGCTTGCGTAGAAAAATAATATCTGACATTGTTTTTAACCAGTTACGAAAGAACATGAAACAAAAAGGAAGTTCTGTCTCTGAAAATTTAAACAGAGGGAATCTGGATCAATATGGCAAAGAGAAATTTGTTGTTACAGAAGAATGGTCTATTGTAAAAGCTATAAAATATTTCTTTCAGAAATCTGAACAAAAATTGAGACTGCAACAGTTGGCAGACAGTGCCATTGACACATGTATGCAGTCAATTAATGACAAGAAAGAAGGAAAATCAGATTATCATGACACCTACATTCAGGAGATCCTACATAAAATTGACACAAAATTAACTTCATTAACGAAATTGAAAGTTTCTGATGAATTTGAACTTTCCATAAAGCTCCACATCTGTGCTATTTCTGCGAGAGAATTCCAGGCCATGCATGATCGTTTTAATGAAGAGAACGACCCACGCCGATGTCTCGAGCAATCCAAAGAGAAGTACCGTGCTGATTTTAAAGATCTGTTCAGTAATCGTGATCAGTGTCAGAGGAAGGCTGCAGAATTTGCACAACTCTGCCTCAGCCCTGCAGTTGAGACATTCATCTGTAACTCACTGGGACTAGACATTATTGACACAATGCTGCAAGGGGAAAATGCATTTCAATTCAGCACACGTTCATTTTTCCAGTTCTCCATTCTAAAACAACTTCTGGATGAAAGTAATTTTGAGAACTATCTGAGCTTCATAAGTTCTTATGAACACTTTGTTAAAGACTGGATATTAAAACAAATCGAAGTCAGATTTTCTAAAGGAAACAAACTTTTTGAGCTGGAAGAGCAGCATCTCAAAGGAGCTATTATGGAGATAAAAAATGCCATCAGAAAAGCACAAGAAGAGACAGATGGAAATGAAAACATTAAGGCATTTATTCAGAACATTTGCAGAGAGCTTGGAAAAAAACTTGTCATTCCAAAAGATGCCTTAGAAGCAGTCATGGTGTTGAACAACGCCAAACAGGAACAATTTTCCCACTGGCTCATGCAGTCTGTGGAGGAAATGCAAGACTCGCTGAAGACTAAATTTAAGAATAAAGATATTCTGAGAAAACTTAAAACACTCAAAGTCAAACCACAGGACGAGCTGTTCAAGCGTGTATTTGGCTGTGGGAAGCAGTGTCCATTCTGTAAAGCACCATGTGAGGCAGGAGGAGAAGCTCATACACATCACTCTGCTTCTGTACACAGACCTAAAGGACTTGGGTTTTACAGTTATGAGGACTCAGGTAAATTAGTCACCAACATTTGCTCTACTGATGTGAACACTGAACGCCGGTTCAGATGCCTAGAGACCAACAATGTGTTCCATCCATACAAGAAATACAGGGAGATCTTTCCAGACTGGCACATCCCTGCAGATCCCAGCATAGAGGCCTCAGACTACTGGAAATTTGTTATGGCAAAATATAATGATCAGATTGCACAAGCGTATAATGCAAAACCTGCAGATATTCCCCCAGTGTGGAAAAAAATCACAAAGGAAGCAGCAGAAAATAGTCTGAAGGAGTGTTTTAGTATCAAATAAATACTTGTGAAAAATCACCAGAAAAGGGAGATTAAAGAAAACTTTGGCTTGATTTCAAAATGCTATTGGCTTTTTTCATCTTATCCATTAGTACATCCCTTGACAACATCTGGCAACTTGTCTTTCCTTTAGCTTTCTATTTTAAAATTCCAAGCAGCAAAGAGAATACTGTGCATTTTATTACCTCTGAAAAGCACAAGAATTAGAATTATGTCTTTAATTATGTCTTTATATTCACAAATTAATGATTCTGTTTCTTTAATTGCTTCTTTTCACTTTTCTTGCTTGTGACTGTTGATTTATTAAAACCAAATCTATTTTTAAAATCTAATTCTAATTCTAATTCATGTATTCAGTAACGTATTTTCTGGCATATGATTGGTAAATAAATATTAGTCAGTACATAGCCTAATTATTTAGTCAATACAAGCTATGATAGTAAAGCATCACATCATTATTGCCTTGTAATCAAAATCAATGTAACCTATTTACTTTCAATAAATCTGTGATTCTGTCTAAAACACATGCTCATGTGTATAAATATAAACTCATGGAGCACTTGGATAATAGAAACACCTGTACACCTACTCATTCATGAAATTTTCTAATCAGCCAATCATGTGGCAGTGGTGCAAAGCATTAAATCGTATCAAACAGATACGGTTCAGTACTTTCAGGTAATCATGAACCATCAGAATGAGGAAAAATGTGTTTTCATCAGTGATTTTGACTGTGGAATGAAAAAGGCTGTTGCTTGTATTCATAAAGACTTTAAAAATGATCTGACAGAGTGAGAGAGCCCTCTGGATGTTTTTTCTTTATTGTTTTCAATAGTAACTGTTGTGTGTAAAAATCACATTTCATGGCCCTTCTACATAATGATTCTACAAATGATCTCATGGATCTCCTAACTTAGCTTAAACATTCCTAACCAGGAATCTTATCTTAAGATGAATCTCAGCAACTCTGAGCAAGGACAGTTCATCTTAGAGAGGTGGCGGGATATACCCTGTTACTAGGTATGACATTATTTTGAAGAATGTGATCAGTTGTCCAGTAAACAAAAATAATCAAGCCCTTTTAAAATATGGTCTTTTATAAGCCTTCACTTTGTCTCTACATTAAGACTACATAGACTGTACACGGCAGTGTGCTCAGACACAGCAAAACAGCTGAGGACCAGGGCCTGTATTAATAAAGATTCTCTTTACAGTAAGTAAAGAGAAGATCCTAGTAAAGATAAAAGATATTCATAAGGCATCATAACTCTTAAAAATGCTCATAAGGTCAAAAATTGTTAGTAGAATGTGTCATAGTAACAGGGTTTAGCTTTTGCCTTCTCTAAGATAAAATTGTATTTCCCTTGCTCAGTGTTGCTCTAAGATTGGTACTGCATCACTCTTAAGATGAGATTCATGAGATCATTCTTAGAATGATTCTTATGAATATGGGATCTGATATTTTGTGATTTTCACACACAACAATTCAGTGTTATGAAGAAAAATAAATTAAGAGAGCGGGAGTTCTGCAGAAAGAAACACCTTAATGAAGAGAGAGGTCAATGCCAGACTGGTTTGAACTGACAGAAATGCTGCATCAAAGCCAATTATTCTGTTTATTTTATTATTCTATTATTAAATTTAAGATCAAAAGATGAATGATATAAAAATTCAGGTTTCATTTTCTGATATTTATATCTACATATTTGTACTTTAAAAACACTGAAGTAGACTAATATATTGAAAAATATATTTAGTAAGCTAATATATAGGAAAAAAAAATGTAGGGAGTTCCAAAAGTCATCATACATTAACACATACATTATTCTGATACTTTTAAAGAATGTACAAAACAAAACACTGGGATTTCATCATGAGTGGCAAATAATGTATTGTAAGTTAAGTAACTTTTTTGGCTGTAGTGTAGTATCTGTTCTTATCAGTATAATATTTGATATGTTCCCTATTCAGTGGCCATATATTAAATTTGTATATTAAATGTAAATATAGTTTTGTATGCTATTGACTGGTGTGTTCCTGGATCTAGCACAAATGTGCTCATGTTACTAGTCAGTCCCTATGTGACATTAAATAGAATAACTTACATACAAGCAAGTCATTTTAACCTAAAATTATTGAAGTGTTTATACAACTTTATAAAATGAAAGATCATATACAGTGGTTTGCAAAAGTATCGAACTCCCTGGACCTGATGAGATGTGTTGAGATGTGCTGACATAATGAATCAAATATATAACAAATACATATACTGTAAACATATTCTTCCTGTCAGGATTGTTACTGCAAACTTATGTTCTTGTACAGAGGAAGTCAAAAATAATTATTTGTCAGTAAGTATTTCATAGGAACTTAAAATGTTTTAATTGCTTCAGTCTCAAAGCTTCTAGTAGTTCTAGATTAAAGATACAAGCTTCTAGTAGTTCTAGATTAAAGATACAGTATTTTTAAGACTCACAGTAGATGACCTTCACCTGTGAAAAAATAAAATAGCTGTCATTGTAAAAACAAAAAACACCTTAGTGTCACATTCATCATGGCCAATTTCCCCAGACCAGAAGGAATCATCACTCACAGTTTGAATGTCTTGAAGCAGCAGAACATCTTTCTCTGATGCAGCTTAGCTTCCATTGTCCTTTGTTGTTGAACAGACAAAGGTTATTTTGAGAGAACTCGATGCTGAGTCATGGCTGATGCTATGGGAACGTTCCTTTGCGTATGTGGTGTCTGAAATTATGTGTGAAATCACGCCAATTTATTGGCTAAGAAGGTCATGTAATGAAGCGGATCATGCCAGCAAGCCCATAAAAACGCATTTTTGTCACATTTTGTTTTGTTCAGCTTCTTTGTATTCAGGAAGTATTCTGTTATGTTGGTGTCTATTGTCTGTATTATTGTATAAGACTAGGCAAAAGAAGATAAATAAAGGCTAGGGTCTTTTCTTCTTTATCATGGTGTGCATTGCATGTAATTGCTCTTCGCAATCTCCGCTCTTGCCTGGCTGCATTCCAGGCACCTATGCCTGTGGCTGGAATTCCTGCATCGATCAAGGCAGCATGTCGGCTTTGTGGAGGTTGCAGGTTGAGTTAGCAGAAATGAAATGGGAGACGGGTGAATTCTTTCTCTAATCTTCTTCTAATCTCTAATGCCTCTGGAGCTTGCTTTGTGATTTATCCTAATTTCAAACTGCATTCCACCTCCATGCAGTTGTCACCCATATTTCGCAAACCTCCACACTGAGGTGTCGAGATTGTGGAATAATCCTTACTCTGCCATGTGTTTCCTGAGCCAATCCTAACTATTCAGCCATTGTGAGCCTAGATGAACATTGAACATTATTTCAAGGGTTAAAGAGACATTTACAAGCTATCTCTACGCTTCATTGACTGCATGAAAAAAGGCTGCTCTCCCATTTCCCATCTCCCTGTTTGACTATACTGGCCTTATATCGAAGGCCTACAATCCTGCAGGTTAAGCTTGTGTGGTGCTGCACACAATGGCAATTTTGACCTGCTAAAGAAACTTGTCTGCTGTAAGAAAGGAATCCTTATGCCCAAGGCATAGGGTTTCCATGGATGCCCCCTTGAGGACATCACCACTGCTGCCTCATGTGCATTGGGGTTCAGCCATGGTCACCCATGCTACTGCTCCTTGTGTATTGCCACCTCCTGGGTTAGTCTCTGCCAGCTTGCTGTTTCAGGGCACCAGGCGAAGTGAGCACAACAAAAGATTAACACTTCTCCTAGACTCCCTGGCATTATGGAAGGATGCTTATCTTCACAGTCTCTCCAGGTTCGCTTGCAGGAGCGAAGTGTACCAGTGCCAGGTTATCCCATTAGGCCTAGTCTCATCACTTACCCTTACAAAGTGCATGGAGGCTGCTATGGCATCATTGTATTCAATTATCCAGATGACTGGCTTGTCTTGGCTCATTGAGGGACATGACAGCCAGGTATTGAGATGCTGTGCCCTCCCACATGAGGTCTCTAGGCATCAGGCTCAACCCAGTGAAGTGTGTGCTTTTTCCTTCTCAAAGAGCCACTTTCTAATGTGGACAAACCCCTGTTCTCACCTTTGGTCCCATCTTAGGGCATGTCACTGTTACAAGGCTATTCCGATGGAGGCTTCCCCTCCCTCTTAGACAGCCTTCCTTATGTTTTCATTTCACACAGATTGCCTGAAGACGGGGGCTGTTTTTCTACTGTTGACACACTTCCTCCTGAAACTCAGGGGCTACCTTTGGCGGTCTACTACATCAATCATTAGGTCAATTTGCTCTCTCTTTTCAGGTATTCTCACCAGATCATGTCCTAGGTATAGACCAGATTTCTCTCACTGAGTGCAATTTACAATCCAGAGTGCATGTTCAGGATGCAGGTTTCTGCTGAGGCAAAGGCTGTGCCCAGTAAAAGGCATCTCCACCTGTAGCTGGTGAAATGCATATGGCAATTTTTGGTTAGGCGGAAGTGGCTTTGTTCGCCTCTGAGGAGTCATCTTACTGTAATCTGTGGCTTTCTTTTTTCACCAGACTAAATTTAAACACTATTTTTCATGACAGCTCTGCTCACAGGGGTCCTAGCCAGAGTGTCAGGCAGAATCTCCACCCCTGCCCTAAGATATGAAACCCTCTACATTGAGGTACAGTATATGTGGCAGCCATTGCTGGGAATCATGTGCCTGTTCTCTGGTCTTTCACATTCTGTGTGATGAAAGGCAGCTAAGGCTTTCCTACAGACTGTCTCCCCCCTCCTAGGATCTCTCATTGAAGTCAGTGTAGTCAGACTCTGAGGAGACAATCAAGCTGAAAACAGCTCTGCTATTAACTGGTCATTCGGTCTTTCTGCAGACCTTTGGTTTATTTTTTGCCCTTCACCCTCCACAACACAATTTGGCAGAGCATGAGAGTTTACATCTGCTGTGCCGAGTACAGGTTCTCAGAATTTACACCCATCGCTCGAGTTCATGGGGTAAAACCTCTCTCTTTTAGGCTGCTTTGGCGACTTAAGTAGAACCTTATCTAGGGTATTATGTCGGGTGTAGCTATCTCTAAGTCTATGAGGTGCATTTTGTGGCTTCACCTCTAGGGATTATGGCTCACTCCACTATGTGCATCGCCTTGTCCAGCACTCTGGCTAGGGGCATTTCCCTCCAGGATATTTGTGCTGTGGCAGGATGGTCCTCTTTGCACATCATTATCAGGTTATATAACCTGAACCTGGACCCCACCCTTACAGGGCCAATGGTGTTCTGCTCCCAGTTTGTGGAAGCATTGGTATTGACATTCCCATAACATCAGCCATGACGCATCATCAGGCTTCCCTCGAAAGGGAACTACACTAGGTTAAATATGTAACCTTGTGGAACAAGGGAACAAGTTGTGATGCTGGATACACTCCGGAAGTGTCACACTTCCTTCAGACAAGTAGAAGCTATAGAGTAATGTGACATAGATGACCTTTTAGGGTCTTGCCGGTGCACTCTGCTTCGTCGCATCTTCGTCGCACCTCCTTAGCCAATAGATTGGCGTGATTTCACACAGAGCTTCAGACAACTCTTCTGGTTGGAGCATTCCCATAGCATCATCCATGACGCAGTATCTCATTCCCTTCTCAGGGAACTGGGTTACATACCTAGTAAGTTTTTTAGTTTTAAATTTAAATTTAGGGTTAAATTAAGAAAATTACATTATTAGGGCAGTTGATTAATAATACTACCTAGACAAGGCCATCCAAAAATAAACACACAAAAAAATACAAAAGCCATACAAAGCTTGAGTGTGACACAGTAATGATTTTATTCGGGCGGGTTTCAGAATACTGTATGTGATGCAAAATTAACACAGGCCATGCTACAATTAACATCATCCCCACAGTGAATATGGTGATAGAAGCATCATGCTCTGGGTTAATTTTCAGTCTCAGAGCCTGAAAGTCTTTATAATAGAAGGAGAATGGATGACACAAATTACAGAAGGATAAAAATGTTATACATGTAATTAATGTTGTACTTTTTAAATCCAGATTTGATTCTGTGGCACTGTTTGGGGCAAAAGTTCTACCAATGAGTCGTCTGAAGGGTTAGGATATTTATGCAGGCAGAATGCTTCCGATATAAAAACAAATCTCCGGAGAAATAATCATTCTGACTTGAAAATTTACTTTAAGGGCAATATAAAATATAAATACAGCTATCAAAATCAGTGTAAGTATCATTTGCGATCCAGATGAATCTGGTGACTGAAATGTCCTGAGAAAACCTTATTATAAATGTTTTTAGCCTTTAAACTAAATCATGTAGAATGGTGTGTTTTTGATTGTTTCACTTTTTTCCAGTGTAGTGTAAATAAATCTGCACTTTGACACTGCGAGCTGATTAGGAAGCATGGTTATTCAGTAAACAAACAGTGACGAGTAATGGGCTATGAATGTATTTAATGTTTCCCAGATCAGAGTCACAGCATACAGTGTGGAATAATTTCTAAATCAAACAGAAATATCATCTCCTTATTTATATATTTTCTTTCTTTCTTTTTTTTTTTTAAATAATCATCTATAATAATCATTTTAAGTCCATTATTAACACACTTTTTTCACCTTATCAGGTTTCTGATTTTCAACAAAGAAAGTAAGAACAAGACAACAGGCACAGGTCTGGTACACAGCAGATTTAATCATCAGAAAGAGTTTTCCCTAATGGGAATTTATGTGCTTCTTTTGTCTCCCCCATTTTTTAAACCATAAGGCTGCCAAGATTATTAATGTAGAAAATTAAATTATTTACCAAATAGTAGTCATAAATATGGTAAAAATCCTGCAGTTGCTTTTGAAAAGGAAAACAGAAAGGTTTATTAATTTATAAAGATGAGTGTCTCTAAAATGAGATGAACAAAAGCACGCCAGTGCTTAAAGCAGTGGTAACATACATTCGGGGTTTTTTTATGAAATGGAGGAAATCTTACACATTCCCCATGCTGCTTTTTAGGTTAAATGCTACTGTAAGAGGCCCAAGAACAACAGCACTTCATACTAGCCTCCATTACACACAGTGACTGAAACCAGTGACTATAACTTACTGAATGAACAGCCAGAATATGATTGTTAGGGGTTGGACAGTTTGGTTCTTTCTAAAGAGCAGACAACCTTCCTGTTGCTTGTAAATTCTTTAAATCTTTAAACTGTATAAAGATCAGAAAAAAAGATTTATATGCTGATCTCTGTGGTAGCTGAATTAAACTTGAACCTGTTGTAATGTTCAAAAAAGAAAGCATTTCATTCACTCATAAAACAAACAAACAAACAATAAACAGAATATTTACAAATATTTTTGTTGTTTTTTTCTTACACTGAAAAATGTACAGTTAAGTATTCTTCTCTGTATATGATCTTTGCTTAGTATATGCTTTCTGAGAACCCGGAGCTTCACTAGGAGAAGAAAGTCTCCATTGTTCACAATGTCGCCCTCTAGTGGTTCAGCATACAAAAAACTCAGAAATAAAGTGTTTTTTTTTGTATACCTCATGTCCATTTCCACTCTGGTATGATTTGCTAAGTTTGGCCATGCTTCCTACCACAAATAGTGATCACGTGGCCAGAGCAGTCCAACAAGTAAAACTCTGAATCATTATTCACAGTTTTTTTTCCCCATGGAACAGTCTGTTATTTATGTATTGATGGTTTTGTGTGCCTCTAAGTTCAAATCCAATATGAACTGAATCCAATATGTTGTCCAGCATACGGGATCACTAGTATGCTATTCAGGCAAGGCTATGGACATTTCTATATGTTACAATGCACTGT
This sequence comes from Tachysurus fulvidraco, assembly GCF_022655615.1. Lineage (NCBI taxonomy): Eukaryota > Metazoa > Chordata > Actinopteri > Siluriformes > Bagridae > Tachysurus > Tachysurus fulvidraco. Next base: position 36,669,226 of record NC_062518.1, read on the forward strand.
GCTGTTTCACACTTCAGTCTCATTTAGCTACAGCAGCAGTCAAAAGTTCTTCCACATATAAGCTTGTAGACAAAAGTGTATATCTCCACCCTTTCACTCCCAGAACTCAGAATGAGACAAAAAATTATATAGTAGTAAAAAATAATGGAGAAATAAATTAGATTCCATAATTCCGTGGGTTTGTGTGTGTGTCACACCTTCCTTATCTAATTTCAAGAGAAGGTCAGTGCATGTACAGTACAATCAGGCTATACAGTGATAAAAAAGAAAGCTAAGCAAGCCTCAAATTGACTGATGTATCCTCATTGTGTTGAACGTCTAGGCTTTTTTCGTCTGCCTTGATCACATTGGCATCTTGAAGGGTCCATCTGCCACCTGTAGTGGCACATAACATTCATTTTAGTGCCTCCCTTTTCTGTGCTTATTGTAACCATATATAAGGAGCGTGCAGTATTACGTCACACAGAAATTCATTTGATGTTAAGGGCTCAGCTTCACTAAAATTCACTCGCAAATGTATACAAAAAAGATTCACTACATGCTCAGCAGCAGCTTGAATAATAGTGTGCCTGAATGTTGACAAAAAGTACAATGGAGTAACTTCATGTGGGGAAATACAAAAGATGTAAAATTTACACTAGAGGTCTGCAACTATTCTTTCTTGCACAGCTTTTTCATTTAGCATTTTTAAACTTCCCTTCGGTAAGAAATGTTCTCGCAAGGTGCTGACATGCATCTCACAGCTCATACACATGTTCTGTACATGCACAAATGCACGCACACACAAAAGCATACCGACTCACACCCTCTAGAATACTTAAAATGAACAGTCTCTAGAAATAAAAGGTGCAAACAGGAGAAAGACAAAATGACGTGTGAAGGCAGAAAAACAAGTGTAACCCTGTAAAGATTTTTCCTAAGCCCCATTATACAAGCTGAAAAATGGCTACATATGTGCATCATGTGTAACAGCGCCATCTGACTTATGACAGTTCACTAGTATACTGAAGAGAAAATACTGCCTTCTACAATGGCCAAATCTCAAACAATAGCACCAATAATTATACACTGGTATGAAAGAACATCAGGGTAACACCACAAGTGGCAGAAAAGACAGTGGTGTTGGTGGTGCACACAAGAGCAAAGCAGGTAAGAAGGTTTTTGAGCTATGAGATGTTCAGTAAATTGTTAAAACAGTGCTATTGTGTCCAATTGTACCTATAAACAACCAACTTCTGCCAATGATTTATATATACAAGAAGAAAGCCACTTGATTTTGTTTATGAAAAATGAGAATGAATAAGACAACAAAATCTGATAGAAAGCAAGCAGGCTGGCACTTTCTTTCCACTGCCAGATCAATGGTGTTATTTTCTCAGATGTATTTTGGATCTCGTTGCAGAGGTGCATTATAGTACTTGGCACCAAGATTGCTGGTAGAAAGAACAGAACAATGTGTTGTGTATCATTTGCTTATTACACATATGTTGTGGATAAAACTGACTCCCCTGCGCATCACACTAGATCACAGAGCATGTCCAGATGATTTGATGAGGACAGAGATGTAGTGCAAGATTAGAGACAAAATAATAGAGGGAGCAAAGACAAAAAGACAAACACTAGAGGAATCTCTTGAAAGAAGAAATGTAAGGCTGATAGATATAGTCATTCAGCCTAGAGAGGGAAGAGCAAAGAAAACTAGAAAAATCCTACAATTTCTCTCTCACATATATACATATATATATATATGTGCACATGAGACCATTCCTGACAGTCACTTTCTCCCTGACGGACTACTCCTTTCCACTTAGAGCACTAAGGGAAAAAAATCCCAAAGTGACACTTAATGGACAATGTGTCCTTGTTAACTGTAGCTTGTCTTATCTGAAAAAGCAGTTTTTCTAATGCAAACATATGCAGCTCATTAATGCTGTTCATGGTTGTCTATAAGAGGAGAACCAGGAGGCCCCATTTTACTTCATCACCAAGGAGCATGAGAGAGAAGGATAGAGAAGGGACAGGAAAAGATGGCAGTACTATACACGGGTGGTGGAGTGCTGGTGAGGCAGTGTGTTGTTGTGGCTGGTGGTGGAAGGAAAGGCGCTGAAGGCGTGGAGCTGCTGCATGCCTGCAATGCTGCTAGGTATCATGGTGATGGTGTTGGGAGTCATAAGAGGAACATCATCTGGTGCCCGCCGTAGTGCCAAAGTGTAGTCCGGGGGGCATGCTGGTCGCAGTGGCTCCATGTCCCGCTGCTCAGATCGCTTCAACTGCAGAGACATGAGCTCCTCCTCTTGGCTGTGCGCCAGGTCATTGGCTGGTACGCCACGCTGTGGGGATAAGCGGTGACGCCGTGATTCATGCCGCCGGTCTCGTTTGTAGTAGAGTGCAGCAAATGCGAGGATATTGAGGAACAGCAGAGATGCACCCACTGCCACTGTGACACTCAACTCAGTGGAGTAATCACGTGCATCACTAGGAAATGGAGAAAAACGTGGCCTCTCTGAGCCCTCAGGATCTGGATCTGGAGGGAAGGTGGGGTACGGTGGTCGTGTCGCATGTGCATCAGGGCTCTTCCAGTGTGGAGGTCGTGGGGGCAGGCGGGTGGTCAGGAACGGGAGTTCTTCATGCAGGTTGTGCAGGTGAGGCACCAGCTCCAACCAGAAGGCTACTTTGTTGGCACGGTAGTTGTCACGGATACGTGGCTTCAGGCCAATATGCAGGTACTGCTTGTCCTTAGAGTTGAACTTGGTCCAGATGACCTCCTCAAAGCGGTTTGGCTTTGTATGGATGAACTTGGTGTCCTGGGGGACTGGCAGGTTAGGATCCCTGATAAAGAATAAGTTTAAGATAAGAAAGCTTAAATCAGACAGTTTCATTGCATGTAAAACCTTTTTTAGCTGACCTATGATTATGCAAAACCAAAATGCACTATTTCTGATTAACCAGAGAAGAACTTGGTTACAAAAGACTTATAAATTCAGTTCCATGCTTTCAACACAATAAGAAAATGAAGGTCTTTATCATAAAAACAGCATTTGAGAGTGAACTTATTAAAAGTGGATACAATCTGAATGGATGTAGGTGGCTCAAAAACATACCCAGTTTTGGCAAAGTTGGTCCAGTATGTCATGACCACTGCACTGAGCATGACATCATTCTTGGAAAAGTTGCACGGGAACAGGTCTGTTGCTCCAATCATGGGGACACCAAACACGTACGGGATCTCATCCCCATGTGCAGCATCTGCCCACTCAGGCCGTGTCTCTGTCTGGCAGTGATGATAAAATGTGTAGAAATATACTGGGGACTGGTAATCTGCATGCAGCTTGGCAGTGGCCACAGCTGGAGCCACCCACTGGTGGTCTGTGAATAATGCCAGCAGGGTCTTACGCCGCATTTCACCATTATCACGATCTGCCCAGTCTGTGTACATAAATTTGATGGTCTCCCTCAAAATGTCTTTACCTAGAGAAAAATTGAATAAACAAAAATTTAAAAGAGAGAAGAATGAATGGCATACATTTCTAAAATTAGAAGTGTAAAGAGGGAATACATCTTTTTAAAAGTTTTATTCCTTCATTAAATATTTGTATTCATACCCATGATTATAATGGAGACCCCAGTGTGTATGATTTAGAGACAGACTAAAAGGCTTCTGGTGATTAAATCCCATTTGTTTATACAGACCCAGACTCATCATTCTTTAAAGCAATTTTTTAAAATTAATAATTAATTAAAAAAAATATATCCACCAAACTCTCATCCTAAATGCTGAGAAACAACCTTGGTAATGATCACACAAACTCATGACTACACTCAGAAACACTCCAATATAGAGACAGTGCTGTATGAGACCACAGACTGTGTAAGACTGCAGAACATCCATTCTAGTTTGTGGAACTTCAGAACATTTTGATTGCATTTTGTAATCCCTCCAATTAAGCATAACTAAGACTTCATAACACTGACCTTCAGGATATCCATAGAGATTGTCCACAAAGTTGGAAATAGTGTAATCGAAGGCTGCAGCTGAAATTCCCTCCTCACTTTCTGAGCCACCATCATCCACAAACTTCAGGCCCTCTCCCTGGTTTACACCAATCAAAAGGTCATAATTCAGGAACTCCCCCTAGTGGACACAGTGTGGAGGTTACAACATTAGGCCATCAAATCACAAGCAAATCACACATTTCTGATTCTCCAATAACTGATAGGCAACAACTGGCTCATTGCTAAAAAATCATTGTTTTCATAGCTCTGTCTATTAATCCTAACAGAGAGAGCATGAAAGGTATCTTTTAGCAGAAAATCAGCAAACCTCAGCATTATTATTTAATCAAATGTCATGCAAAACTGCATTGAAATAATTATTTAGTATCAGACCTGGAACAAAGAAAGAGCTTTCATCTTACATCAATGCATACTAAGTGATTTGCAAAGAACTATAATGCAACATGCAATTAGTGATATTCTAAGCTCAAATAGAAGTAAAAATAAGGCTAATTTAGGAGGAATTAGGACCATTTTGGCAAAGCTTCTGGAAACAGTAACAGCATTGAGCCTCTTCTTGTAAAGTCTAATGACACATGTAGGAAAGAAACTTGTGCCACTTCTCTTTGCAGCATATTTCAAACTCGTTCCTGCCTTTGCTACATTTGTGAACATGAAACTCCGCTTTATGAACACAAGTTATCAATAGAAATCAAAACTAAAGACTGAGAAGGCTTTTCTAAAACATAGGTTTTGTATTTTTTATCAGACCATTACTGAAAGTTCCATCTAAGCCTGACTTGTAACTTCCTGTCAAAAACAACCAAGTTTTAGTATTTAGGATACTGATATTTTCAATACTCATAAGAGCAATTAGAAAATATTCTATATTGCTCTAATTCAAAATTACAAAAAAATAAATGGATGCACCAACTTGGAGGAGCTGGAATATCTACTGGCTCATGCTGCAAGTACTGACAAGGACCTTAACAAAACACAACCTAAAGACAAATCAGTCAGGAAGGATAAGAGGAGATTTGTTGTCTATGGCTATCACCCGCAAAACCGTTCAATTATTGGGGGTGTCTTGTTATTGCCTCTCCTGTGCACCTACTTGTTGCTTTCTCTTGCAGCAAAGCAGGTGAATCTGATTCACAGTTACATAAACTTCCTAAATAGACAGATTGATATCCCTGACATTTAGTTGACCAACCTAAACTAACACACTCATTTTGTGATGATTATGTGTTCTAAGAGAAATCTATCGTGTCCAGTTGTTGGATTGTGTAAAGTTTCTATTTTATAAACAGAATTTAAAATTCTCTTAGAAAGTTCCAATAGTTTTAGGAGCTCTCTGTTAAAAATGGACACAGTCCATGTGGTCCTCAGGTCATAACAGCTTAATGTTTTCAATGATTTAACTCATTATTTCTGGGAACCAGGACTGGGGAGCTGCTGAATATTTCTGTGCCCCCGTGTCATAATAAGCACAGAAACTAAACTAATCCGCCTCAGGCAAGTGGCATGCTTACTCTATAGCTGAACCTTAACGCTATTTAATGGTACCTGTTGCATGAGAATCTCTGGGTCATCAGGCACCACATCTCCATCTACCACAGGGCCGAAGGCAACATGATAGCGTGCAGGTTGTATATCCTGATCCACTAGCTCCCTGAAGCTTTTTCTCCTCAGGCAGTCCACCAGATCAGCAGTCTCACTGTACGAGCAGCCAACCTTACGCGCCAGGATTTTGGTGTATTTTAGCGGTTGATAGTTGATGGACCAGCTGGAGATGGCTGAACCGCTCTGGGCAATAGCTCTCTGGAAGAGGCCTGCAGGACACCACAATCTCAGCATGTTACCTTCAAGTGTAATTATTATTAGGAATTTTAGGAAATTTGTAGGAAAATTATTAGTAGGACATTTTTAAATTCATTTATATTGCTGTGATCCTGCAGGTTTTTGAATACTGAAAACTGATGGCTAATATTATGTATTAAAAACGTTGCACAGAGTATTTGTTTGATTATCATCTATTTCACTTTGAATGATGTAAAAACAGTGATGATTATGTAGAGAAAGCTACTGTGAGTGGAAAAGATGCAACCATGATCTGTTAAGCCCAAGAATTTCCTATCATCAAAAATGGAGGTACACATTTAATGTAGGAATGATACTACACCTTTTAGTACAACCCTTTTCTCCTTGAATATTTTCATTAAAACATTGCAGCCTACTTGATACAGTCCATTAGGAAAACCTTTATAGCAAGTTATTAGGTTGTTAAACACAGTGATTAGTAGTTAAACACGGTGCTGTTCCCATCGATCAGCAAATAAATCTGCTTCTGCATTCTAAAAATATGAAGAAGAAGGTTGTGTTTTTTTCTCATTTTACTCAGAGGGAAGTAGTGATACTATGCTTAAGGCTCTGGGTTGTTGCTCTGGTGGTCAGGGTTCACTGGCACAGCACTGCCAAGCTGCAGATTTTGAGCCCTCTCTGCACCAGGGGTTCTGGGTCATGGCAGAACCCGTGCTCTCACCCCAACTATCAAAACAAGCTGGGATAAGTAAAGAAAATAATTTTAATAACAACGACCATCTTTCAACTTAAAACACATTCAGCACATTTCAGGCTGTAAACAAGGGCAGGCTAAGTATAAAAATCTGCTGAAGAACAGGAGACCCCTAACTTTTAAGCAGTATTGTTTCATTATATTATTTGATCTATTCACAAGGATTTAGTATAAGCACTGATTTGAGGCTGCTCTATCTAATTCAGTATTAAGCACCAACACTATCTAGCTTCCACCTTGCTAATCTATTTGTTAATTCTATAGAGAGTTATTGAGTCAATAACAGTAGAATAAAACACGTGTTTGCCTTATTTCAAGGCTTCAAATGTGTCCAGATGTATTATTTACTAATGTTATTTACACTTAGCAGTCTTAAAGACACTAACAGTGTTATTTCTGCTGGAAAAAGAATGTTATAACACATAAAGTCACACAGAAGATCAGGAATAAAATAAATAAAAAATACAAAAGGATATCAGTTTATATATCCTTCTTATCCATACACTGAATATGCAATATACACTGTGTGCAAAAGGCATAATACCTGCTGTGAATAATTTGAACCTTTGCTTCTTTTATCTCATAATTTAATTATTAAAGGTTATGAGACTTAATCTAGGAAATATAATGTGACTGTAGTAGACTGTAATTAAGTGGCTGCTAACGTGCCCTGTGGTCTTTTTCTGCATGCTTCCGCATCTCACAAATGTCAGAGAGCACAACAGAAGTCCAAATGCATGTAAAAAGAAAGGAAATGTAGAATGTGAGAGCTGTCTAGAGTTCATTTGAGAATGTTCACGTTGGATGTGTCGACTCTGTTGAAGCTTCACATAAATACAGAAAGTTAAGTAATTTAAAATAAACTAATCCGTCAACAGATGTCGTGCTGCGACTTCCAGTATGAGCAACCTAGCAACATGTTGCTGATAATAATGAGAACTATTAAAATAAAATTACTCCTTCTTGCAGGAAAACAATGTCTTTGAAGAGTTTCAGTCAGGTTTTAGGCTCAATCATAGCACAGAAACTGCGGATGTTAAAGTTACAAATTACTTGTTTTTTGCTTTGACCCAAAACTGCATGTCACTATTAGTTCTACTTAACCTTAGAGCTGCATTTGACACTATAGATCACAACATTCTCTGTGTAACATTCTATACAACAATACCTGTTAACATGCAAAATTACACAGGTATTCAGGCACAGGCTTTAAGTTGGTTTAGATTCTACCTGTCTGATAGATACTATTTTGTAGATTTAAATCCTGCAGTTTATTGAGTTAATTATGGGGTCTGTCAAGGATCAGTTTTAGGACCTCTACTTTTCTCTATATACATGCTTCCCTTGGGAAGCATCATTAGAAGGCATGGGATTAGTTTATATTGTTATGCTGACAATACCCCGTTCTATATCTCATCAATACCTGATTAAATATCTAAATTGTCTAGTTTAAGACAATAATTAAGAAATAAAACATGGGATGACCTGTAATTTTTATTGTAAAATTCTGATAAGACAGAACTATTACTTATCATTTCAAAAACCAGTACACAGAAACTCTCACAATTCAACTTCCATTCAAAAAAAAAAACTTCCTAACTCAACAGTGAAAGACCTGGGTGTTATATAAGACAGCAACTTGTGTTTGGAAAATCATATTGCCCATATTACAAGCACAGCCTTATTCCAACTTAGAAATATTGCCAAGCTAAGAAACATCCTATCTGTATCTGATGCTGAGAAGCTAATTCATGCATTCATGACCTCCAGACTGGACTATAATAATGCATTACTAGGTGGTTGTATGCATCTTCAATAAATATGTTACAGTTAGTGCAAACTGCAGCTGCCAGAGTTCTTACCAGGACAAGAAAATATGATCATGTAACCCCAGTTTTATCATCTCTACACTGGCTACTTGTTAAGTTTAGAATTGATTACAAACTGCTGCTACTTACGTACAAGGCTCTTAACTATGTAGCTCCCATGTATCTAACCAGACTTCTAACACGTTACAATCCTTCATGCTCTCTGAGATCACAAAACTCAGGACTTCTGGTAGTTCCCAGAATATCAAAATCTGCTAAAGGCGGTAGAGCATTTTCATATTTATCTCCTAAACTTTACAATACTGTTAGTGTTCGGGGTCAGACACACTTTCTCAGTTTAAATGTAGATTAAAGACATATCTCTTTAGTCAGGCAAACACATAATACTTCCCATGCTCTATTACATCTGATCAAATGCACATTATCAGCTAGTGATTGCTAATATTATGAACAGCAGCTATGCTAATTCCTATTCACTGCTTTTTCTACCCATTAGGAGGCATCCAGTAACTGTACCAGCTCCAGTAGTGTTCCATGTCATGAAGATTTTGGACCTTCACAGAGATGAGGCCAAACCTGTGAGGATCCTGAAGCATCTAGAGATGTACCAGCTCCAGTTTGATTCCGCTTCATGAAGTATTCAGACATTCTATGAGGAGATGCCAACTACATGTGGCCTTTTAAGAACAACAACCTCCATATCAATACACAATTGCCAGACTATATACTGTATTTATAAATCACACCCTCTACAGTCACCCAAATGAGTCTGTTTTGAGTCTGGTTCCTTTCAAGGTTTCTTTCAAGGTTCCAACTAAGGGAGTTTTTCCTTTCCACAGTCGCCTCAGTCATCTCAGGCTTATTCATTGGGATAAATACAAACACATTTAAATATAAGTCTAATAATTTTTGTATTATATTAATCTACATATAATATTGAATTTCTTATATTATGTTTTGTGAAGCTGCTTTGAGAAGATGTCCATTGTTAAAAGCACTATACAAATCAATTTGAATTAAATTGAAAATTAAGTCTGATTTTGTTAGCTGGATTACCCCATATTACGCTACATTCTTCTGAGTATGTTTTCTTTTTTTTTTGCCTTCATGACCAGCAATGGGAAATAGTCTGCTGGTCAGCCCTTCTCTTCATTTTTAAAACTAAAGTACCTGTAGTCTTAAAGTCAAATGTCAGTAATCAAATGCTGAGTCAACAGTTGGGTGTTACAAATGTGTGAAAGATGTTTCTATCTAATTTATTATGACAAACTCGCAATTGATTTGGAACCCCAATTAGGTGATACAATAAATTGAGTCTACAGTACATATGTTTCAGTTTGTTCCTTTTACAGGGAGTTTCTGTGACAGGACATAGTTGGAGAAAAGACCAGGAGCAAAACAAACACAGAACAATGTGAAGGTTACAATGAAAATGAAACATGAAATAATAATTGAACACCAGTGTAATTACAGTTAAAGCCAATGTTATACATTCAGGCAAAAGACAATTACATCAGTTAAGGTATCTTCTCCATTTTGAAAATAATACTTAATATGAGATAGATTCATTTCAGCTTTTATTTGCAATATCAGATTTTTAGTGGGTCAAAAGGTTACAGTTTTTTAGTATTTGGTGGAATTGCATTTAAGGCATTAATTCTAATTAATGTTTCTGCTCATTGTTGTCAATTTCTCCTGAGGAAAGTCAGTATGTTCCTGGTCCTTGATGCCCAGGGCTTTGTGTCTGGCCAGTCCAATAATTTCATTTTGTTAACCCATTTTCTTACAGCTTTGGTGATATGTGCAATATCTGTTGGAAGACCCTATTACAACCAAGTTTTTATTTTCAGGCTGAGACCCTGAGCTTTTCCTTCATTGTTTCTACATAATCCTCCTTTCCTAATGATGGCATCTACTGTATTTTCTGAAGAACACCAGTCCACTTTACACCTAAACACTGTTTAAAGTCACTTTTATGTATGTAAAAGTTTGACCCACTGAAATTCTGACATACTAAATTAAATCTGAAATAAATCAATAAGTCTGTAATGTATTATTAAAACAAACAAACAAGCAAGCAAACAATCAAAAAATCTCGTGTGAACAAAGAAATGTAAATGTGTCACAATTATTTTGAACACTTCCCCACCAGACCACCAGAGGGCAACAAAGTCCATATTTGATTTTGTTTAAGTTACAATGCGCTTTAGTTCTGATTCTTGTCTTTTCTCCTGTCCTGTCATTGGTTGTTGCCTTAATATTTCTGGATTATTCACACCGGTTTAGTATTAAGTCAACAAAGTCACAAAATTAAAGACCCTGTATTTCACCCAGTTTTTGTCTTGCAACTGTTTGATACCACTGTGTTTGTTATGCTGCAGCACTATTCTAGAGTTTGTTTTTGCTTTGTTTCTGAGTTTCAGCTTTATAGCTTTTATGTTAATTAAAGGATTTCTGCAATTGCATTCACCTTCAGCCCTGTAACATCAAGTTGTGATAAACCGAGAATGAATATCTTTAACCTAGGTGAAGTTAAACATTTGGTTAAATTAAGCTGAACTGAACAAACAAAGGTTTTCTTCTTCTTTTATTTGCCCATGTTTATTCATCTGCTTTTAGCATCCAAATTCCCAATTACTAAAGCAGTCTGAGGTTTTTATTTGTGCATGACTGCATTCTCACTGCGTATAAACATGACATCTCGTTACTTTAGAACTGAGGTCTTCCTAAGGGGGTTAACACAGATAACTGACTAAAGCTGAGCTGAAATGGTTGGCATTCATAGACAACACTTGTCAAGGCTTACCTTCTGTGACTGACAAGTCAGGGTGTGGTGAGGATGACAGTGAGGATGAGGATGTTAGAGATGCAGATGGACACTTTTTTGACAATGGAGAAGAGTAGATAGTATGGAGACACACACAGCAGTGACAATGAGTGTAGCGACTGTAAGTGGGTAAAAAAACTGTTAGATAATTGGATAAGGAATAATTCAGACATGCATCAAGGGATAATTCAGACATGCATCAAGACAAAAAAGGTTTTACATGTCTAAAAAATAGAGACTTTATAGCAAATTTATAATAATAACAACCGGTATTTGATAGACCTTTCTAGCTAATTTAACAATATAGTGTGGTGTACATGTATTTAGGATAATTTAGCACCTACGGTGTCATTTACAAATTTTGGGAACAGAAATATTAAGGTAAATGAAAGCTGTTACAGCCACATGAAGAGCTAAAATATTTAAGTAAAATTTCTCGTTCTCTTTTCGTGTTTACATTTATTTACTGTACTTTCCATTCATATCATATTTGGAAAGGTACTAGAAAAGGAAACATCTCACCCTCTTTCATCAGCATTTTGTATGTAATTCAAAGTTTAATTCAAATTTTTATTATGCAATTTTCATTTTAACTTAACATTGCTATTGAAAACAACTGCATTCGCAATGACCTAATTTAAATATTTTCAAAGTTTGTTTTACACGTGACATTATTTACAAAACTCTGCCACTAAGAGTCTTACCCTCAGAGTGATGGGAGAGGATTAGCAGGTTGATGCATGTGGCTCCAGCTCCTGAGCCAAAGATGGTGATGCGCTCTGGATCACCTCCAAAGTGGCCAATATTCTCATTCAACCAGCGCAAAGCTTGTATCTGGTCCAGGAGCCCATAGTTCCCTTTAGCAGACTGATCTCCAGTACTGAGAAACCCTGTGGAAGAGTGAAGCAAAAAATTATCGTTGTTGAAACATCAGTTCTTGGATAAGGACAGCATAGCCAGGAGGCAAATCACTAATATTTAATATTTTTTCTCAAAACCCATGAGTTAAGAAGTCATCCAATAGCTAGATATTTCTTGCCAGAAACAAGCAGTTTTGATGCCATTCAGACCAAAACCAAGGTACAGTTAAAACCAATAGATACAAAAGACTAAAAAGAGCCATGGGATAAAAGAGCAAAAGAGAGAGGCCCAGAGTAAATGAAAAAGGGAACAGAGAAATTAGAGAAGGAATCAGAGAGAGGAATATAGAATGAGAGGGAAAAAGGGAATGAGAGTGAGAATTGCAGTAGGGAAAAATGAAATGAGAAGGAACTTAGGTTGTGCTGGGTATTTTGAGAATAGATAAAGAAACTGTTTCATTTGTATCTAGCAACACTACTGCTACATGATTAAAGCTTTAGTTACGCGGTGTTACGCGGTCAAGCTTGACTCTGCATAGAAAACACACAGATGCTGAGTTTTCAAACATGCATTGCAATGCACTTCTTCCTTTTCCCATATGTATTGTTTCTCATAAATAATATAGAATATATAACATAGAAAAAAATGAACGGACTTTCTCAGACAAAATATGTTGTAAATAGGTTGTAAATATGAATAGTATCATGACATGTAACATAACTGTCTGTCCAACTACAGTTTTACAGACATGTCTTACAGAACTATCTGCTGAGGACCACAATACCTGAACCCTCTCTCACATTCACACTAGTCCAATTACTAATCAGACCCTGGCACAAACACAGTATACAAACACATTCAGTTCACTCATTTTTTGTGAAGTATACATACTGTGTTGTTCATCATCAGTTGATGCCAAGCATTGTTATTGTGTTTGATTGCCCATTGTGACCTTGCTTCTTTGTATCTCAATTTCTGCATTTTGCCTAGCCCTTTTATTGTTGTTTGTTGATTGCCTGTTCCTGACTTTGATTTTGACTCATCTTTAATTTTTTGCCTGAACTTTATTATACTGTTTTACCTGCATTTGGGTCCATGCATCTATCCTGAATACCTCACCTCTTTATGGACCCAACAGACAGCAAAAAGTTGTGCCAGGCAACCACTCCAGCCTATGCTGTTCCCTGACCTATAATCACTTATAAATTGCTCATCCAGAAAAGAATCATGAAACATGGAGCTAAGAAGCACCACTTTGAACAACTAAAGGATGACCACCACTGCACCACTTCCGAAACATCCAGACCCCATAATCATAGTTTAGCTGGATGGGAGGGGACATGCTCTTTCAAAGAACAGGAGACAAACCCATTCCCCATCCAGTGCCCTTATTCCCTATTAAGCTATGATCAGCGGACAGTAATTAATACACATGTAACCTAGATGGGAGGCCTTCACCCATTCATAATCTATATAGACCACATGAACCTGGAGCACATCAAATCTGATGTAACTTGGTTCGGGCACATTAGGCACTGTTTTTCTAAAGACTGAACTTCACTCTTACCTATTGGTCATGGATCTAAGAATGCTAATGACTCACTGCCCCTTTTCAATTCTTTTTTAAGACACTCAACTGGGACACAAACAGAGAAATTAGGGAGGTCAAAAGAGTAAGAGTCCCTACCCAGTGCCAAGCAGGAAGGATATCTGTTCCTGTATCACTGCAGGACAAACTTATCTCATGAGCTCACACTTCTACCACAGGACACTAAGGCAAGTATACTTGTGACCATGCAAGATATCCATTAATTTGTATACTCAGCACACCTGTATTGTTCCATGAATACTACCCACAGATAAACCCCTTCCTTTGCCCACACCATAAAAAACATGTTCTCACATTGCCATCAATATAATCACTGATCTCCCCCCTTCCCTGAAATACAAGCTCATCCTGGTAGAGGTGGATCAGTTCTTCAAATCCTCAGGGCTTATATCCATGCAGGGCCCACCATCAGCCTTTGAAATTAGTGAACTGGTATTTGACAAAGTGTACCAGTACATTTTCTACTAGTGATTCATACTTTCTTATCTCTCTTTCCCTTATGTCTTGTTTACTAGGTTCTTTGTTAATCTATTTCTACGATATGCAGCTTGGCAGACATGTTCAAAGTACAGATCCATTTAAACTAATAATGACTATGTCGTTTGGTGTGTTATGCTGGATTAATTAAAACAACTGAGAGAAAATTCTAGAATTATTTGGAAGTTTATAAACTGAATATGTATTGTCATCTTTCTCTTTCTCTGTCCTCCTTCTCACCTTTCCAAATTCCATAAAACAGCAATGAGCAATATCAATAGCAAATGTGTGTTTCTGCAATATTTTGCTGCTTGCCAGTGTGTAAGCTAGTGTGCTAATCTGAGATGAAGTGTGCGTGTTTGTGTGTGTTTGTGTGTAAGAGAGAGTGAGTGGAACTGGAGAGAGTCCAGTTCTATATCACGTTAGGATAATTATAGGCTTGTGCTTGTTT
>NC_062518.1:36688847-36711347 GCF_022655615.1 Tachysurus fulvidraco
TAGCTCCATTCTATGATTGTCTGCCGCCTGCCCCGACCTCCTGCCTGTATTACTGTTTCTGATTTTTGCCTCTTATCCAATATTGTGTTTGCTGATTCTGACCTAAGCCTGTTGTACCTTGAGCTTGAATTAAAGAGCATGCAAATGGATCCTCTGTCTCATGACCTGTCGTTACAATACCGAGCAGGTGCTAAAGATTGTCATTAGGTGACACAGAAACAGATGTTTCACCAAACTACTAAGGTGAGGTTCTGAAAGACAGTTTCGTGTCACAAGTCATACATCAAGACTGAGCGCAACAACAAAACACAGGGCCATTATACTACATCAGCCAGGTCTCTTCCAGGCAAAGATTTCAAATCAGACATACAGAAGACAATGAACGAACAGATGAAATCAAAACCAGTGTTTATTGATAGTTCATCTGATTGGTCCCAAATTGAATCTGCAGCAGGACAATGACCCCAAACCTCAGCCAATGTTATTAAGAAATATATTCAGTGCAGAGAAGGTAGACAGCATAGACAAGGAGTTCTGGAAATGATGGTACTGTATGGCTGTCACAGCCCTGATTTCAAAGTCATCAAATCTGTCTGGGATTACATGAAGAGGCAGAAAGATGTGGGGCAGCCTACATCCATAACAGATTTGTGGTTAGTTCTCCAAGATGTTTGGAACAACCCACCTGTTGCAAGTTCAACCTATCTGTGTGCTTGTGTACATAGAAGTGATGCTAGTTTACAGGCAAAGGGTAGTTACAACTTTTATGTTCATTTACTTTCCATTTTGTTAATAAAAAAAACAAACAAACAAATTAACACTTCTATTTTTGAAAGCACTCAAACTTTAGAGCATTTCGCACCTGCCTAAAACCTTTCCACAGTATCGTATGTTTGAAGCCGAAGCAAGAAACACTGAGAATTTAAGGCCACGACACCCAATTAGATAACTGCAGAACACCCAAGCATAAAAATAAATCTTTTTTCACATTTCAATGACACTAATGTTGACAATTACAATGACAACACTGACCGGTACTATTCCTATATTGTCGGCTTACAACTACCTGTATTTTAAATCCCATTTTTACAACTGACTACAGTTTACAAATTTTTCTAATAATGTGCTTTGAAAGTTTCCTTACAGTTCTTGTTTTGTGACTAGACACTCCAGTTGGTAGGACCTTAATTTGACCAAATGTGTCCATAAACACTATTTTGTCAGCAGGTTTGTATGACTTCCACAGTACTACATGACTCAACTTTTAGTATTTCTCACAGTCTGCTCTTTCACTCTCGAGGTCCAATGGAGGCAAACCAAGCACATGCTGAGAAAATCACAGCTTATACAAATCTATTATCTTGCAGCATAATTAAAATATGCAAATACTATGATAAAACAACACTTTTCATCGCAACAGCAGTCACTGTGGCAGCTTCTGCTGACTGTGGATAATATTTGAATGTATCTGTCAGATAAAAGGCCAAGTGCATTTATATGCACCAAAGTGAAGAGGACTGAGGAGGATTCGGGTGAGTATGTGAGAGTAAGGATTATCCATTTATCTGGATATGTTGCAAAGATGTTCAAATTTTGTGCTTAAGGTTTCTAAATACCAAAGGAAACCTGTTACAGTAAAACTGAAACTGAGCATTTTATTACTTTCCAGATCCACTTTTTATAAGATCATCAGCATGGGTTGTATTCACAAAAATGATAACAAATAATCTTTTTACTCAGTATACAATTATTGAAAGAAAGCTTTTCCCCTACAATCTAACTATTTCTAATGTGCCTCAAGGCTAACAGCAGAAGTCAGTAAACATAGAATCATAATGAATCATAATGAAATCACCTTAAATGACATAAGCATCAAAGAGGAAAAAAATGTAAAAGGAAAAATGATCAAATAAAAGGAAAAGTTATTCAAATGTTGGTTTACCATAAGGCACAAAAAACTTTAATGATCCTCTGCACAGATGTCTTAAGCACATTTATCCTAAAAGAGGTAAATAAAAAAAAGTAATTCGTACAAATGTAGAGGTCTGGGGGAATAACAGTGTGTTCCAGAGGAGAAAGTGGTCTAAGAAAGAAAAGAACTAAAAGACAGCCCAGAGAGAGGAAAAGTGCTTTCTTTTAAAAATGCTGCCTGGAGTGAGACAATTCCAGATAGACAAAGACCAAAAATCTACTTTGAAACAATCACATACTGAGTGTTTTTGTGACCTCTGTCTTCATCGGGGTCCCTACAGAACATTCTTCAACCACGGAGGCAGGTCACAGTAGTCACACTAACAGCATGCCCAGTGATTTAACAAAAAAACTCTTTTCATGACTTGAAACAATTCAGATGATATAACACTCTCCATTTAGCACTTGAGGGCCAGAGTCATTTTATTTCAACCATATCTATGATCTTTACTCCATGTGCAAAGGTCAGCTCACAATGACTTACAGCAAACCTCATAAGCAAATACATATAACTAATTCAAACAAAAACTAAAATAGGAAACACTGGAATAAAAAAAGACCCCTCTTTTTAAGCATAATTAATTTATGCATAAAACATAGACATGTCCTCAGTCATGTTACCTAGAATAATGAGGCCTTTAGAGTCTTGCAAACATAATAAACCCTCATCCAGGGGCCTAAACAGTGGTCATCAAGCCACGGCCAGTGTCAAGTGACATGCTACCTCCCCTAGTTCTTTCAACTCCTCAACCTTGAAGCTGTCTCTGCTCCCTATAAGCTGGAACTAATGGCTATCATTCTCATTCCCACAAAAGTACACAGTACCATAGACCAGGCCCTCAGTATAAACCACATACAGTACACATTGCTGCTGTCACACTACAAAGATCGCCCCTGCTTTGCTCTACTATCCACTAGCCATGAAGACCTCACGCTACAGACAGGGATTTGTCTGTCATCCTGCATGTGATGCCTTCCACTTTCTCCCAGTCTTGACTATGATGTGGTTTCTTGATTCAGTGTACTGTAGCAGAATGCATTCTTCCTTGACATATCTGAAAGTGAGCTTGAGTTTATTGCTCTTTCCATACAACATAATGGTGCTCAAGATGCCAGGTAATCCCATTCACCTACTGCTGAATTTCTTCTCAAATCCTTTCACCAGTGAGACAGTGACGTCTTAGAGCAGCAGGGGCCAGAGTTTTCAGGGAAGGATCCCATGCTTATAGATCCAGTCTAGGGAAACCAGATTTGTTGACAGCCCTCAACAGCATTCAGTTCAGTTCAATTCAAGTTTATTTGTATAGCGCTTTTTACAATTGACATTGTCTCAAAGCAGCATTATAGAACTTAAACATAGAACAAAAGGTTATTATAACAAATATTATAAAGATTAATATAATACAAAATTCAAGATTAATATTAGATAGATTTAAATGTGTATGTATTTTTCCCCAATGAGCAAGTCTGAGGTGACTCAGGCAGCAGTGGCAAGGAAAAACTCCCTAGAATGGAAGGAAGAAACCTTGAGAAGGACCAGCATTATAACAGCGGAACAAGATCAAACCCAGCACACTGAATCTGTGAGAAGACAACATTACCAGCTCCACCACTGTGCCATCCCAGATTTTTATGTAATTCTGAATTGTTCATAATTTCCTCTGTTTATTCTAACAGCTGAACTAAATAAATAATAAACACATGCTAACTAAGCTAACTAATTTCATTTGAATCTATTAGCACAACCTCCTTTTTATTAATGGACCTGCAGCAGTTGATGAAAGCTCAGAGAAAATTGGGCAGTAACAAATGAAACAAGAAGAGAAAACAAGCACCAATAAATGAATGTGTGTGTTGAAGCATCCAAGGAGAGGAGGTGCTCCTTGCAGGCACGTCCTCTGGAGCAAAAAGCTTGGCCCTTTGAGCCCTTGAGCCACACACTCTGCTGTTGCTTGGCAACCATCAATTGCTACTGAGACGAGAGACAAGATGCACCATCTCCAAATAAAGGACAAACCCTCTATGTCCATCTTTCTGTTTATGACACTGAGTGTGTGAGTGTGCATGCAAGAGAGTATGTGAGTGTGCCAGACCACAGGCTCAGGCTAGATTTGCACTTAGAGTGGCAGCCTGTCAGTCCACTCATGAAAATGCAGCAACCGATTCGGTAACTCAGAAAGTAGAGAGAACGAGACAGAGAGATAGACTGAGAGGGAAGAGCAGAGGGAAGAACAGAGATATGGGAATAAAGAACGTGAGGATGAAACGGAGATTTTGGGCTTAGTTCTGTTGTGACCTGTCCTCTTTGTACCTAGTTCACTAATACACATAAACACTCCACATACACACACACACACACACACACACACACACACACACACACACACACACACACACACACACACACACACACACACACACACACACACACACACACACACACACAGACATGCACCTACACCATTATATCTTTAGGGGGAGTTACTGCTCCACTAAGCAGACACCTGCATCAAAACCTCACCCTAAATTCATCATCAGTAACCAATAGTAGGAAACATTTTTGGCTCTTTTACAAACAGAAGTCACATTATTGTGTCAAAAGCCAAACAGCATGAATATGTATAAACATTCTCAAAAATTCAGTCCCGTAAAGAGATAAAAAAACAAAATGATCCTCAGCGTGACTTTCCACTTTAAACATATTTTCAGTACACACATATGCTCACAAATTCAGCTTCAATTATTTACTCTCATTCTCACCCTCAGTTCACATGCACATGCACAGACAGAATAATATTGAGATCTAATCAGGTGGGTCCCATTCCATGCTGTGTAAATCTGAAAAGCTTTATGGAAACGAGAAATTCATCGTTTTTTCATCAATCTCACATTTCAGTTCGACACGCCAGAGTTATTACTCTACTAATTAGCTCCGAGGTCATTTCAGGAAAAGAATTAAATCAGACCCTGATTATAATGAGGAAATGATGATAGGTTCATTAAATATGATGATGGCACTGATTAGCTAGAGACTAAGGAGCTTTATTTTCAATAGCCAATCAATGAGACAGAGCGAGAGAGTGCAAGGGATAAAACCAAATAACCAAAACACAGCATTAAAAAAGAAATCAGGCCCCTTTACTGCCTGTAGACGTCTTGATAAACAAATTTAGCAGTTCCATTAGCAGTAGCAGTAAGCCAGTGTAACAGAATTCTTATGTTGACTGAAGAAGCGAATAGCAGAAGATTTTCAGTCATGATCTTATCTAACCTTCTAATTACTGCCTTTTATTTGGACAGTCTCATTACAGCCAATAACACAGCAGCTTAATTTTCTCTATTCATAAGATGATTTGAGCACAACTTCAAAAATACATACTTCCAAATCCCTGGGCTTTGACTTCCTTGCATACATATATATATATATATATATATATATATATATATATATATATATATATATATATATATATATATATTTTTTTTTTTTTTTCTTGATATGGATAAATTGTCTATATTGTATACGATGTAAATAAAACAATATAGCTCAAGAACTTCTTAAGCAGAAGAAATATTAATGATATTACATCGTATAATATCATTGTTGGAGGTGTGAGTGTGTGTGTTCTGTAGGTCTGACGCAATCTCTCTTTAAATCTTCCTTGGCTGCCGGCTTGCTGATGTCATCACATTAAACTGAACCCGATGATGGAGGTGAATAGCCTTCTCCTGTCTCTCTCTTGTTTCTCTCTCTCCCTCTCTCTCTCTGTAATCTTGTACAGTTCTCTCTTGTCAGCACTCATCCTGCAGCACACAGATCTCTAGCATATCGAAAAATCCTAAAACAGGAAAGCTAGCATCAGAATTTCCTCCCTTACTTTAGCATTTACTCAACATTAAAGCAGGACCATCCACAGGGGATGGAAATACAAACATCAGATTTGTCTTTGTGTGCATTTTATTTGAGTATGTTAGAGAGATTGTGCCAGTAACATAAAAAAATCCACCACATTAAAAGGGTATCCTACACATCAAATATAAGCAGAAGGAGAAGTGAAAGGGAAAATATCTAATGCTCTTCTCTCCAGGTGTATGTATATGTAAATAGTAGATTCTCTTGTACATGACTGGAAAGTCTGTCTGTCCATTCGGTTTGAAATTATAAACACATATGTAAGTGCTACTGCTAGACCAGTGATCCTGACTTTTCCAGAGTGAACATTTAGGAAACACACTAATGTACTGCAGCTTACACTAATACCAGCTCGTCTGTGTCTGACCCTGATTCACTTTGCTATAGTATTTAACCATTTCTCAGATCAAGTTGTGGAGATTTCACGAGCAGACTCATGCTTTGCATAACATACATAATGCATGAAAATCAAACCAGTGGATTAGGTTATTAACTGATATAAACAAAAAGAAATGACATTTTGTTTAGTCATGTTCCTGTCACACTGTAATCAGTGCAAAGAGACAGAACTTATACTTGCAGCTAGACTTGGACCTGATGAGGATTCCTTATTGAAACTGTAAGCATAAAATACCAATATGGTCTCATCATAAAATAGATTCAGGTAGCAGTATCTTACTCAAAACTGAAAAACATCATTTCAAAACACAATACTACTAGTTTGTTAATATGCTAATGCTAGTTAATATGACCAGGTGACAGGGTACATTAAAGTCTTTGAGTTTATTGGTATGTAATAATAATAGTAACACGATCAATGGCTTTTACATGCAGACTGTAAGAATCAAAAATCCTCTAGTATTCAAGGTTCGTCTTTTTACTGTGCTTCATTAAATCTTGTGGCTGCTGGATGTTTCTTTCGAAATCACCTATAAGCATATTATAGTTTATATATCTACAATATTTATATAATTGTAATTTTATATTATATTTATAGATAATATTATAGAAACTAGTTATATATGTGTGTTATTAAATTGAGATTAAAACACTAATTTTTTTCTTGGCCTGTTAATCAGTTAATAAGTTAATCGTTAAAAGTTAATCACTATTAAGCTGTGACAACAACAACAACAACAACAACAACAACAACAACAACAGCAATAATAATAATAATTCTACTTCTTTTTCTTTTAGATTTTGTTGTTGTTCTTCTTCTTTTTCTTCTTCTTCTTGCTATTATTCCTCATATGATCCCTCATGACTACACTAGAAGTGTATGTAAACATGTAGTACATGGAATGACCCTCTGATGTTGTATCACGCATAACTGATCTGCACAATGGAAGAAACATTTAATCTGCAAAGGACACTACGATATTAAGAAATTCTCTTAAACCATTCTCTACAGTTGTAAAGGTGTCTCCAACTACCTGTAAGGAGTCACGACCTTCAAGTGTCGATCAATCCAACTGACTTAAGCAGACATGAATGAACAACACGCACGAAAGAACACATTTCGAGCATCAACCCCATTCCCAACACCCTTGAAAAGTCGATTTCCGCATTTGCCTTTCTAATGTGCATCATCATTTAAATTCTGTACTGGAATCCTGGCACTTCCTCTCTTTACCACACACGCACACACAGAGGGAATGAAAATAAAATGGATATCTCTTACATGGGTTAAGGGCAGCCTCAATTTGCATCTCAGCCATTGACCTGGCACAGGGATCACATGTTAATAAAGTGACAAAAAATAAACAGACAGAATGGGAGGGTGTGAAATCCTCACCTCTGATACGCCCTTGAAACAAAGGCCTGTAAAATGCTTCCTAGTGTTTCTGAGAACTAGCCAACTCTTCACTGCATCAGATGTGATGTGGGCAGCATCACCTCCTGGGACTGCTCATGAGAACTCAACATGACAAACTCTGAAAGCGCCAGTTAATAATAGATCTACTAATTGTGTTTGCTGGGAGTTTTTTCCCCCCCGACTCCATTGTGTATGTGTTGTTTCAGCTCTCACACTTTAAGTGTTACCAAGTTGGCCGGGTGTGGGTGGAGGAGGGGTGACTGGTGGGGGGGTTCGCAAATGGCTGTTAACAAATGACAACACTTGAATGCTGGATTTTCTTTATAAAGATACGTGGATGACAGCTAACTAATGAGATGTGCCTCTGGGATTTAGGACGCCATCACTCCATAGAAAAAAAAGCCACATGTCACGTAGGATTTGATTGCAGTTCCTTACCTAAAATAGCTCTTTCTCCAATGGGAATGGCCTGCCATTTGGGATGCAGCTGTTGTATTAAAGAAAGAGCGATAAGGCTTGCTTTGAGAGTGAAAATCTGAAAATAGTATTTGAGGTCAGTCCCCTCTGCGCTTTACCCACAGATTACCCACAGTACAGACTTCATAGTAGTAGACATTAATAGAGGCTCTATATCAAGTATGTCAGCCCACCCACATAATTCACTTCGACTGGAACAATCCTACTGTACTTCTAACACCAGCACAAGTTCAACACTAGAGTCACTAGTGCTGATGACAACGCATAAGTTAATAATATAATTTTGAAACTTGAACAGATGTCTGTAAATCTTAGAGGGACCTCCAAAGAAGCTGAAACTCCATATGAGTTAACATGTACTGGATTTTAAACTCCCATTTGAAAGGGCATAGTGGAAAGGCATATTTTCACATCGGGCACTAAACCTTTATTGTGCTCTGTTTGAATGTGTCTGTGAGAAGCAGATTTGTACTGAGCATGGAAGACTTTAAAGTGCAACATGTCCTTTCATTTCTGCTTATTATATCAAATTTGCTTTCCATCCATACCTCATGTAAGACGATACATCTATTCTTTACAGTTTTTTCTCTCTCTGTGAATAACATAACCACCTGTGGATTTCAACAGCATTCAGCAGGAGTGTAACGGAATGCCATTATCTATATCTGTATCTGTTTAGTGCTAGTATCTATCTGTATTCTGATTTAACCCAGAAATTAGCCTGCAAGTGTAATTTGTTTTCTTTCACTGAAAAAAACATAAGAAAATAAGAAATATTTTTTCTTACACAAATGATAAAAAACACCACTAACTGTGTAGGCTCGAGAAACTTCAAATAATTATGTCTTTCCTATCAAGGGAATCAATGTGTCCCCTTTGGTGCAGTAACAATATAAATTAAAGCTTATTTCTTTTCTGAATTTCTGGCCAGTTTGTCCAGAAATATGATAAAAATCTATGGTAAAAAAGAATCATTCACCTACTACTCATAAACTCATACTACTCATACTACTCATGTTGCAAGCTTTTTTCTTGCTTCATTTGAGATTCTTGACCTTAAACACACCTCGAGTCTCACCTAATATTCATATTTGTATATGTTTAGAACACATCATCTGTTGAATATAAGGTACAGTAATTGTATTCAGTTATATCCCTTTATAACAGACAGCAAATGTCTTCAATGCCACAAGACACAATATTGCCATCATCCGTTTAGTAAAAAATGAACAAAAACCTTCTTATACTGATATAATTTAGGAACAAGTATGAAAATAAATGCTTTTACTATGTTAATCGTAATACTTTTCTAAATTCCTCTATCATTCTTAAGCTATTAGTACTGCTCTAGTCATCTGGGGAAGTATCACAAAGCATAAAGATTATGAGAGAGTATAAAACATGCACTAATAAGGGAGAAAAATGAGAACTAGCTTTCATGAATGCTCGTCATATTTGACACAAACACAGATTACACTTACACGCTCACACTGACCTCAGCATGCAGGTACACTGCCATGTCACGGTAGTAATGGGAATTAAATTGCTCAATATCACCCCTATTATATGTAGCCCTGCCGTGTCCCTCTATAAGTCAATTCCAAATGTTCTCTTCAAGATAACTGGCATGCACATCTTGTGCTGCACTCTTCAAAACCTCACTCATTCACATTGGGCATTCAGGTACACATCTCCAATCTTTTTTGGTAGCTACTCAAGTCTTGCTCTTGTTCAGCTCTGGGGACATCTTGCTAAATCTCGCTGGGCCACGTTGTCCTCTCTCCTCAGCAAATTAAAAACAGATGCACAATCATTACCTAGGCTCCAAAAACACTGCTTATTATTACTGTACTACAGTTTATCAAAAATTAAGTAAAAAATACTTGCAAGCTAGGAATGTAATGTATCTGTAACTGGTTACAGATTTAAAACTTAAAAGTGTATGAACTGAACTGGAAGGCTTCCCAATGCTAATAATCCCATTGCTGCTTGTACTTCAGTACAGTAGTTCACCACAATATTTTATAATTATTTTAATTGGTCCGATTTGTCCAAAATATAAACTATTAACCTAATATTAACCACGGTGGCTCTTACCAGTTACTAAGTCTTAATAAATGAATGAATTAATGAATGAATCTTTGACATTAATGTTAAAGAATGTGGCATGACTATCTTTCTCCCCAAGCCTCATATGTACAGTAAGTCTTTAGTCTGAATGAATGAATGGATGAATGAATGAATGAATGAATTGACCGATCAATCAATCAATCAATCAATCAATCAATCAATCAATCAATCAATCAATCAATCAATCAATCTTTAACATTCATGTTAAAGAATGGGACATGAAATCTTTCTCCCCTAGTCCTCATATCTGACCTTATGGCCTGCATCAAAATAATTCAAATTTCCCACCCATGTGCCAAACAAATTATCATATTTCTGTCTGAAAAAAAAAATACAGACAGAAATATTTGTTTCTCCTGGAAAAACTCCAAAGAATTTTCATTGGAAGGATGTAGGAAAATTATAAAACAGTGATTAATAATGTAGGGTTCACCTTGAAGATCTGTGTTCAGTAATGGAGGAACAGCAGGATTCACATTTGACCCACCTCAAATAATAGTGGAAGAAAAGCTGCCGTATCTGTATGACCCATGGCTTGGAGTGAAATATCTACAGTATTACTTTATAGTGTATATGAGATTCAGTGAGAGTGTTTACTCTAAAGGGAATAATTTAAGAATCCTCATTGCAACAATTGTCAGGTGCACAGGCAGAATACAGTATAATGTAAAGAGAACAAAGCTGATAGCTTTAAAAGCCCCTGCATTTAAAGTCCATTGAACTTCACGGAGACCTCATGCTGTACTGAGGTTCCTGAACTTTAGGAACACACCGACAGTTTGGTGACTTATTATTAGAACTACAGTACACAATACATGCCACTTATCCTCCAGAGATGGGACAGAAAGTATCTTTCCTCTGTAAATACACATACTCACACTCCCATATGATACAAATCGATCTATGCCTCCAAGGCTCTGGAAGCAATCCGAAAGTGGTGATTGGCAACGTTTTGGCTTGCCGGGCCTGTCCAATTTGCTATTGTCAACCTTTTTCTCACCTCCTTTCTTTCTCCCTATTTTATTTGAGTCTGTCATTGAACAGAAATCTCTAGTAGTTAAATTGTTACAAATAGTTTTGGTTCTTCACCAAAAAAATATATATCTGATATCTATGGCATTTATCAGGCACCCTTATCCAGAGTGACTTACATTTTTATTACAATTTATCAAACTCAGCAATTGAAGGTTAAGGGTCTTGCTCAGGGGCCCAACAGTGGCACCTTGGTGGTCCTGGAATCAAACTCTTGACTTTCTGATCAGTAGTCCAATACCTTAACCACTGAGCTAAAACGTCATAATCAGAGTATTTACCTGCTGGAAACAAGTACCAAATTATGCTGTATTAATTAATAAATGCTATAGAGGATCCGAGCTAGGTAACAGAAGGCTGTGAGTTATGCTTGAACTAGCTGGTGTTAACATGTAGATGGAGAGATACCAGTGGTGCTCTTGTTGCATTTACAGTACAGTTACAACATTTGGCAGATGTCCTTATCCAGAGCGACTTGTATCTCATTTATACAGCTAAGCAATTGAGGGTTAAGATCCTTGCTCAGGGGCCCAGAGGTGGTCATTTGGTGGACCTGGGATTTAAACTTACAACCTTTCCCTGTCTCTAGCCTCTTGAGAAACCCCAAATACTTGCAGTTCTGCTCAGTCCTATTTTGTTCTTCTAAACGATTTAGTTGGTTCACTTTAGTATGCATCACCTCTATCCAATACAAACCTCAGTAAGAATCTCGTTTTCCCTTTTAAAGGCATGAGCAGTTTCCATAACAGATAGCCTTGATCTTGACAGGACCACCAGCAGCAGCGATTCATCTATAAAAAAGGTACTTATTCACAGTACAGTTCAGGCTGTGATGGGAGAAATAAACCTCTCTGTTGCTTGAGGCATTAATATGTTAATAATCCTTAAAAAGGAGCAATGTTCACAATGATTACACCAATTTGCTGCTGTATTTTAAAATTCCATTAAGCAAAACTTTCTCGAGTGAACTGTTGCGGGTTTTTTGGGTGGTGGTGGTGGTGGGGGGGATACTGGCAGCAGGGTGTGTAATATGCATTAATGCTTTTACTAAAAACTGAAATAACTTATAGTCTCATTTTGGCAACTGGCCCTGTGGTCTATGTCCTAATACTTTATTAAGTGCCATAGATCAAGGGAAGAGAAATGAGCTCTGTAATGTAAAGTTAAACAGCTTCTGTTCATACTGATTCAGCATTGAGACACATGTCGACTCTGTGTCATTTGCAGTATGGAATGAATCTGTGTACTAGTTGTGTTTCCTAAATGTAATTTTCACTTTAACTAAAATTCTCCTTAAACTAAAAGTACTGATATTTAATTGTACAGTTGGTGCTTAAACTCTTTTTGTGTACATTTATATTTAGACATTGCGGATACAATTTTGTTGCTAGAAAAACCTGAATATAATCACATTATTCAGAATGAACAGATACTGTGTTCTAAGTAGATACAAATACTTATATCAATAGGAGATATTATTAGAATATACAACTTGTCAGAAAAGTTCAAAGGGCATCTGAACGTTTTTACTTTCATGCAGGCATGAGTGAACGGTTAAATATGAAGCTTACAGGACAAAGAAAAAGAGCATCCATTACCATGTACAGTATGTATACAAAGTTTGTTCATTCGTCCTTAGTACCTGCTAGTCATGGTTATTTTGATTTATATTAGGCTGCAGGTTATTTATTCATTTGCTAAATAGCCTATTAAATTTGTTAGAATATACTGAGTGCAGGTGTGAACAAAAATAATAACCGCATGAGTGGGATAAAAAACAATTCCATGCATCTGTACTTTAAACGCACCATGCTGGCAGTTTTTTTTCTTCTTTTTTTAAAGTAATTAAATTAAATTCAATTTAATTTGTTTAGCATTGTTAACAGTGGACACATTCTGTAAGAGGTTTTACAGAAATATAAAAAATGCAGGATATTAACTTTGAAAGTATAAAATTGTTTTAGTGTTCATATAAAAAAGAAAGAAAATAAAATTTTGGTTTAGGCCATGCACACTTCAGATCTGAATTGAGATACAGGTACAACATTTAAAGCCCTAACGCATACAGATACAGAGAATGCCTTTGTCTTATAGCACTACTACACAGTACTTAAAGAAGCTATAAGGATTTATAACCTATAAACAGGATTCTAACACTTGTGACCTTGGTCTTTTATAGAGAGGTTTAAACCCTAAGTGAGAACCTAATTAAGTGTATGTAATAAATGACAGTGCAGAAAAACCAAATTAAAGGAAATAAAGCACAAGACAAGCTTTGATAAAATAAAAGGAAAGACATGATTGTCCATTATCACTGTGGTTATGACATGAGTTCCTGATTATGACAATACTCTGTCTTTAATTTCTGAAGGCTCTTTTGTGACTAAAATTAGAACTTGGGATCATACCACATAGACTTGATTCCACTGTGGGGTAGAATGGATACTTGGGAATAATAATCTTTCTGTATTTTATAACAGTATCATGCCATAAATGAACAGATGTACATTACTGTTATTGTCCGGTTACTTCTGTCACATTAATATTATGTTTAATACAAATTTTCAAGTCTTAACATCACCACTCTTAGAAACCGAGCAGATTTTCTAAGCTGAAAAGGCTTGAAGAGGGTCTGTATACCAAAGCTAAGCATCATATCCAAATGAAGCCATTAATGATAATAATAAGTGCTCCTGAATTAACAGTGGTCAGCAGGCAAGAAGTGCAAACACACTAAAAATGGGAAATGCAACTAGGCTAATTTGACAGCAAATCGAAAAGGCACAGGACAAAATAAAACAGGGAATTTAGACTAGAATAAGTGTGGCTTTTACAGTAAGTGCTAGAGAAAGGGGATGACATTGAAAGATAATACTGAGATGCTTTGACTGTTTCTGGACAAGCTGTGATTGCCATAACGTTTTCTTGTGACATTTGTACAAGCATTAAGAACCTAGCAGTATTACATTCCCTAACAAACTTCCTGTATGTGATGTTATGTTTTTTCAGATTGACAGTACTCAGTCCACACCTTCTTACTTTTATTCATAAAAGAATCTGGCAACTGCCATAGATGTTAATGTAAATGCTGTTTAAACAAACCATCATACTAAAATGACTGTTAAATATTTATTTACATACAGTGTTGACATTTGCTGCCCACCTATTATTATTATTATTATTATTATTATTATTATTATTATTATTATTATTATTATTATTATTATTATTATTACTGGCCATAAGTTAACCAGTAGTGACCCTCACTTACAAACTTTCTCTGAGTTGCACATGGCCAATTTAATGCTTATAGTTTAACTATTTGCTTAAACCTCTTGGCATAACTATTAACCACGTAACTGATTATTTGTAATTTTTAATAATTATGATTATGATCATGCACTTTTAAAGCTTCTTTTCACATGGGGATCATCAAAATGTCCCCAAATGGCAAAATTATCATATGTCCTTTCATAGCTCACACATGTACACCACACAAACTACAATTCTACTCCGCATATTGTGTGGCTCAGAAAATAAATAGTGGGCTCGATCACTTTTACTTGGTTTGGTTTACTTGTGTGGGAGTGTAATTATTCTGTTTAAGAGTTTTTGGTTACAGCAGGCCAACGCATTATTAGAATCAGGCTTGAAAATATGGACCATACCCAAAGAGTGTGTGCGTGTGTGTGTATGGGTATGTGTGTGTGTGTGTGTTCTCTTCCCAGCTGTCATTCATTCTAAGCGAACATGAAGGCTGAAGCTAAAGAACACAATGGGAGCTGATGAGCAAAAGCTTATTGTTGTCCTCATCTTGATCACACACACACACACACACACACACACACACACACACACACACACACACACACACACACACACACACACACACACACACACACACACACACACCAGAGTCTTTAGGTCTGGTTCAATTTTTCACATCATGTCTCCCAACTTTTCACTCTGTCTCCATCAGCCTTCTCTCCATTACAGATTCTCTTCACACTGCTGCTTTGGTGTAGCTTTAAATCTCCTACAGGTCGTCACTTGTTGTGCCAGAGTGAGAGCTCCTGAGACTCCAAGTCCCACACACTGGAGAGAAAACAGGGCGACTGCAGCAGCAAAAATATAACAGCAAGAGGACTGGACAAACGAGGCACAGCAAGAGAGGCAGACAGAGATGGATGACGCTGGGTCTGGTGACATGAGCCTCATAAAAGAAAACAAAAAAAGGAGGCATAAAGAGCAAGTGGAAGAAAGGACAGAAAAATAAACGACAGGTTAGTGGGAGGGAAGGAAAGAAGAGAGACAGGTGTGGCTGAGTTGGCGGAGATGGAGGGACGACTATTAATGTGCAAGATGAAGGGAGTGGAAGTGGAGGAGACAACGAGAGAATGATGGATGAGAAGTCAATAGAGGGGAGGAAAAGCTCATGCAGACTGAATGAGAAGAGAATTTGAGACACAAAAAGTGTGAGCAATGCAGAGATAGGGCTAAAAGAGTGAGAGAGAGAGAGAGAGAGAGAGAGAGAGAGAGAGAGAGAGAGAGAGAGAGAGAGAGAGAGAGAGAGAGAGACTAGTCGGTGAACACACACTGGCAGCCTGTCATAATAGTTAGACTCCAGCAGATCAGAGAGGGCAAAGTGCAAAAACAGAAAAAAGCTCTCCATATAAGAAAGAATGCTCTATATAAGTATTCTAATACTTGTACTATTAAGTAACACTATTATTAATACTATTATATATTAAATAATATTCTAATGTTGATAGATGTTACAATAATATGAATAAAAATATTTATTATTTTATAATTGTATAACATTTTTGCTATTGTTATGTTTTTGCTATAGTTACACAAATTCCCTTTCTGATTGTCCTCTTGGAAATAAATTTAATTGGATCGAATTACATGATTAATAATCATGATTATTCAAAGTACGTCTTGACCATGCCGTGAATGTGCAGCAGTCAGCTTACAGGAGTCTTTTAAACATTATTTTACTATTCTTCTTTTTCTTCATTTTTTTTAGTATAACATGGCATCCTCCTAACACATACAAATGCATACCTTCACACTTAGAGGCAATTTAGAGTCACCAATCCACCAGCTGACATTTTCGGAGATCTTAAGAACCTAGAGAAACTGGATAAAACCTGGAAACAGGGTGAACATACAAAACTCCACACAGACAGTAGCTTATTAAATATAAATTCTCAACATAGAAATGATCTGAGAGAGAGAGAGAGAGAGAGAGAGAGAGAGAGAGAGAGAGAGAGAGAGAGAGAGAGAGAGAGAGAGAGAGAGAGAGAGAGAGAGATTTTTTCCCATTTGGCCTGCAGTGCCCCATGATTGTTCTGAAATCTTTTCCACACTGGCTGACTCTCTCCTCCTATCACTGTCAACACAGCCTGAAGGAAAAACAGATATTTACATATATGTGCCATCCATTCATAAGATTATTATGTAATTAACACTGCATGCTGGGCTTCTAGGTTTGCACTCAGTTTTGCTCCGATGAGAGCTGTCATGTCCAGTGACAGTGTCCAATTAAAATCAGGACACGTATCATTGCCCTGTTGAAGGTCTATGACAGCATCATCTGTTCATCTGCTCAATCTTCATTCTGCATAGCTAGACATAATACACATATCCTATTCATGGTGTGAGACACACACACACACACACACACACACACACACACACACACACACACACACACACACACACACACACTGACAAACACACATCCAGAAGATGCCATAGTTCTGACAGGTTAGTATGGGTCTGTTATAAGGCTAGTTCTGAATTATAGATCATACAAAGCTATCCATTATTAAGAGGAATGTTATAAAGCAAAGTATAGTATACAGAAGCAAAAAGTACTCGAGGCTAAGTGTGAGAAGTAAAACTGTGTGTGCGTGTGTGTGTGTGTGTGTGTGTGTGTGTGTGTGTGTGTGTGTGTGTGTGTGTGTGTGTGTGTGGATGCCACACAATGAATGTGAGAGTGACAATAAATGAGTGGAGAGAGAGTATATCAAATATATACAGTGGTTAATTTACCGTTATAAAATATGCAATGCTGTAATAAAACATCAGCCACTATATTCTCGTACTTTTACCACCGTGCGCTTTCACATATTCACACATTTATATTCACTATCCAATTTCGATTGCCATCTTAGCCTTTGAATAAAATATTAAAAGCTTCAGAATTTGATTAACGAATGTCGATCTTCAATGTGGAGCAAAACGGTTCTGAATAACAAGAGCCACAAACCTGAACACACAAATTCTGTGTACACACATACAGATATACACACACATATATGACACATACATTGAATGAATCGAAACTAATAAAACAAGAATGGATGCATGTGTGTGTGTAATAAATGACCAGAGCAAGATTCATGTCATCTATGTTCAGCTTTCTGAGATAAAGTCTAATAAATTCAGCAAAAACACCAGCAGACTAGCCACCAGCAGTTTGACAAGAAATCTGTCCCATGTTGCACTTCCCCAGAGTTCCTAAATTTAATTCAGATATTCAATTCTGTTGAATTTAATGTCATGTATTTCACTTCCAACAATAGACATGATCACAGAGCTGCTTTATAGAAACAGGCAACTGTGGCAAGTTAAAACTCGCCGAGATGACATGAGGAAGAAACCTTGAGAAGAATTGGACATCATCCATGGTCACACTGGATACTGGAATTTATGAATTATTATTTCAGTGAAAGAGTAAAAGCAAACAGTACTAAGGTGTTGAAAATGTGTAAAGTCCTGGGATGAGCACAGAATAGTCTTTATGATTACAGGATTGTCTTTATGATTACTGTATGACTACAGTATTCAGTTAAGTTCCTGAAACAAAGGTAAGTCTTGCTATAATCACAGGCTTCATACACGTTCCTAAAAAATAAGTTCAATTCCAACTCCCCCAAAACCTGTGATCATGGGTAAAATTTAAATTCCCTGCCCAATTCACTTTACACTAAAAAACACAATGCTCCATTTGATTTATTTGTTTATTTAGTGTAGAGTTGTGAATCAATCCTCCAACCTCTACACACACACTATTAAAGAGACTAGGGCTATACCCTGCTGGAGCACTGGGGGGCGCTGGCAGGTGTACTGTTGTTATCGTCATGTAATTATGTATTGTATGAGTTCACCTGTTTCTCATTACTCCTAATGTGGTTTGTTATTTATACCCTTCATCGTGTGTCGATTGTTTGTCATAGTGTGCTACATTTGCTGTTGTGTTTATGATTTGTTTTCATCTTTTAAATAATCCTGTTTTTGTCATGTCGTTTCTATGTGTTCTCGTTTTGGTTTATATTATGTTTGTTCAAGGTCAAGTCATCTTTTGTTACATTTTCATCCAATAAACCATGGTTCGCCTTTATCCCTGAATTTCGGGTCTGTTAAATCTATGCCACACCATCGCCTACGTAACACACACACACACACACACACACACACACTTTTCCTCATCAGCTTTCGCATCTTACTTTTATATTTCTCTTATATATAAGACAGGATTTGGCCCAGCTACGCTTGAAAGACGAGAAAACATAAACATCACTGAAATCAGAAATTAACCATGAGGAGAGACATGAAGCTGAGTCAAGACAATGCATGTGCATTGAGCAAGGTTTAAGAAAACCTGTATGGTTGCACATCAGTCAGTAAGCCTTCAGTAAGCCGTCAGTAAGATTTCTATCATCAACAAGTGGTCTACAGGCAGTTAGCAACAGCAGCAGTAAGCAACAGCTGCAGATTTCACCCATAAAAGGTGGGTGGGCAGGTGCTAATTTCACACCCTGTTCCTGATCAGTGGAAGGTCAGGGGACTGCTGGGTATCCACCTCAGGAACTAACTACTCGTCTACATTAGGAAGCTCTGCTTTAATTATCACTGGAAAAACATGAAACAGGTTTCATATTAGCAGCAATCACACTGAGGACACACAGTGACCTTTGATGTCTGCCTCTACCCAATCACTGAGGCCAGTAAAGCCACGCTGAGGCTTCTCTACCATCAAGCCAATTAGTGCAAATGCTGGTTAAGCTTTTAACTGAGACCCAGCAGAGTGTGCTGAATGCTTAAAGAGGCGTGGGGGCGTGAATGGTGGTCAAATCATTATATGGACAGCAAACATGATCAAATTGAGTGCCTGGAAATTATTCTCATATTTAAGGATAGGCTTTCTCTGCATTCTGTCACACTGAATTTTTTTCAGTGGATAACTATAGCTGTAGGCTAGAATACTGCATAACTCAGAAAGGATCTCTCTCTCTCTCTCTCTCTCTCTCTCTCTCTCTCTCTCTCTCTCACACACACACACACACACACACACACACACACACACACACTCACACACACACACACTCACACACATCAATATATATCACTCCATCCTCCAATTCTGCCACAGCCAGAATCCTCACCAAATCACCATATCTCCTCAATGGCTGTGATCCAACATCCTCACTGTAGCTAATTAAGTTAAAAAGACGATTGGTTAAGCACACTGTGGCAAGTTGCTGGTTAGACTCATTGTTGCAATAAGACAGTGAGACTGAATGTTTGTTTCTGTTCAATTGTTCTAAAACAATGAGTCCACACAGCAAATTAGCACTCGTGTCTTTGTGTTAGCTCAGTAGACTGAAACAGCTTTATTCAAGACTGTAACTGCAACACAATATATTAGCAGAGAGATCCTCCTCTAGGCTTAAGATGTGTTAAATGGAAATGAGATGCTTTCCCAGAATGCACCAGCTAATTAGTTAATGAATTAGTGACTGAATTAGCATGAGCAGATTGCTGCACAGTGTCAAGTGTAGTGACACACATATGCAGTCTCTCACACACGCAATGCTCAAATCCCTGAAATGCAACCTCCATTGACCCTTAAACATCTTGACCATTACCATATGCCATTTCCCACCAGCATGTGTGTGTGTTTGTGCATGTGTGTGTGTAATTGTTGGGGAATTTTAAACCACAGTAATTATAGTTTTATGTGACATTTCTTGCCTAATTTGCCTACTCTGGAAATTAGATCGGTCATTGCACTCACAGTAGGAGCAGTGTGAATGCTTGTGTATGGGCTTTGGAAGACCGATATAAGGATGCTGCAGAACCTATAATCCCCAAAACATGCAACAAATAAGTCTTCATAGCATAACTTCACTTTCAGACTAGCTAACAGCAATTTGCTTGTAAATTTGTCTCTTGTGGGCATGTAGCAACCCATAATATTGCTCCTTCTGGGTGCGAACTGTCCAGCTTCGACAAACAGATGAAAAACCTAGTAGCAGTAGTAGCTGTATATATCCAAGGCATGAAACAAGGCATTAAATAATAGGGCAGTTGGTTGTTAGCAGACTAGCAAAGCAGACTGACTATGCACACTTAAATTTTCTTCATTGTGTATTTATTTTCATTCCTCACCAAGCACTTTGAGCTGCTGTTTAAAGTGCATAATGCTTAAAAGATTCTTTATAAATAATGGTTAGTACTGTTTTTACTGTATTATTATTATTATTATTATTATTATAATTATTATTATTATTATTATTATTATTATTATTATTATTATTATTATTATTATAGAAGATATGATAGGAAAGTAGGATGTCTAGTAGAATGAAATTTCACTCACGTGCAAAAAGAGAGATGATTAAAATGCAAGCATGTCTGTCCTATGATCGGGAGATTAAACCACTTAGAAATGTTTTCTAAGCGAAAGAGAGTTAAAAAGTCGAGTGCTCGCATTGCCAAGCTGATGCATGCTGTATCGTATGCCGTATCTGTGCTCTCTACGTTAATTATTCAACATCCCACTTAACTGTTCAAGCCCACCTGACTTAATCACTTGCGATCAGGCAGCTTCCCCTCTGGCTACACACACTGTACACTGGCAGAATCAAAGCTGGGAAGAGGGAGATAGAGGATGAGAAAGAGAGAGGAGCCGGAGCAGATGTGGTTGTGTTCTCGCAGCAGCTGTTGCAGTGTGTTGCGTGGAGAGGGGCAGTCTGTGCTCAACATGTCCGAGTGAATAGATGAGTGGCCTGCTCTCTCGCTCCTCCATTTCCATCTCTTTCATTTCAACTTTCCATTTTCGGCCCCGATCTTCCAATCTGTTCCTTTTACTCACTCCTCCCCATTGACTTCTATGTTTTTGTAATGTTCCTCTTTTTCTGTCCTCTCTGAGTCCATCATTTGTCCACTACACACTCAAGACATATATTCTTTCATTCCAGTCGCTTTCTCCTTTATAACATCCTCCACTTGTTTACCCTTTATTAATTATTAGGTTACTTGAAGGAAAAGGGAGCATGTCAATCACAGGTAATCTAGTCAATCATAGAGAAGAGAAAAGAAGAGAAGAGAAGAGAAGAGAAGAGAAGAGAAGAGAAGAGAAGAGAAGAGAAGAAAAGAGAAGAAAAGAGAAGAAAAGAGAAGAACATAAGAGAAAATAAGGACTTAATTGGATGAGCAAAATGAGAAGAGAAAAGGAAAACAGAGAAGTAAAGATGAGAAGGAAGCAGAAGAGAGGAGAGAAGAAGGGAAGATTCCTCATCTGCTGATTTTTGGAGCTTTATCAGTGAGGAGACAGAAGCCTTCAAGCTGCTGGAGTACAGTCCAAGTGTCTCCTCAGGGGACAGATTTCACAGCAAGAGACAGACACAGAAACGAGAATCTCCTCCATTCACATCCCATTACACTCAGTTTCACACATACCGTTTTAAAATCCCTGCAGTCAGACCACTCAGATGGAGGTCAAACATAGTCCTGGACTAGTGGGCAGGTTTGGCTGATTTTCTATTCATGAGTGCATGACAATAGCTTACTTGCTCCTTCCCACACTTTGTGGCATGACAGGAAATATCGGTGCAGCAAAAGATATTTCAGCTTCCGCTACTGAGCCATGAAATTTCAGAGAAAGTTAAATGTGATGGGATGAGAAGAGACCACAGCTGCCACTTCTCCAACATCATAGTGTCCAATTTGCACCGGTTCAAGTAGGCATCAAACACAAATGTCACACTTACCGTCTGAGCACACTTTAAAACTCGATACTCAATCTACCAGTCACTGGTGCTAAAGTTGCTCATGAATTGTTATATGTTAATGTTTCTATAGT
>NC_062518.1:36713847-36743847 GCF_022655615.1 Tachysurus fulvidraco
CACACACACACACACGCAAATGAATGCACATTGTGCCAAAGACAACAATGTACAGCACTAATACTGCACTGGAGACAGAAGGTTGTAGGATGTGTGTAGTCAGTTCTTATATATTACTGACTAATTGTCAATATTAAACAGTAGCTAAGGTCTGACTTGCTGAACTTCAAGTCTTCTGAAGCAGCTGTACTGGGAATCTAAACATTAGGCTTCCATATAAGTAATGTGTGGAACCATACTTGTGCTTTTGGAAAAGTGAAGCTCACACTGCCGCAGTCCCACACACTCTGAAGGAGACGGGAGCTTTAATGACTTTTTTTTTTTTTTAGCAGACCTTTCCTTTTCTGCTAATGAAGCAAAATCTTGGGGCAATAGCTCTGGGCAGGCCTGTAGTTAAAGTGAAAGATGGATAAGCATATTTCTAACCGTGCTAACCCAATAAAGCTATCACATCCACCGCTGACTTGCATGAATGTACATCGTGCCAATATTTCATTCATATAAAGATAAAGTGGAAAATATTATATAGTGTTTATGGGTCCCAGAATGCTCTTCTAGGATCTGCCTTCTTCCAGTCACTCCAGTCACAGTGCTGAACAGCCAAATCAAAGCTACTTATTCAATCACATGCTCAGTTTATGGTTCAATTGGGCTTTTAACCCTGCATTCATGCAAACTTTCTCTTTTTTATTACCACTTGTGAATTCGACTTATCCGGTTCCGATAAGAACTGGTAGGCAAACTGCATACTAACTATTAATAGTATTATATAATTCATAGTTTTACCCATGTTTTAAATACATTTAAGCATTTTAGTTAATGGTGCTTGCAAAGCAACATTCTTACTATTGTGCATACTCTTCCGGACAAAACTTCGCCGCGTAACTTGTCCCGCAGCTTTTGTCCTAGACCCATAAATGAGGTGTCAAATTGACCTGCTCATTGAGGAGAGGTCTGCTATGACTTTTCTAAGCGATCCGAGTACTGCTACTTCTGGTACCGGGTCTCAAAGTGGCCTTTTTTTGCCATTGACTTCCATTACTATCTACACCAAACTCCTTTAGGGTGATACACTAAACGTTTTAAATTGGTGTACCGACTGGCCTTCCGGTTGTGACGCACCCCGCAACCAAAATATGCAAAATCAAAAAACTTTTTACAACATGGACATGTGACATATCAAAACACTCAGAACAATGAGGGTAACTTCCTCAAGAGTATTCTGATGACGTCACGTGATTTCAGATGAAAATAAAACATTTGCCAAACATGGACATGTGACATATCAAAACACCACGTACCATTCACATTTTCTTCAGGAAATGTACGTTCTAGTTTCATATATAATTCTGTCTCCCTTTTTGTTGATAAAATATTACTGAATTGGAATTGACCTCAGATTGGAACTAAAGCCATGAAATTGGAGGGGAACACTGGATAATCCACTCCACAGGATTGTGGAGTTGGAGCCTGTCATTTGTATTTTACCAGTTTATAGCAAATCCTAATTCAAAGTTTGCTTATGGCCAGAGTTTATATTAAGGCCAAAGTATTTCAATAGAGCAGTGCCATGTTGGTTTCTTTTATGAAGTTGCTTTGTAAATCTCTACCCATAGAAAACAGAATAAACATTTCATATCCTTTTATAATATTTATAGTGGGAAATCTTTTAGCTTTTCTTGTCACCAACAAAAATGCTGAAATTCATGCATGCAAAGAGTCCAGGGTAAAGTCACTGTGTGCTGTTGGACTTTCTTTTCAAGGACAAGCAAATAAATGTGTTAGAAAATTGATTTCCCAATACACAAAAGATGTTGTAAGTAATATTTGTTGAGTAATGTTCTAAGGTCTATTATACAGTATGTAAAATGGCACTTATTGTACTGTATGTTAAAGGGATATTCCACCAAAGCAGGATAGTACAGGAGCTACAGTACATCTCCGAGAACTCGATGATCCTGCAGATTAAGGTAAGCGTGCAGTATTCTTCTTTGTCAACGCTTGACTATAACAGCTATATGTGAGTCTTATCCAACCTTATTGCCACAAAGTTGAAAGCACACAATTCTCTAGCATGTCTACTGTATGCATGCCTTAGCTTTAAGAGTTCCATTTGCTGGAACTAAGAGGACCAAACTTGTTTGAGTGTGACAAAGCTATGCACACAATGTGCCAAGGTTAGTGTGGATAAACTCAAGTGGGCTGCACAGATCCCTGACCTCAACCCCAATGAACACCTTTGGGGATGGACTAGAACACAGACTTAATGCCAGGCTTTCCTGCCCAATACTCAGTGTCTGACCTCACTAAAGCTTTTGAGGCTGAATAAACAGATATTTCCAAAGCCACACTCCAAAATCTAGTTGAAAGCCTTGCCAGTAGAGTGGTGGCTGTTATAGCTGGAGAGCTTCTAGTTCTACTCTTCCACTGTAAAAGTGTTCTGGTTTAGTATTTGTTTTGGAATTAAATCTTATGTTTTCCTAGTATTAAATCTGCTTGTCATTGTAAAATGTTCTGGCTTATTAGTGTTGAATCTTAGCAATGATAAAAATACACAGATTATTTTGTGACATAGTTGAATAAACACTCCAGTAAAAGAAAACCTCCAAAATCCTCAAAAAAAAAAAAAAAAAAAAAAAATTGAATTAAACTACATTAACTTTAAGTGTAAAAAAACGAAACAAAAAAAAACTGTATGGAAAAAAAGTACAAACATCCTGCATACATTTTTCCCCCCAAACTTTTTAAAAAGTTTTAATGAATTAGTTACTAGTAAATTTGTGCACCCTTTCATTAAGGAATGAAGGAGTGTTACTGTACATGAGAAAATCTCACATTCTTGCTGTCACGTTAAAATATATGTAGATTCAAGATCTCCAATGTCTGATGCCATAAATGACTATGACATATTCCAGAGAAGTGTAGACAAAAGTAATCTGTGAAAAACATCCGTTAGTGGAAAGATCTACAGTATATACTGTAGACTTTACATTGGAGTAATTGTATTTTTTAATTTTCACATCACTGATAGCAGCACACTGATTTTTCTTGGCTTGGTGTTGGTGATATAAGCACAACCAACTGCTTTTTTTCCTCAGTGAGAACGGATAATGGCTGCTTCTCATGAAGACTCTTTTATTGTCTCACTTCCTCCTCTCTATACTCAAGCTTATTCATTCATGGCTCAAAGCTTATGAGCACATCACAAAAGATTTTGTCATCAGATTCTTCAAAAGGTATGAAATCAATCCTCTATTTATATTCCATAGACAAAAGCTAAGCTATGTTTCATCGTGACATAATCGGGTTGAAATTCAGCAGTAAATACAGTGAAAGCATCACTGACAGCATTACGCATGTCAAACATTATTTTGGGTGACACAAAACACCAGAGTAGTTTTTATAGTTGAATTACATTAAAGCAGGGCTTTCTAAAATAGTACATCTTTTTGGTGGTTGCATGATTGCTATCAGGGCACCTTCCCTGATGGTATTTCATAGCCTCTCTGCTTTAACATGCAACAAAAATCATGACATTAATATGGTAAGCTGATGTAGGTGCAGAATACAATAAGAGTGTTAAATACTACCACAAAATGTCCAAATTCAGTCTTGGTTATAGCACTGCACAAATTAGTGTTTCTGCTCCAGCATACCATTTAACTCAGCACAAGATTCATTAGTTTAATTCAACAGTCAAGAGAACAATTTAGGGTCAATGCTGCTTTACAATAACCAGAAAAGAAATTCTGCGCTAATGGTATTAGTCTTATCAGGTGTGAGGGATGTGACTTTACGAGTATGTGCATTCTTATAACTGCAGTAATAATCTGACTTAAAATCCAAGAAGAGTCAGAAACTGTTCTCTGACCTGTAACTGACAGACTGAATCTGATCTTGAGGCTAATAACTGTAATCTATCACAATAAATCAGGGTTTGATTCATTGATTACAGATTGTTACTGTAGATCTACCTAAAAATGTACAAATGTACAGGAGACTGTTTTGAATAAGAGACAAGAGACTCACCTAGCACCCCCAGTCTATAGTTCATGGTGACCACAATGACGTTGCCGTAAGCTGCCAGCACGCTTGCGTCAAACATGTTTCCGGTTCCTTCCATGTACGAGCCGCCATGAATGAACAGCATGACAGGTTTCTTCCTGCGGTCGCGAATATCTGAGAACAAATTATTGAGAACACATAAAAGAGCAAATGAGTTGAAGTTAAGGATGTGGTAAAAGCACTGAGTCACCAACAGGTACTTTGGAAAAAAAAATGTCAATGTGATGATGCTTTGCTGCTTAATTCTGCAGGTTTTAAGAAAACAGACATGGACTGCTTCTGACGATGGAAAATATAGATCTGCTAATGGACTATGAATCAAAAGACCAGAAATCTGTATGCCTTTTGTGTTCTTTTGGTTGGCATTTATTTATTTATGTTAAAATCCAAATTTCATATCTAGTTTTTCCAGAGTTTTCTATAATCTTCCACCGTCCACATGTAATCACAAGTGGTTTCATTAAATCTAGATTAATATAATTGTAAGAAAAGGACAAAACACATTCTCATTTACTCTCTCATTACAACAGGACAAACCATGCAATCCTCATGAAAAATATGAAAGACAGTTCAAATCCAAGGCCTGCCAGAGAAGAAGTGTTTAGCCTTTGGCTCTGCACATCTCAATAGCTGAATTGAATGATCTCTCAATTATAAGTTACACTGGATAAACATGCTGCTTAATTACAAAATGCAAATGCAAATATAAATTGGAGATAGCTGTTTCGGTTCTTTGCTCCAATATATAATGAAATAAAATGAAAGATCCTGTAAACAATTACTGAAATATTTTTAATAGTTATCTGTCAGGATGTATTAAGTGCTCTTGAAAGACCCAGATATCAGTGAGGCCAAAGCATTAAACAAACATACACCCACATACACTCAACCTCTGTGCGCAAATGTAGCCTCTAAAACACCAATTTACACCCACACACATCAGAGATATGTTCTTTCACCCCATGCATGAACATGGCCAATGCAGACAGGGGAATCTATGATTGTAGCTTGCTGAGCTAACTGCCTTAACTTGATTGCCCATTCCTTTCCTTCACAAAGGATCCATTCAATCAGCTAGCTTGCTGTATTGGATGGCACTGTGCCATCACTCAGACCCACAAACATACTAACACATGATAACATATGAGCCATGACCACATAGACATTACATGTGACTGTGGCACGAGTTGAGTGATTGATGGCCTCTATACCCTCCTTTCCCTCTCTCATTCCTTCTTTTTACCCACTCCTTCTTGATCTTAACCACTTCCTGCTTTGAAATAAACTTTAAAGAGCCTTTCTTCCACCCCTTATCCTATCACTGTTTCTCTCCACTTCATTCAAAATCCTCTTTGCCCCTCTCTCATCTCCTACAGATCCATTTAAAGCCCCAATCTTCCTTTCTAAAAGCTCCACAAACATCACAGTCATTTTTATAACCTGATCTAGTCTTGCTTTTGAATTTGCACACAGCACACAGGATAGTGTAAAATGATCCATATGGGAAGACATAGATGAGAGCAGAGGAGAGTGAATCAGGGAAGAAAGGGAGAGTGAGAGGGAGGATTAGAGAGAAGGTCATATGGAGGTTGGAAGGTAGGGAGAGATAGAGGAGATAGAGGATGAGGGATTGAGAGAGATATTGGGAAGGAGTTACGGAGATCATGACTGTGTCAGTGGCCCATCAGGTATTAAAATCCACCACAGGTGATCATATCGCAAATGCAGATGCATGTGGCCAAATCATCCTTGTTGTCCGCTTTACTA
Source organism: Tachysurus fulvidraco (assembly GCF_022655615.1). Classification (NCBI taxonomy): domain Eukaryota; kingdom Metazoa; phylum Chordata; class Actinopteri; order Siluriformes; family Bagridae; genus Tachysurus; species Tachysurus fulvidraco. The sequence continues at coordinate 36,719,680 of NC_062518.1, forward strand.
GGAACACTTGTCACATGCAGATTTTAAGCAGCTATCTAATAAGCTAATCATTGGGCAGTAGTGTAAGGCCAAGAGCTTCAGGTAATTTTTACATCAAACATCAAAATGAAGAAAAATTGTGATCTTTGTGACTTTAACTGTAGGCTAAACAAAAGGGCTGGTTTTATTTGTTTGATTAACTGGTGATCTCCTGGGCATTCTACACAAAGCAGACTAAGAGTTTACACAGACAGTGTATATTTGATTATATTTGTGAATGGCAGAACATTCAGTCAAGTCTCTGATGTACATCATAGACAACGTCACCAACGTCCCTCCATGTGTCACTCTTTTTATACATGGGAGCAAGGCCAATTATTTTGTTTTTGCTATACACTAAGACATTTGAGTTTGAGATCAAAATTAGAATATGAGACGACAGATCAAAATTTTCTTTTGCTTTCCTTTCCTTTTCAGAATTTCCTGAAAGTTACATCTAGATGTGTCAAACAGCTTAGAACCTCCCTCCGGTGTCTCTTGTTGTTCGGGTGCCCTCTTAAAATGAATCTTTAAATAATAATAATTAAATAATTAATAGCACTGAATGTCTGCTCTATGTATTCTTTGATTGAGGCTTGGGATTCACTTGTAAATACCGCAACAGGGAGCTGGACAAAAACAAATCATTTTGAAATTGTAAGTAAAATCAAGCAGATCCGTTTCAATAACAATGAGCACAACCTGTATAACAATCTGGAATGTCCTGAAAAAGAAAAAAGCACTGTTGTACTAGCAAACAAACACTGAACACAAACACTGTGAGAGCTGTGAAAGAAAACCCTGAAAGAAACACAGTCAATGACATCACCAGCAATCTCCATAGGGAGGGGTGAAGGAATCACAGTCTACTGTTTGAAGAAGAGCAGAGGCCAATTTCCATGGCAATGCATCCAATCTAATTGGGAGGAACTTCATCATGCAGAAAGACAATGTGCCAAACACACTGCCAACACATCAAAGGACTTCATCAGGGGAAAGAAGGGGAAGGTTTTAAACTGGCCAAATCAATCACCAGACCTTAACCAAGTGAGCAGCATTTCACCTCCTGAAGAGAAGACTCAAGGGAAAAAACCCCAAACAAACAACAACTGAAAGAGGCTGCAGTAAAAGCATTGTAAAATAATCACTAAATAAAAATGCAATGTCAATGGGCCACCTTTTTGATGTAGTTACTGCAGGAAAGAGATATGCTACCAATTATAAAGAGCTATTTATTTTTTATTTACGTTAAGATTATTTGTCCAGCTAAATTGGGTGCTTGAACACCAAAGGTGCCATGTTCTAAGTTGTTTAACATGTTTAGATGCAAGTATCAGGAAATATAAATTTGGACACATACATTCAGCCATCAGACAGTGTTGTTAAAAAAAGAATTATTATGCTGTTGTACAGTATACAAAATCTGTCAGGTGCTAAAACTGTGGTCAGCAAGCAGGCCACAAATTAATCTCCAGGCACATGATTGAAAGATGTCTGTAAAGTTTTTATTATTATTATTATTATTATTATTATTATTATTATTATTATTATTATTATTATTATTTATTTATTTATTTATTTATTTATTTATTTATTTAACCAAGGGACCAGAGGAACATGAGTGTGAAGGGCAAGTAGTGCCAGGGGGATGGAGAAAGAAGGGCCAGAAGTAGAGTGAGGTACAGAATCAGATGGAAGGAGGGGAAGAGAACAAGATGAAGGATTTATGGAGAGAAAGATACAAGGACTGTAAAGCCTCATCACTGCTGATCCTTTCATGCAGAACACAGATACTGGATTGATTAGAGACAAACTTGTGTTTATTGCTCTGTGTGTGTGTGTGTGGGGTGGGGGTGGGGGGGTGGCTGTTTGGTGGCAGTAGTTTTTCGACTGTGGAGTTTCTATCTCTTGTGTGAACTTAATTAGTTCCAAATCCATTGGACACAGTCATTCTTGCTTGACATTCTTTTTTCTCTGTTCTCCACCCTCCCCTCATCCCATTAAAATGCTTCTACAACACAATGGGCTCTTGGTGAAGTGAGACTGTGGTCTGGATAAATCTATTTCTTATGCTGTCGAGCTCCATGGTCATTGTTACTGGGTGTTGTTCAGTTACTGGATATACCAAATGGGTATACACTTTGCAAATCAGTTGTGGTTGTGGTATTTGTGCTTGAAGAAAAATCATTTTCCAGAGAAGATGAAACATTTAATCATTGTCATTTTCATATCAGTATCTATTCGTGGTACATTTTCTAATTGCTCTATAATTTAAAGACAATTCTAACATTTGGAAACCGTGTTTACTCTCGCTTTTATTAAGTCTTTGAGTCTCCCCTCCTAGCTTCAGTCAGTCTACTGGCACTTTGTTCCACTAAAACTCGAACTCTGTCTTTCAACTTCTGGCCTTTGAAAGTCTAACCCACAGGCACCTGAACTCGTTCTCTAAACCTGACTTCACTACTTCGGTAGATTTCTTTGTAAAGAGCTCATCAGTGAAATTAATGGGTTTTGTGTGGAGTTGGAATGAACTCTTGTAGACACTGTGCTCCTCAGGAGATGGCACTTTTTAAAATCATCTATTCATAGCTGATCATTTTTCAGAGCATGCCTAGAATTCACCTTCCTTTAAAGTCACACAAAGCATTTTATATTCTCTAATGAATATGGAATTTCTTGATGTGGCAGTTTCACAGAAAAATCATCAGACAACAAGAAAAAGGAAGAGAAGTGCTTACTTTTCCCTACCAATACAATCTCAAGAAATATGCAATTAATATAAAAGTCACCAAACCCTATATTTGACAGCATATCTACTTTACTCTAGAACATGTTGGGTTAAACAGCCCACCCAGTATCCCAAAACTAAGGCCTTCCTTCATAGTTGTGGAGGTGGTGGAGCAGAGTCAGAATATTATGCATTGGTGAAAAAACTCATTAAATGTTGGAGAAAATTGGATGCTTTGTAATTTTGTTTACATACTGGGAAATGTAGACATAATTAAATCTCAGTCATGGCCTGTTCTATATAGAGTTTTTAGCAACAGGAAAACTCAAAGACGCATTCATGTATATACTCACCATACACTTTGATTTGAACACCTGCTTTCTAGTTGGTGATTCGGTGCCCATGATTCATGAGCCTCAGATTCTTGTTCTTGTTGAACAGGAGAAGAAACCAATGTGGTCTTCTGCTGTTGAAGCTTATCCATGTCATGGCTCAATGTTTTGTGCATTCTGCTCACCACAGTTGTAAAGTGCGATTATCTGAGTTACTGTAGACTTTCTGTCAGCTCAGACCAGTCTGGTCATTTCTCTCTGATCTCTCTCCACAACTAAGCATTTCTGCCCACAGAACTCTCACTCACAAGATGTTTTTCCAATCTCTAAAAACTGTTATGTTTGAAAATCCCAATGAGATCAGCAGTTTATACTCACTCAGCTTATCTGGCACCAACAACCATCACAAGGTTAAAGTGAAAGAGATCATACTTTAAGATGAACTGATGCACACTGTATCTTCAATATGTAATGTGGTTAACTTGATGTAGGAATTTAAAGGATCCCAATCTAGGACTGAGTTTACTAGGAAGATTTGAGCTTCAGATTGAGAGCAATGCTGTCTAGCCAAGCTGGTAGTGTGGGTGAGGTTGTTTACAGCAGTCAGCCTATAGGCGCTGGTGCCAAATAGCCAGCTGAAAATGTATGTAGGCCGTAAACCATCCAGAGTTGGCACATCCATCGGATCTCTAGACCAAGGGAATGGGCAAACCCAGCACACATTGAAAGGGGGTGAGGCCTGTGGAAGAGTGGAGCAGGGAGTTTTCAGCATATTCTTCCCTTGGGAGGAAGTCGCTCCATATGTGTGGGTCCTGACTGCATTATGATCTTAGATAACAGCCAAGGTCCTAGATAAGATGTTCAGATTAACCATTAGACTGGTCATTCTGTCTCTTCCTGTACCTTGCTCTTGTGCATTTCAACTCCCTGTCTGCTTATGACATATCCCAGGAAGGAAATAATTACTTTTTTCCACCTTGATTGTTGATGTTGGAGGAGTCGGACAATACCTGGTGTACTTGAAAGACATGGTCTTCTTTAGATTTGTTTTAAATCAGGATGTTGTCAGTGTACAGTGTACTGTACATTGGTCAGGCCATATGGCATTATCCAATATGCATAGTGCCCCCTAGCAGTATGAAATGCTGTTTTCCATTCATCCTCCTCCCATATTCTCATAAGATTAAAGGCCATCCTTAAGTCCAGCTTGGATAATAAATTTGCTTCACAAAGTTGTTCCAAGGCAAAAGTAAATAATGGCAGGGGGTAAGATTAGCAAACAGTGATGGAGTTCAGTCCTCTGTAATCAATGCAGGGTCTCAGACCACCATCTTTCTTTTTCAGTGAAGAGGAATCCGGCGGCAGTGGGTGATGTAGAGGGACGAATGAATACGGCTGCCAGCTCTTACTCAATCTTCCATTGCTTTTGGGAAGTGAGGTGTTAGGGAGTAAGTCTATAGCACAGTCACATGGCCAATGTGAAGGCAGTTTGTTTGTGCAGTCTTTATTGAAAACCTTGAGTAAGTTGTGATATTCAACAGGTTTTTCCAAGGTCCTCAGTGGGTCAGGGCTTTCCATGGTTGTGGCATAACATGGACGAGTGATGGGTTAGAAAAAGCAATGTTTTTGCCAATGTGGAGACCAATGAGAGAGTTCCATGTCTTGCCAGGAGATTCAGGTGTTATGGATGTGAAGCAAGGGGAATCCTAATATAATGGAATTTGAAGGTAATTGAATAATAAATAGTACCAGTTCCTCCACATAAAACAATCCTTTTTTGCAGCATGATGTGTACAGCTTGATGCATGGTAAATCCATTCCCTTTGGGTCGATTGTCCACAGCCGTAATTTTCATAGGTGTCACATAGTGGGACAGTGGTAGCTGTAATTCTTCCACTAGCTGACTGTGGATCAGGTTGACTGCAGATCTGGAATCCACTAGGACTAATGCATTTTTTATCATAACAAAGTTATACAGGCAAAACACAAGAAAGGCTTGGTATGTCACAGAGGCAAAAAAATATTTTGCCTTCAACCACTGAAAATATGCTTAAGAAGCGCTAATGGTGTTGTTACACTTTGTGAGATTGGACAATATAAACCAGCATGTTGGATTGTCACCAAATAAACTCAGTAATGGAACAAATAACCCAAATAAACTACCCAATATGTGTAACTCAGCAGTTGGATTAAAATAGCAACCCAAATTGCAAACTTTATACTACACATTAACATATCTGAAACCTGTATTTGCATATAGGAAACTGACTTTTTTTTTTTAATTGCAATTTTTAAAATATAATTTGACAAAGCTGTTGTAGTGTCACTTTTCAAATATGAATACCCATGATAATATATATTATAATAATGACAACATTTTATACAATTTAGGGCAACTATAAGGATTAGGCTCCACCAATAAGCATCGTTTTGCCATCTCACACAACAGCTGAGACTTTTCTGCATTTCTATCATCAGGCTAATGAAACCAGTGCATCCACTTAAGTATCAAACACATCAAGTTTCTCTTCTACCTTATGCCATCAGACTTGCCCACCTGTCTTCCTCCTGAATACATTTTACTAATTACCTTATTTCATCTGTACTCTCTCATGTAAGACTTAAAGATTTAAAGTGGCTTCATTTATTTAACTTGTAAAAACCTAAGACATTTTTATGGTCTATTGAATATTGTGATGTTTTAATGTTGCCCACAGTTGATTGTATCAGCATAATCTTCAATAAGATCTGCATCTTTAATAATATTTTATTACTTGTTGCCTCCTTATATAGGCGATTATTCTTTAATTATTAATGATTAATTAGAAATAATTAAATATCCATATCTCTTTATTTCGTTTCTGATGTGCATGTGCAATGGATAACAAGTTCAGATTGCGAACATGTGTATCTGTGCCTTCTCAGTTTGAATTTAGATGTATTTTATTGCCAATAGCATTTATTGCCAAAAGTAGGAGAACAAATAAGTTAGTACTGACATGTGACCCGATATTGAACAAAAATTACAAGGTGAATCAACCTCTGCAGTACATTTTCTTTTAAACAGTTCTCTGTGCTTGAGACTGGTGGGAGTGAAGCACTTTATAGCTCATATAAGAGTTCATTTTTACTTTGATCCACTCCCATTGACACAGAGGCTGAGCATGATGCATCACTGTACTGACTAAATCCATGAAAATTCCTTATTTCACAAAATAAATACACCCATAAAAAATTGTGTATTTGAAGTGCATTTACTCAATTTATTACAAATATCAATGTTTTCAATTCCACAGAGCTTTTTTTTTAAATACAAATTTTTTAATAAAAATATGCAATTTTGTGTGTATTAATTTCTTATGCTCGGCTTTGTATTATTATGATTGAACATAAATGAACAACAGAATAATTTGTATTTGAATCAATGAATTAAACTAAATCCCACCGTATACTTTAATAGAAATACCTGTAGACCTGCACATTTATACATTTATCTAATTAGCCAATCATTAGGCAGCAGCACAATGAATAAAATAATGCAGACACAGGTCGAAAGCTTCAGTTCATCTTAAAGTATGATCTCTTTTACTGTACTTTAGCCATGTATGGTTATTGGTGCAAGATAAGCTGGGTGAGTATTTTATGAACTGCTGATCTCATTGGGATTTTCAAACATGACAGTTTTTAGAGATTGGGAAAACAAATACATCTTGTGAGTGAGAGTTCTGTGGGCAGAAGTGCTTTGTTGAGGAGAGAGATCAGAGAGAAATGACCAGACTGGTCTGAGCTGACAGGAAGTCTACAGTAACTCAGATAATCACACTTTACAACTTTGATGAGCAAAATGCACGAAACATTGAGCCATGACATGGATAAGCTACAACAGCAGAAGACCACATTGGTTTTTTCTCCTGTTCGACAAGAACAAGAATCTGAGGCTCATGAATCATTGGCACTAAATCACCAACTGGAAAGCAGGTGTATACTGTAGGTGTTCAGATACCTGCACAAAGTGTATGGTGAGTATACAGTATACATGAATGTGTCTTAAACCTTATTTATATACCTTATTTAGAACAGGAAATGACTGAGATTTAATTCTGTTTACATTTTCCAGTATGTAAACTAAATTACAAAGCACACAGTTTTCTCCAGGAAAAAAACTGACTTGTAAGTCATATTCCATGTTAAAGTATCCCATGTATAAAAGAATAAAAAAGAGCGATTTTGTCATACTGCATTTGGCATGTGATTCCTGTCACTAATATTTTTGTTGCCTCCTCAAACACACAGCCTGAAAGACATCCTTAACTCATTTAAATTCAAACACAGACCCACAATTACTGTATATGAGAACAATGTAGAGTTGTAGAAAATACAGAAAAGGACAGAGAGACATGTCAAAAATCAAAAGATGAATTGGTGTTCAAGGAATACAGAAACAGACGGAACTTATGTTAGAGAGAGAGAGAGAGAGAGAGAGAGAGAGAGAGAGAGAGAGAGAGAGAGAGAGAGAGAGAGAGAGAGAGAGAGAGAGAGAGAGAGAGAGAGAGAGAAAGCGCAAGCACAATATGGCAAATAAACAAAACTAGTATGTAATTCTGTACCTAAATAAAGGTCTTCATTTGCTCTTCATATGATGGCCTCATAATAGCATCATCAGAAACAACTGCACTATTCTAGCCCACACTATTTTTTCCTCCTCATCTTTCACCCACTTTTCCTCTGATCCCTTTCTTCTACTTATTCTTTTCTACTAGCTGGTACTTTCGGTGTGTGTGTGTCTCTGGCCTCTCATTAAGGGACTTCATCTAAAGTCATCTAAAATCTCAAGATAGCTAGCACAGTGTTCTTTCTATTCCTTTAATAAACCATATACTCTCCTTCTCTCCCTCACCAAACCCCATACTTCCAACAACTCCCCCTCCTCTTTTAGCACTCTGAGCATTCCCTTATCTCTCTTTCATCTTGTGCTCTTCTGTCACTCCACTCCTCTCTCCTTCTCTGCCTTATTTGCTGCATTCATGACATCATTCAGCGCATTTCCATGACTCTCTTCTCCCATGCTCCCCACTTTTTTCTCCCCTCCATTTCTTTCTAGAATATCTTGATTTAGCTATAGGTATTGCTATAAATTAAGTTGATTTTGACCGTAAATATGACAAGGAAATGACTGCCCTGCCTTGCATATGCACATCGTACCAAGCAACAAAAGATACATTGCTGAAGGTTCTCCACTAGTGTCATTGAGAGATTTTTCTCTCTCATGCAGCAATCCTCTTTTCACCCTGCACTCTCTCACTTCTTTACCACTGATTCTTGTTTACTTGATTATGGTGACAAAACAGATGAGAATGAACGTTTACTTTATGCTGTTTTGATGTTATTATTATTTTGTTATGTTATTATTATAAGTGTTCTAGCTTTCTGTATACTGAAGATCATGTTGAGTAGGAGCAAGTTAAAAAAAGTTTTTAATTGCTTGTATTTTAGCTGTGTTTTTCCTCATGCAACGAATGTCATACTTTGATTATGTAGCTGGTGTTAAGTTATGCGTAAAATCACACAAATAAAATCAGTTTATAATAAGGGCATTGAAAGCAGTGGTGCGGAGGATATGTAGCAACACCTTCTGCTAGTATTTCTGCAAACTGCAAACAGATCTACAACTGCTAATATAGGTAAACAAACGTAATATTTTAGTATAAATATTATAAAAATTATAATATTATATTATAATATTATAGCATAAACGTTTTTGAGTTTGTATCTCAGAGATAGGATTCCTTTTACACTACAGTGATTTGCCAACAATTAATGAATGAACAGCATTTTGAAAATGTAAAACTTTAGGACAGAGTTCTTTGTGTGCCAAGATCAAGATACACAATAGTTACTATAGAGTACCAAAAATAACAGAAACCAACATTTGGGTCTGGAAATTTACTGACAATGCATCTACATTTGAGTGTCTTCCCATACATATTAAATAACTATAGCTTACAGAAACCTTTGCACAACCAATCATTAGATTCTTCTCATTGCTCAACCAATGTGTATTAAGATAAGATAAGATAAGATAAGATAAGATAAGATAAGATAAGATAAGATAAGATAAGATATACCTTTATTTGTCCCACAATGGGCAAGAAAATGCATAATATATAAAAAGAATAGAGACATACTATAATATACAGTATATACAAAAACATAATGTTTAGGTTTTGTACTATGTACTATGTACATTATTAGGTTTGTACTAAGTGAACAAACTGATGTGTAGTTTTCAACATTCTAAAGTATTGGAATGAGCGCGTTAATTTAAATCTTTGGCTCATGTTACATGTAGTATATATGATTGTAACCAAAACCTGAGATGTCTTAAAAACATAATAAGTCCTTATGGTCATAGCACATACCACTGTACGATATAGTTCTTAAAATTTCAGTGGCCCCAATGGAAAAACACCTTCCAATGTCCCTTTTTGTAATCATTATAAATACCCAATTTCAAATTAATGATCTATCGACAACATTGTTGAGATGCCAGCAGACAAAGTTTTGCAAATTTTGCAAAATGTACTTTAGCACTAAAGTATGTGCGGTGATTAGAGCGGTGATTAATGGCTTGTCATCAAATGCCATGATCAGTCAAAATACCATTTTTAAGTAACAAGTTTAACTAAGGAGATAAGACTAGAGTGAAGGCTCATGTAGGTGCTTTTATGGCCAATTGTATTACTTGTAATTCAAATTAAACCTTGATAAAGAGATACTAGTGGTGTTTTTTTTCAGGATAATAATAAATCAGTTTAAGATAATTACACCAAGAATACTTTAAATATCAAGTCATTTTTTGACACCAAATCCAGTTTTTAATGTAAAGATGACATAATATAATGTAAATGAATTGTAATAGTTGTACTTGCCCATTTGAAAATATTGAAATAGTAATTTTACTTTTAGTTGTTCAATGCTGGCAACTTTCATTGAAACTGGAATTTGTTGTTATATAAACTTCCAGGTCATATATTATGGGGCTAATGTTTGCACCACTGAGTAATCCATATAATAGAGATGTAGCCTGGCACTTGGACCATCTTCAACTGACTATATTACTTAAGCTGGGTGTTAATGTATAATAGGATATGTAGGTTTACCTTATACTTTTTAAGACTTTGGGTATTTTGGATCAGACTAGGCTGAAAGTATTCTGTAAAGTACTTTCTCCTGCAGTGTGAGGCATTCTGTTTAAATTTCCAAATATACTGATAGAATCTGGTAAGGCATGAACACTTAAATTCAGACAGATAGACATGGACACATATCTTATATCAGTGCCTGACTTTATCATCCAGTTAAGAACCTGGAAATTCAAAACTGACAGTAGCTTTTTTTTTCATTCCTCTTTCTGCACATGATTCAAATTCACAGAAGGAAATGAGAAAGCAGACAGTCTGACAGTGCTTAAAACTTTCATTTGGCCCAAATGATTCTCCAGCTCTAAGAAGGAACTGGATTTGAGATTATGTTTCACATTTTCTTAACATCTCATTGATTATTCTCTTTGAAAAATCTCAACTTATTTCAATTAATATTAGCAATGAGAAGCAAAGTTCTCAAAGCCGATGTGGATAAGAACAGACCAATGGGAATAAAATGGATCAAGACTGTCTAAGAAAGCACTAGGAATTGATTAGACACACATTTTCATATATTTGATACATTCCCTATCGATATTTTTAAGTATACTGCTTGGAAATGGACAATGTATACTATTTTAATATCATTTCAAGGTTCATTTATAAACCCAAGCCAAGTTTCTAGTAAGATTAAAAAGTGCTCTAATGAATTTAATGCAGTCCATTAAATTCCAGTCTCATTAAGGTTTGATTAATGCTTGCTCAGCAATTACCTCTCTCTGTATATATCCATCTCCTCCCCCTAAGTCTGATCCTCATATATTTACCCCCCCCTCTCTCTCTCTCTCTCTCTCTCTCTCTCTCTCTCTCTCTCTCTCTCTCTCTTGCTTGCTCTCTCTGATTCTATGTTCAATTCATTTGAAATAGGGTCTGTCAGCTTTTAACTGCTGTGTGTGTGTGTGTGTATGTGTGTGTGTGTGTGTGTGTGTGTGTGTGTGTGTGTGTGTGTGTGTGTGTGTGTGTGTGTGTGTGTGTGTGTGTGTGTGTGTGTGTGCAAGAAAGAGAGAGAGAGAGAGAGAAAGGGTAATGTGGGCAAGATGCTGACAGCCCTGTAGCTGGTGCAGATGCAGCCAGGGGTTGACAGCCTGCTGATTACCCTGCACACACACACACACACACACACACACACACACACACACACACACACACACACACACACACACACACACACACACACACACACACACACACACACACACCATATACTACCTGATAGTTCTTTCAACAGCTTAACCCATTCTTTGCCTACAAACTTCCTTTTTATTTTTTTTTAGCTACTGAAGTTCATGTTCTGTTTTCACACACTGCTTTCCTACACTGACTTTTTGTTGGTGAGGTACCAGTTGCTCCAGTTGCTTTGTCCACAAATATATCATGATAAAGACTGTTTATTTGTGCCACATAATGACTCAGATGTCCCCTTTTTATGCAAGACCTTCTGGCTAAACTCCAAATTATCTTCTAATAGCATCTCGTAAATGTATTTTGAGATATTGCTGATATTTTTTATGATGATTTGTGTGTGAAGAGACATGAACAGCTAACTCCTGTCTCCTGTCACTCAGGTTTGCTTAAAAGAAATGGTTCATTAAATGCATTCAGTGCATTCATTTGCTTGTTGTTGGCTGCTAAGTCTGAGCCTTGAGAATAGCTTTGTGACTTTGTTAGGAACTGGCATAGCTAAATCAATCCTTGTCAGTATCAGCTGTTGTTTAAGAACACTGGACACCACTGGGCTACCAAACAACTAGATAATCTCACTAATATTTAACTTTGTTCACACGCTGTTTAACTTGCATTTATGTGCATTTATGATATTCCCCTGAGAAGACACTATCTCAAATAAGCCCAAACAATCTCTGGAAAGTGCACTTCTCCATAGGCCCTCTCTCCACAAAGTGTAAGAAGTAAACAAGCAGAGTCAACGCTTTTAACCAAAGCTGAACTGCTTTTTTTGTAATAAGGAGGTGGCTGCATCCTATGGTTTCTCACATCTACACTCAGCTGTGCTGCATGGTTTATTGTTAGAAAATAAACTACTACCACAAAGAAAACTTTTTTTGTGTCAGTCATAAAGGCAACCCCCAAAATGCATATAAAATACTAGTTTCCTGCACACTGTTAGTGTTAAATGTGAGATGTTAAATAATAGCCTCAATAAATGCAGCATAAAAAACAAATGGCCAACAGAAACTGAAACTTGGACAAAAGCCTTTAAACAGACTGCGTCCATCAGAATGCTGAGAATAATGTGTTTATTTTTTTTGTTTCTTGACAAGCCTTTGATGAGCACTGTAAAGTCTAATAAAATTAAATACACAGATCAATGAAAATACAGTAATTTTAACTCTCATTTTGTATCTCATCAAATGTCAGATCATTCCAGGTGAACCCAAGATTATGGATAAAACTGATAGTATTACTTAGGATTTCATAGAAGTTTATATTAACTGTCTTAAGGTTTCTTTAGTGCATACACATACAGTTACATACGTCGCTCAACAGAAACGTGGGTTGCTTTAAAGGTTAGCATGCTAAAGCTGTCGTCATGAGCCAAACGGCTACAGGCTGTTTAAGTGCACATTAAGAGTTATTCCATATCTGCCATGTGTGTATGGGGTTTGTCTGTTCCTACTGCACCTTAGGGGTTTCCTCCAGCTACTCCAGTTTCCTCCTCCAGTCCAAAGACATCTCTAATTTGTCCATAGTGTGTGAATGGGTGTGTGAGTGTATGTAAGATTGTGCCCTGTGATAATCTGGCATTCTATCCAGGGTGTTCCTTGCTTTGTGCACCGAGACTCCTTAGATAGATTTCAGGTTTCCCACAACCCAGTCGGATAAGTGGTGTAGAGAATCGATGGCTGGATGGATAACTTGCTATTTCATTAAACAGAAACTAATAAAGTACTAAATATGCAGCATCAGGAACAGGAAGAGTAAATACATTCCAATTAAAAATTTACAAGCCAACCCAGTAGAGCTCATACGTGAAGCTGAAGAGAGAAAAAAATTGCACAGTAGGATAAATCGCTAGGCCACCTGAACCTGCCAGAAATACTACATTATGCCAAATGTTCTCTCACTAACATAAGCAATAAAAAGGAAAGGGAAATATCTGTAATTTACAGTCCAGCACATGGATTAGCATTACAAATTGCATTTATGTATACCTCCTCATGTGTGGTCATTTATAGTCAGCACACATCAGCCCTCACAGAAGGTTAGAGTAGAAGAAGGAAACAGAACGTGACTGATCTCTCTATAATTCTACAGCATCCTCATTAAAAGCAACATGTACGTGAGATACATACTGTATACATACATGCACTTCCCAGTGGGAGTAATGCAAGTGCAAATGCAATCATACATGTGAGTGCCATTAGTAGCACTATATTATATTACCAGTTGAGCTCTATGCTATAGTTATAACACAGATTATTATGTAGTTAAATACATTATACATATAGTTAAGGACCACACCACTAGATAAAAAAGTATATCTCCTACTTCTGGCCTCTGATTAGGGGTGTGTCTTGTTCTGTATGTTAGTTGATTTTGGTGCTGCTCTTAGGCTGTATTCATAGTCAAGTGCATGTAGGGTGGAGTTAATATCAGAACTGAACATATAACCGATGCAGCTGTCTGTTTTTGCCCTGCATTGAGAGCTGGGCTGGATGGGAGCCTCAGTTACTTGAATGTGTGTTACTTTTTTTTTCCAGACACTGGCTTGTGTTAAGAGCAATCCAGAACCACTTTCTTAAAAGTTTTATGTAAAGCTTTAAAGCAGAGGTTCCCAGTATGGGAAATTGATTCACAAATGGGGTCACAAGAGAAACTATGTTCTCTTCCATTTCATTTCATTTATTTATTTATTTATTTATTTTTTACAAATTATTATTAGAAATATTCCTCAAACTATGAAGATTTAGGATTTAGCTCTCTAGTGTTACTTCTAAGTAACAACAGAGCTAGTCAGTCTGTTAAATTTTGCTGTGCATAAATCACTAAACATTGTACAATTTGTCTTGTATTTTCATATTGTATTCCATTTGTATTTCTGATATTGACAGAGATGTTTTGGCTCTGACATGCTACTGTATCTAGGGAATTAGCTTTTACTCCTAGAGGTGCACATAGATGTGAATATGTTTTTTGCATGTGCATGCCAAGTCATGTATAAAATACAAAATCAATCAGCAATAACATTAAAACCACTCACCAATGACGTGAATGGCATTGACTATCTTGTTACATTGGCATCTGTCAAGGAGTAAGATATAATGAGTGAACGGTCTGTTCTAGTTTTTGTATTGGAAGCAGGGACAATGGGCACCTATAGGATCCAAGCAACTTGGATGAGATGATACCATGATATTCACTAGGAAGGCAGAGTTCTGGGCAATGTTCGGCTAGTAAAAAAACTTAGGCCCTGTCATTTATGTATTTACTGTATGTACTTAACACATACCACTTTCCTAAACATTGTTTCAGACCATGTTCTCCCCTTTATAGCAACAGTATTCTCTAATGGCAGTGGCAGTGACACTAAGTTGCATAATGACACTGCAAAAATTGGTCAGGAATGGGTTAAGGACCATGACAGAGAGTTTCATGTGTTGACACGGCCTCCAAATTCCACAGATCTGTGGGATGCGTTGGACAAACAAGACTGATACATTGAGGCCACATAAATATTGTAGTATCTTTTAAACTTTTGTTTGAACACAGCCTTTTGACATGACACACAACAGTATAATGCTATGTGTGTTTTTGGACTTCTTTTGTACTGAGAGTGACAATAAAATGGAAGGAGATTTGCTGAAAAGCATTGCTAAAAATTCCACTGCTTCCTCCATCCTTATTTCTCTCCTCACTTACCAGGGTTGTCAAACAGTAGCCAAAACCCTGGGCAGATATGCTGCTATTTCATCAAGGTGAGTCCTGCTACCAAGCCCACCATCAAGCTTTGAAACACTGTGGAAAAGTTAGGTCAATACCTGATACCTTCACTATAACTGAGATTTCTCCACAGGACAAACCAGCAGCTGAAGTTATGCTCTTCATACAGCACAAGGTTGTGAAAACCTCAAAAAATCCATCTTGTACAACATCAGCTAGACCTCTGTGTAGTATCACCAGTAGGTCCTGGTTTCTGACTCTCAGTGAGATCGGCCCGTACATATCGACTATGAGTTTTTTCATGATGCCAGAGTAGTTGTCAACCTGGTAGTGCTGGAGCAAGGACCAATCTCCTGCTGTGGTGAACTCTACAATGTGATACTGGGTCTAGTGAACATTACAGCATGATGTATGCAGTGTCTCTCTTCTGATTAATTTCCTGAGTCAGAAACCTGAAAGAGATTTTGACTGGCCAAGGCACCACATTCATTTTATAAAACTATGGAACGTATAAAATAATAAGGGATTAAAATGGTAAGAACTAAATTACATTCTATCAGTTCTATCATTCTGCCAAACATAACTGTATAAAAGGGCTAACCATCTGTAAGAACATTGGGAAAGCGGGTTTCCTTATTTACTGGCCATGTCAAGCTTTAAATTACTTACCAGGTGGCATGGGCATTCTGTAGTCACATTGTGAATCGGGGATGTCAACTATGATGCATTAGATAAGGCAAACAGATAACAACTATGCACTGTAAGTATTCCGTATCAACATCTTTAAACCATGGAGGCAGGTATTCCATCTTGCTCTCGTGACGGTGTTTCCTGTTAGACATAAATTTGATCTGGAGGTGAGCTTAAAAAGTTTTGCTCATTCCACCAGCTCTTACCATCCCTGAGGCAGACTGCCCAGTTGCAAAGGTTATTCCATTCACCTGATCACAATATTCACATATAACACCACACAGAGTCTTCCCCAGGTATTGTTGTTTGCAGCAATCCCTATTAAATACCCATACTTAAAAGCAGGTGTTTTTTTTTTATTTTTTTATGCAGACTGGTGGATCGGACAGGGGCTGGGGTCATGTCCCAGCTGCTGGAGGGGTCAGAGCACACTGTTCTATACATAAGCAGGAAACACTCCATGGAAATGTTTCTAGTAATCAAGTGGGCATAAAAGAAGGATGGGACAGGTAAGGAGTCATGGTGTTCACCTATGTGTGGTTAATGACAGAATATTTTTGGGTCTTTCTTTTGTCAGTAGTCTGTCACATGACTAAGTGAGACACAGGCCTGTGGAGCAAAGCAAGTCTTTGAACTTGTACTTTAACTTGAATTTGAAATGAATCGTGCAGCAGGACACTGCATACAGTATGCTTTTCTTTTGATGAATGGTGAGTAGTGCTGAAAAGTATCATTAAATATAAACCCATGTCTCCTTTATCCTCACTCCTGACCGCACCTGCCACGCTTGGCAAAATGGTTTATTCTACAATAGAACAAATTCTACAATAAAACAGTAACTTGTAGATTATACCACAGTAAACACTATTATACTACATGCTGTACCCTGTGGGGAACAGAATCTGTAGGCTTAATCTGATGTGTGCATCAGACAATCATTTGATTGATTTATTGAAACCTTTTCTTTACAGTATTGTTTTTAGTGAATAAAATTTAATATTGCATAACAGAATCAAATTATTATCAGTATACTGTATGCATGGTGCTTTTGCTGGAAACTATAAAGGGGCAAGTTTGAATGAGTGATCATGCTGGATTTTCAGGCTATGATCTAGATAGGCTTGAATGGCTGAAAGCAATAATGCAAATTAGATCAACACATCCATTTAACAGCAATTACCGCAAACAGCCAACGTGATATTTAAAGAAACAGTTGCTTTTTTAGATCCCCCTATTGGCTGAAAAGGCAAATTGCAATTGTAATTATCACATTGACAAGCTTTTCCACTTCCTTCCATGCAACCATAATCCCTCTGTTAACTTGAAGCAGGGCTGATTAAAGGAATGAAAAATATAAACAAAAGCCTTAAATTTAGAAACTAACCAAACAGATGTTAATTTAGCAAATTACAGTTTTTTCAGCTGGATACAGCTGTCATTCTCTTTCTTTTTGCTGTATGCTTCGTATTACTTCTGCTAAATTATAACCATTGTTGATCTCCCATATCTCACACAGGCTGTCATCGTTCTTTTTTTCTTGTAAAAATGCAGCTGATTTGATTTTCCATGAACAGCAGTGAATGGTTATTGTTATTTAGTATGTCCACCCATCCTGAACTACATCTTGAACAGAATGTAATCAACACTCCACACTGCATACCAAGTGCTGTGCTGTTTCATTTAGCAACTGACAGTCCTAATCACACATTTCTACTTTTTTGTCCGTTCTATAGAAATTACTAATAGAACATAGGACATCTTCCAAGAAGTCCTACTGTTTGAGCTGTGGTTAGAGATCCCCCAGCAACCCCGGGAGACATGAAAATGGCAGTGAGATGAGCTGACACTGCTGTAGCATCTGTGTGGTGGGTAAAATATAGATGTGCAAGATGGAGTGATGATGTGCTAGACAGGGTGACAGGTTTAACATCGACAGCCCCAGCAGACAGAACACACCCCATAATACGAGACCAGATGAGAGAAAGAGAGGGAGGCAGTTAAAGAAAGAGAGTCTATGAGTGAAGTAGAAAGCGTGAGCAAGAGGGAGGGAGGGAGAGAGGGATATTTGTGGTTGACAGTGCTTGTATAAACAGTTAGTTTTTCTTTGGATAATCAGCTGGGCTCAGGTGGACATACTATCTCTGTGATTCATTCTCTCACAGACTGATACAAACATACACACATCTCGATGTACCGGCTTACCACTGGTCTCTGAAATGTAATTCTCAATTCCGGATCTTGACAGACAGACCAATCATCTTTTATTTTCAGAAATGTCTCCCTCTCTTTATACAGATGGGGCATGAAGAGGATGTGAGACCATTATTACCATTATTTAAATGTGCCATTTTAATACCCACTGTCCAGTCCTTCTTAGGACCAAACTTGCTATTCATGTATTGAAAGAAAAAAGCACATTAGCCACAGTGTCGAGGTCTTCAGGTAAAAAGAAGGCAAACTGGTACAAAAAAAAAAGAGAAAAAAAAACAAGACTGAAAAGGGCAAAGAGAGAAAAAGAGTCTCTTTGGAAATACAAGATCGGGGCAAAGAATTTCAACATTAAGGCCTTCTCAGTAACAGTATCCCAGTTCATCATAATACTTCTTAAAGACAAAGGCCAAAAAGAAGAAAAAGTTTTATAAGACATAAATAAACAGGTGCTGAAGGCTGGGCATGTGTGTGTGTGTGTGTGTGTGTGTGTGTGTGTGTGTGTGTGTGTGTGTGTGTGTGTGTGTGTGTGTGTGTGTGTGTGTGTGTGTGTGTGTGTGTGTGTGTCTGAGTGCACATTTGAAGGCTGATACACTATTGATGTTTTTCATCTAGCCACACAGTGATTTTCTGATACTTGCAGAGTGGTATTTACTTCGAGCACAGCTAAACCACTCCAGAGCTTCCTACACTGACACTGTGAGAGTAGAACAGAGTCCAGCTTATTTGTCCTCATTAGTGTCGGCCTTACATTTCAGTGATTATAATCTCTCTGAGCTGTACCCAATGCTTCTATACACCAGCAACAGTTGCTCGACTGTAAAATCATGGCTTTAACAACTCTGTTCGAGTATTACGCTTCAAAGCCTTTCCCTCCGATTCTGTTAATAGTGATACAGCCGGACTACAGCTCAGGCTCATTTTGTAAGGTTAGAAAAACACACATTCTCAACACCAGGACCAGTAGTGTCTCTGACTGCTTAACACAGTCATCTAAGCATCCTTTCAGGTTTCAGCACAGACACATACACGCGCGTGTGTCTGTGTATGTGTGTGCGCACGTATGTGTGAGTGTGTGTGTGTGTATGTGGTTAACAAAGTGCTTCTACACTTGACTAATATGGAAAAGTGACTTTTATTCCCCCCCAAAAAAGACTTAAAAAATACAAGAAAAAAGGAAAAACATGCAACAAAAATACCTTCGTCTCGTGGCCGGTTCATTGTAGATTCATCATGTTTTTTTGTGAGTGGACCTAGGGTTAAGACAAAAAGGAGGGGGGGAAAAGAGAAAAGAGAAAATTCAAAAAATATTACTGTGGTAAGAAAAAAACTAAGAGAAAAACATCAAAAAAAGAAAAGAAGCAAGATCAAAAAAGACAATTCATCAAGAGGTCATTGATATTATCTTTTTTTGCAAAAGATGAAAAAACAAAAGAAACAAAAAAGGCATCATAAACACACAATAAGTGTAAGAAAGACAAACTGTTGGCAAGATCAAAGAATTGTCGTATTAGGTCTGTGAATATTCTCTCTGGCTTATAGAAAGTGGGTTTGTCATTGTTGTGCACTGCTTGTTATTGCCCTCTTTACACTATCTTTAGTGTCTGTGTTTCCAACAGCTTGTTTAGCTTCCGGGGATGAAGAAAAATCGATAAGGAAGAATAAGGAATTAACCTCAGTGGCTTGAAAAACAAGAACCCCCCTCTGCTTCCTCCTCATCCTCCTTTCCCCAGGTCCCTTCAGCCCCCGCTTCACACAGGCTCTCACCAACATTTTTGGAAAAAAACAAAACACCCCATGTTGAGTAGGGAGCCTGTGCATGGCGGGGGCCACCACGGGGCACACACACACACACACACACACACACACTGAGAATACAGTGTGGACAAGGAATGATATGTTTTTATTTTTTCTTCCCTTGCTTTAAGCACAAGCAGATGTTTTCCATAATTTCTTTTGTTATTGGTAAAATAAATAAATAAATAAAAAAAATGGTTGTGTAATGCTTTCATTAAGCATTAGCCAAACAAGATGTGAAGAAGACAAAGCAAACCCCGCAGTAATGAGCATCAAGATAGAGGATGAACATTAATCAAAATTAATGAACATGCAAGACAATGTTCAAGACTTTGTTTCCTGCACAGTAAAAACAATTGATGTACCCAAAAGGAAAAAAAACAGCTCTACTGTATTTGAGCGCACATTTCTTCTGAAGCTGAAAATTCACTTTCTTTTAAATAACAGAAATGTTTTTAGAAATATTTGGTTATCTGTTATATACTTGCCATACTCTGTGAGTACTGAGTGTGTCTGTTTGGGTAAATCACTTTTATTTTATTATTGGCTATCCAGGTCTTGGTTATTTCAGATAAAAATGTACATCTTCTGTGATCAGTGTCAACTGTGAGTAAGTGAGAGAGAGAGAGAGAGAGAGAGAGAGAGAGAGAGAGAGAGAGAGAGAGAGAGAGAGAGAGAGAGAGAGAGAGAGAGAGAGAGAGATCAAATCCATTTATTCCCTTAAAATCTGTTTTAGAGATTGAGATCTGTTTGAACTTTAATAGTGAGTGAGACCAACAGTCATTGTAGAGAAGGAAAAGTTGACAACACAAAAAGAAACTTTAAGGCAATAACCATTTATTTAGTAAGGTGAACTGAGGAGCTCCTATTTTCCTCCCTTTCTTTATTTATTTCTCTCCATTTCCTTCTGTTCTCTAAATGGATTGCATGCCTCAGGCAAGTCCTGTTACCTTTAAAAAAAATCAATTCAAAGCCAAAGTTGTGTGCATAGTTATGCATGATTTGTCCCGTTTAATGAGTAGTGCACCAACGCTGAAACTCCTCAACCAAATCAGCTTCCTCCCTCTGGACCTGCTTCCTCCATTTTTGCCCTGCCTATCTCCTCTCCCCTCTCCCATCCTGACTACTCTGTCATTTGCTATTACATTCTCCTTTTAACTCTTGATGCAATGTTCCTCAGCTGCTTTCTTGATTATTTCTCTTTATTGTGTACCGCTAGGCAGAAACTTGGATCTTTCCCAAGAACTTCAAGGATGAAGTTAATAGAGCTTGCTGATCATGTGTACTGGAAGGTGCAATGCACACATTACACCACATTTATTCCATGGCCTGTGGGTGAAGTTTGTCTTCCAGACAATACTCTATAATTTGTGCAGTGGTCATATGTTTTCCTGAGGCACAAAATTAAACAGAACAGTCCTGTCTTTTATCAATGTTGATATATCTCTTTTTACAATGTTTTTGGTTCGGTAACATTGTATTTTGCTGAATGGAATCAGACTATTCCGAACTGTTGTGCACTTGATCAGACTTAGTAGAGCCAATGTAAACTAAATCAGTCTTTATTGTCTTTATGGATCAAACTTTACCAAAACGATATGAACTGGATCAGAATTTTCAGAATACATGTAAAGTGTATCAGAATTTTCCAAACCTTTATGAACTGGATCAGGCTTTATGGAGCCATATGAACTGGATCAGGATGTTGAGAGCCAATGTGAACTGGATCAGGCTTTATAGAGCCAGTGTGAACAGAATCAGGATTTATAGAGCCAGTGTGAACTGGATCAGGCTTTATAGAGCCATATGAACTGGACCAGACTTTTTAGAGCCAATGTGAACTGGATCAGGCTTTATAGAGCCATATGAACTGGACCAGACTTTTTAGAGCCAATGTGAACTGGATCAGGCTTTATAGAGCCATATGAACTGGACCAGACTTTTTAGAGCCAATGTGAACTGGATCAGGCTTTATAGAGCCATATGAACTGGACCAGACTTTTTAGAGCCAATGTGAACTGGATCAGGCTTTATAGAGCCAGTGTGAAATGGATCAGGTTATACAGCACCATGTTAACTGCATCAGACCTTATTGGATCAGACTGATAAACTGCCACACAAATTGCATCACCTTGAACTTTCAGATCTGGAGTAAGATTTGCTGAACTAGATCAGGTTTAATAGATCCATAATGAACTGGTTAATGATTTATAGAGCCATGCTGGAAGGGACCACATTTTCTAGATCGATGTTCTATTACACTTTATAGAGTTGAATTGATGTGGATCAGACTGTATAGAGCCACACGCATAATTAGATGATGCTTAACTCACAGATCCATGCTGAAGTGAAACAGTTCTTGCAAACAGATTGTGCTTTATACATCCACGCTCAACTAAAATACACTGTGTCGATCCATATTAAATCAAACCAATCAAACTTATGGATCAAGACTGAAAAGACTTTGTAAGTACCACACTTAAACTGGATTGGCCTTTATACTGTAGATCCATGGTGAAATTAATCTGGCTTTACAAATCCATGCTAAACTGGATGTGGATTTATAGATCAATGCTGAAAAAGATCAGCCTTATTATGCTGAACTAGATCTGGCCTTACTTTATACACTTTGAAACCACATTGAAATGGACAAGGCTTTACCTAACTGTACTACAGTGGTACAGGCTTTAAAGAACCACATTGATCGACTTGGATCTACTCTGAACTGGATCAGGTTTTATATAGCCCTTTATAAAACACTGCTGGTTTTGGCCATAAACTCAACTTCCCAGAGTTTCCCAACTTAACAGACTTACAACATAGCCAATCAGACTCCATTTCCTATGAATCACAGACATTTCCTTATTCAAGGTCAACAGACTTCTAATTACACACACTGCTATACAGTAATAACACAGAAGTCTAGCTCTAATATTATTCTTAAGACTACTAAGTTTAGTGCATTCTTTAGTGCTTGTATTCTTTATCCTGCTTGTTAATCATCTGATATATATTTACTTTTGTCTATGTCTTGGTCATGTGATTAAATTATTTGTCTGTTGTTATTAAGCTATAGAAATTCACTTGCACTTGCATTCACATCTGCTGCCGTAGAGTGATCTGGATTCAGCTTTAGCTGAAACATCAGCTGTGAACACACACACACACACACACACACACACACACACACACACACACACACACACACACACACACACACACACACACACACACACTTGCAATGCTTATGTAATAAATTTGTTCAGCTCGACTTCCTGTCCTGGCATCACTCTGCACCAATCAGCATGAGATTCTAACACCAGCCAGTTCTACAGTATAAGAAAGATGTCTTTTTTTATATTTCAATTATAACGATCACACAATCTGAATGCAAAGGACATTAATTGCAAAGAGGAGGAAAAGCTGAGTAGAAGAAATGACCACACCATTTTAAACAGTTCCACAGAAGAGTCCAGTAATCATAAGTAAGATTGAAAAAATGCACTGACATGATGGAGCAACCGACTAAAGAACAGTCTCTTTGAATAATTGCATAAAAAAAATAATAAAAAAAACGTGTTGGAGATTTTCCTGCAGAAACAAATAACTTTGGCTGCAGTGCTGCTCACCATTTGAGCCTGCTGTCTGTTGTAAATAAGTGTATTTGCCATGTCATGTTCAAAGATTGCTGCAAATGTATCTGCCTTGGTATTTTTTTTCAACGGTTTTGGGGGAAAAATCTATTCAAACATGATAGACTAATCATCCTGCAGCACACAGCAGAAGGACAATAAGTATGATAGTAATCTTACAGCTATATTGCACCTGTCACACTGTAGAGACACAGAGCCATTGATTTTACCTTAATTTGGTTTTGTAAGTAATAAAGCCTGGGCAATACTTTTAAACTGAATCATTTTCTGCCAAGTGTTCATACAATAGCTTTGATTTAAGAGAAGTCATCTTCCCAAATCTCTTCCCAGGACATCATTCCCATGTGCATTTAAAAAAAAAGATAGATTTGGTTTTAAATCTGGTATATAGAGTTTAGAGAGAGATTATCAAAACATTCCACATGATCTTAGGCTGCACTTAAATCTCCTTAAACGTTTAAGTGTTAGATAACTGTTTTGAATATTGTTTTATTGTTGTTCACTGTTATTTTTCATTGCATGTTTGAATTTGTAAGTTGACCTTGAATGACTTGAATTATAATTATAATAATTATTGTTATTGTGATTATTAGCCAAGGATTACGCTGTTTGATTTATTAATAGATTACACAATAATTTAG
>NC_062518.1:36746347-36831347 GCF_022655615.1 Tachysurus fulvidraco
TGACCCATACTCGTTTACGCGACCCATATTTCATTCTCTGCATTTAACCCATCCAAAGTACACACACACTGTGAACATCCACCCGGAGCAGTGGGCAGCCATTTATGCTGAGGCGCCCAGGGAGCAGTTGGGGGAATTCGGTCCCTTGCTCAAGGATACCTTAGTCATGGTATTGCCGGCCCGAGAATCGAACCCACAAAATTAGGGTTAGGAGTCAAGTATGAACCGTTAGGCCACGATTAGTCCAGGTTCTTCCTCTCCCTATAGTTCCCAAATACCTAAAAAGATTGTGAAATGCATCTGATGACTGACTGAGTATAAAATATGGGGTTTCTGGGTTAGGACAAAAAGAGAGTGAGAAAATAAGTGGAAGAGGAGGATATAAAGAAGATAGAGGAAAACAGGAGCAGAAGAGGACATGATTGCTAGGCAAGGTGACTGTCATGTACACAGTGTCTATGTAGGTTTGTGTGTGTGTGTGAGACAGGCAGAATGTTTGGGAAAGATAGGGTGAGCATGTGGAAAAAAGGAGTGTTTAAACAGAGGGGAGAGAGACAGCAGCCAGATAGGATGACATTTACGGAGTGGTGGCAATGGAGAAGGCATGAAGGTTAAAGCAATTTCCCAGCAACACCAGTGGTGACAATTACTGGCGGGCCTCATGAGCACTATGACACACAGCCCCATGTCTGTCTGCTTCATTGAATCTTTCACAATGCCTCAGCAAGGTCAGAGGTGTGAAGCAAAACATTTATTTAAAAGGCATACGACATTCTGTGCAGACCTGAACTTCCTATTAGAACCTAGAAGCCACTGTTGGAAGGTTGTATACGTCTTTAGAAATGTTAAACAAGCTGAGATGTTATTGCCTCTTTTATGCCTGTGTACTGTGTACGAGGGGGTATGACAGATGCAGGCTAATCACACTGATTTAGCGTAAATCTTGCTCATTTTGAGAGACAATCTTTTTCTTCCCTGCCTCAGTGACACAGACTTAATCTTGTTAAAATGTTTAAAATGTGGCCAGTAAAATAACACATGCTGTCATCATGCTGGTATTGTAGCAGATTTAAGCACCTTGGATGTGTAGCCTTAACCTCTTAGAATATACAAATGATATGTAACTGCATTTATATCATAGATGATTGCTTTAAGACTAAGTTTAAGTCTCCCCCAAAAACATTATTAAAATATAATATTTTAGTAAATCAGATGTCCCACTACCTGCTAGTCAATACCTGACTTAGAGAGACACAGCAGTGATACACAACTCAACACTGTGCTTCACTGAGACTCAAGGAGGAAGATTCAAATATAATATAATTTAATGGAAAGAAAAGTTAATGAGCCTTTATCTCCAAGATCAGCTCAGCAGTTATGCTCATACCTACATAGAAATAATATTCATGAAATATATCAGTCAGGATTTAGGCCTCATCATAACACAGAGACAGAGCTGGTTAAAGTTGTAAATGACCTGTTATGTCTCTTTGCTAGTATTACTTGATCTTAGTGCAGCTTTTGATACCATTGGCCATGCTATTTTACTTGATAGGCTAGAACATGTTGTTGGTGTTAAAGAGACAGCACTCTCCTGGATAAGGTCTTATTTGACAGATCGATATCAGTTCGTAGATCTAAATGGTGACCACTCTAAACAAACAAAGGTAATGTTCGGTGTTCCGCAAGGTTCTGTTTTAGGCCCATTGCTTTTTCCCCTATATATGCTACCCCTTGGTGCAATTATTTGTAAACATGATATTGGCTTCCACTGTTATGCTGATGACAAGCAGCAATATGTTTCAACTAAGTCAGATATGACTCACCAGAAGACCTTGTTGTGATTATTGATACCAGTCTCTCATTTGAAGCTCACATAAATAATATCACAAGGGTAGCCTTCTTTCATCTCAGAAATATTGCTAAGATAAGAAATATGATGTCAATGCAGGATGCAGAAACACTAGTTCATGCACTTGTTACATCTAGGTTAGATTATTGTGATGCTGTACTGTCTGGATGTTCCAGTATGTGCATAAACAAGCTAAAGTTAGTCGAGAACACAGCAGCTACTGTAGAGTCCTAGAACCAGAAGATATGAACATATCACCTCTATCCTATCCTTATTGCATTGGCTCCCAGTCAAGTTTCCCATTGATTATAAAATACTACAACTAACCTATAAAGCACTTAATGGTCTTGCGCCAGAGTACCTGAGAGATCTTTTGTTTTTTTATGATCTGTCACACCTACTTTGATCAAAAGGTGCAGGTTATTTGGTAGTACCTCAAGTAGAAAAGGCTACAGCAGGGGGCAGAGCTTTTTCTCACAGAGCCCCACAGTTATGAAACAGACTTCCAATTAGTGTTCAGGACTCAGACACAGTCTCAGTGTTTAATTCCAGACTAATTTGTTTAGTCTAGCTTTTTATGAATAGCTTTTCTTAGATAATTGAGCAGATCTGGAGGGTTTATGGGCATATAGTGTTTGGTGAACTGGGATGTCTGGATGCTGTCAGCTTACCACCCTCGCAAGTCGCTCAGGTTTGCAGACTGTAGAGTGGCGGGACGCTTTAAATCCCCGGAAGCCCTCATGTCTGGCAAAAATTCTGACTCTAGCCTTTTAGTTATGATGTCATAGCTAGTCTTGCCAGAGTCCCTGTCTGTACTTTGCACTTAATTTTTATTGTCCATCACCTGATTACACCTAGCCTGATGTTCTACCCCTGGTTGGAGTCTTGTCTACATGAATTGATCTACATGGTTAGCCAGTGTCTCATGGGATTGTTGTGGATGGAGCCGCAAGGAGACCGTCATGCCTTCTTTTGAACCAGTGTTGTGTCAGTCAGCTGTATGGTCTTCATCAGCAATCAGGTCTGTGCTAAGCTCAGAGTTTGCCATGACCCATTAGCTCTTGGTTGCACTATAACAAACTGTTTTAGAAGGGAAATTTAGAAATTTGCATTTACATTATTTACTGTAGAGTGTCACCCAAATGAGGATGGGTTCTCTTCTGAGCCTGGTTCCTCTTAAGGTTTATTCCTCATATCATCTCGTTTCATATCATCTCGTTCAAGGGAGTTTTTCCTTGCCACTGTCACGTCTGGCTTGCTCATTAGGGATAGGGATAGATATATAGTATTTTAAAATTTGATTGTATATATTAATTTATTTATTAATTATTATATATTTATTTTTATCCTTATTTATCTTCTTCTTCTTCTTCTTCTTCTTCTTCTTCTTCTTCTTCTTCTTCTTCTTCTTCTTCCCTTTCCTCTTCCCTTTTTTTTTCTTCTTCTTCTTCTTCTTCTTCTTCTTCTTCTTCTTCTTCTATCTTTATTTCCTTTTTCTCTCTCTTCTGTTTCCATACTTCTGTAAAGTTGCTTTGAGACAATGGGAATTGTTAAAAGCACTATACAAATAAATTGAATGGAATTGAATTGAATGATCCTGACATTCATGGAGAAAAAAAAAACAGAGCATTCTTCATGATTGGAAGTGCTCCACAAAGGGAGGAACCTCAGAACTAAAAGCCAAACAATGAAATGGTAATGAACATAACTGACATCTCAAACATATCAATGCTAGTCAGAAAGACTTGAAGCTCGACTAGCAGTTACAGTAGTTGAGTGTCCTAGTAAAAACAGATTTAAACACTAGTGTAATAATGAGGCTGAGATCCATATGAGGAACGGCATTTTGATAAAGAATCAGGCAAACTCATCCAAATCCAAAAATCCAGAACATGGGAAAACAGACAATAAATTCAGATAAACCAGAAAAGGCAAGCAGTAGTACAAACAATCCAATCAGGGAAAAATACAAAATACAAAGTTGTAGAAACACAGAAAAATACTAACATGCACTATAAAGAAAACACGGCTTGCTACGCAGATAAATCAGCAATACTTCACAGTGTGTTGGCATGGACACGTTATTTATCCTACTAAACCCAGAAGCATAAACAGGAAGTGTATATCTGTGCTCTGGACGTGCTAGAATTCGGGTGAGGGCTCCCTCTTGGGTGCGGAAGGCGTTCTGTCGAATCAGCTGTTACAACAAGTATCTAGATAGCTGTCATTTCCTTCTTCAGCTAGCATTTGGCACAAAATTGGTCGGGCAGTGTTAGCTCAGTGGTTATGTTGGACTACTAATCGGAAAGTTGTGACTTCAATCAAATCCCAGGGCCACCAAGCCGCCACTGGGCCCTAGAGAAAGACCCTTACCCCTAATCTGCACGGGTGTATAAATTATATAAATGTAAGTTACTCTGGATGATGTGCATCTGACAAATGATGTGAATGTAAACACTGCTAATGTCAAATGTATAAGAATTGGTACAGTAAAAGTCAGTGCTTTCCAGGCTGTGTTTATTATTAGACTTAGATGATGTGAACAAGATGTTACTGTAAAAGTGATAGCATATTAGAACACACACATTAATATCAATGTCCATAACAGACAGTTGTGCTTCTCCTATTTTAAAAACCACCAGCCATAACTGATTTATGTGCACAGTAATAATCCAACCATGATTAGATTATTCATATAGAGGTAACATTCTACAATATCTGGACAGCTTGCAGAAGGATTCTGTAATCATTATGTGTCAAACAGACAACTCTTATAACTACAGACTTATATGATGATTACTTACTGACTTACTGTGCTCATTATTTTGTATGCATTAATACTAAATGGTCAGTATGGGCCACATTCAGAGAGAATTTTACAATCTCACATGTAAATGTTATAAACACAGATACAAGAGAGGGGTGGAGTTTGCAGTAGAAAATGTGTGATTCTGACCGGGAATTACAGAGCATTTTCTTGTGATCTAACAGCTTGTCCAAGAAGCAACATTACAGCCAGTTTCTTGGGTCAATGTCACATTTAACCACAATATATCATGTTGAAATTCATTAAAAAAAATACACAAAAACTATGAAAAT
Source organism: Tachysurus fulvidraco (assembly GCF_022655615.1). Classification (NCBI taxonomy): domain Eukaryota; kingdom Metazoa; phylum Chordata; class Actinopteri; order Siluriformes; family Bagridae; genus Tachysurus; species Tachysurus fulvidraco. The sequence goes on from NC_062518.1 coordinate 36,751,299, forward strand.
TCAAATTAAATACAAAAATATGACACAATTCGGGGGGAACGGTGGCTTAGTGGTTAGCACGTTCGCCTAACACCTTCAGGGTTGGGGGTCCGCCTCCGCCTTGTGTGTGTGAAGTGTACATGTTCTTCCTGTGCCTCCGGGTACTCCGGTTTCCTCCCCCGGTCCAAAGACATGCATGGTAGGTTGATTGGCATCTCTGGAAAATTGTCCGTAGCGTGTGATTGCGTGAGTGAATGAGAGTGTGTGTGTGCCCTGCGATGGGTTGGCACTCCATCCAGTGCGTATCCTGCCTTGATGCCCGATGACGCCTGAGATAGGCACAGGCTCCCCGTGACCCGAGGTAGTTTGGATAAAGCGGTAGACAATGAATGAATGAATAAATGAATGACACAATTGAATGAATTAATATATTTCAAGCCTTTAAATTTCATTGAAATGTTTTTTTTGTTTTGTTTTTTTGTGCATCAGAGGAGACAATATCTTAATCACAGACACGGCTTACCTCAAAGACTGAATTTTTAATAGATTGAATTTTCAATTAAAATTTAACAATAAGTATAGAAATTTAAAAATTTAAAAATGTAAAAAATTTATTTAAAAATTTAATTTAATTTAATTAATTTAATTTAATGAAATTAAAAAATTTAACAGTAAGTATAGAAAGATGAATGCTCATCCTTTACAGAGGGCATGTTTTTTTTTTATAGAAAAGTAAACCAGTTAAAAATGATTCAATTGTTATTTCAGTATTGATTGAATTTAAAAATGTGCTAATATACCCCAAATCTAAATCATGTTGAGTTCATGGCCTTGATTTAGTATCTCATGGCTACATTAATGTGTCTGCACAATTAACTGTCGAATTTGCTCTCTAATTTTTGGAGTTCAAAGGCAAGTTCTTTAAGCCCCCTTTCAGCTTTAGGGCAGTGCACTAGACTCTTCCCTGCATGAAAATCTGTGACCCAGAACTGCTATGTTACAAAAGTGAAATCTGGCAACCTTGTATTAACAAATTAGATGCAGATGACTTTAATAATAAAATGAATCGTGTGCACCGGTAATCAAATTAAGCTGCTACGTAACCTGTCTCTAAAAATAGTGATGTAACTTCCTGGCTTAAATTGCAAACTAGAATACAGCCATGTACAAATAAATGCCATGATGATTCTTACTCAAAAAAAGGGATGAAAAACTAGTACCTTTTATTCTCCTATTCAACAAATGACATATCACTTTATCTCTTTCAGTTTCATTTATCTTTTTTTTAGCTTCTTTTTCTCTCCAACCTTACTTCACTTTTGGCTCCTGCTCCCTGTTTTTTTTTGTTTGTTTTGTTTTTTCAAAGCATAGCTATAACTACAATGTGTGTGTGTGTGTGTGTGTGTGTGTGTGTGTGTGTGTGTGTGTGTGTGTGTGTGTGTGTGTGTGTGTGAGAGAGAGAGAGAGAGAGAGAGAGAGAGAGGATGAGTAAGTCTTATTTGCATTCAGAGCCACTTGCCAACTCAGCTACAGCAGGAACTGAAGAGACACCCTTTGAGCAGCAGAAAGAGAAAAAAGGAAGAAAAGCATGCAGCAGGAGTGAAAGGAACAAGTGAACGAAGACACACAGCATGAGATGGCAATAACACTTGTGTATGTATGTATGTATATATATATATATATATATATATATATATATATATATATATATATATATATATATATATATATAATGTGTGTCTGTGTGTGTGTGTGTGTGTGTGTGTGTGTGTGTGTGTGTGTGTGTGTGTGTGTGTGTGTGTGTGTGTGAGTTTGTGAAGAAAAATAAAATGATAGAGATGGCAAAAGCGAGACAGAGAGAATAGAGAGAAGCAGTTTGGGAAACCATTACAAAGCAAGAACTGGAATAACCTGAGCAGTTTAAAGCATCCACAAGAATCCGGGTTTTCTCTCGTTTCCATTTCTATGCAATTCCATCTCACAAACAACTGCCAGAGTATTATAACCTTTAGCTCGATCTGTAAAAATGAGATACCTGTAGAAATTGTGCACCAATAGAGATTTTCAAATAGTTTTTCTATCCTGGTGAAGAAAACTACAAAGGCAACTCATGTAATGGCTCTAAAACGATACTTTTCTCGAAACTGCTGCACATATAGCTGATGTGTTGTCTACAGCAGGTGTTTCTGAGCTCTAAAGATGGTTTATGGTTTTCCAAATTGAGCGTACCTTGCTTGATGATGTAATAAGGTCTTTGTGAACAGAAAGTAGTTACAAAATGCCTGTGCACAACGACAGTGATTGGGACAATGACAATGTTAAACACGCTATAAAAATCCATTTTAACTCAAACTGAATAATTCTTGATTGACAAGGCTTCTCACAATTCATGCGTGCAAAATACATTCATGAGCTGCGTCCTTGTTTCCTCCAGGATCTCCAGTTTCCTTTCACCTCCCAAAAACATGCATGTAGGTTGATTGTTTTTCTGAACTGCCTCAATTCAAATTGTCCTCTGCAATGGACTGGCAACCTATTATGCACCGAGCTTAGTGTTTCTGGAATAGGCTCTTATCCACCATGACCCTGACTAGCACAATGTGTTTACTGAATATTAATGAATACACTGCCATTTTGTCCCACATGCCTCTTCATGCCAGTCTGGCTTCACAGAATATTAAGAACATAAAACTATACTAGGTGGGCAAAATGTTTGGACACCTGAACATCACACCCATCTGTGATTCTTCCACACCTTTTGCCACAAATTGGAAACACACAAATGTACAGAATGTCTTTGTATGCTGATGAATTGCAATTTCTCTCTGTAACTCAGAGGCTCAAACCTGTACCAGCATAACAATGTTCATGTACATATGCGAGCTCAATGAAGACATGGTTCCCAAGACCGAAGTGAAAGAATTGAAGTGTCCTACACAGAACCCTGACCTCAACCCCACTGCTTTGTGATCATTTGCAACACCAACTTCTCGCCCAAAATCGGTGCCTCACTAATGCTTTTGTTTCTAAAAGGGCAAATCTACTTTTAGCCAGGAGGATTTTCCAAGCAAAGGGGGACAACAATCTGTAATGGGCTGTTTAAAGAGCTGTACTGTATGTGTATGATAGTCAGGTGTACACAAACTTTAGGCCTAATAGTGTATATTTGCACTGTTCCTCTGACTAGTTTGTGGTAAAACAACTTTTGCTTATTCACCAAATTCCCCAAGTATTTTTTATTTGGTAAATGCATTCTCATAGACTACTTGTTTCATTGCAGCTCAGAACTTCTTGTGTCTTTCAGTTATTAACTTAAGGGTGTAATTTCACAAAGATACATATACTGTGTACGCACAGTCATGTTAATGGACAATATTTAAAAAATAATAATAATAAAAAATCTTCATATCCTCATTCGGCTTCATATGCCCCATTGCTGTTCTAGTGCACACTATCTTTCATTTGGATTTGTTTATACAAACAATAACATTTCTATTACAGCAGCCTACTAATTTCACAGTCTCTGTCATGCCATAAAGGTCAGCTGTTCCCAAATATTTAGAAAATGCATAATACCCAAACACTCCAATGCTTACTATGCCTTTGGCCTTTAGCTCGGACACTACATAAAATATACTACACTGCTCAAAAAAATAAATAAAGGGAACACTTAAGCAACACATCCTAGATCTGAATGAATGAAATAGTCTTGTTACTTTGTTCTTTACATAGTTGAATGTGCTGACAACAAAATCACACTTAAATTATCAATGAAAATCAAATTTATGATTGATGTCTGAATTTGGAGTCACACTCAAAATTGAAGTGGAAAAACACACTACAGGCTGATAAAACTTTGATGTCCTTAAAACAAGTCAAAATGAGGCTCAACGAGTGGGCCAGTCCATAGCATCAATGCCTTCATCTTGCAGGAACTGCTGACACACTCCAGCCACATGAGGTCTAGCATTGTCTTGCATTAAGAGGAACCCAGGGCCAACTGCACTGGCAAATGGTCTCACAAGGGGTCTGAGGATCTCATCTCGGTACCTAATGGCAGACAGGCTACCTCTGGCGAGCACATGGAGGGCTGTGCAGCCCTCCAAAGAAATGCCACCCCACACCATTACTGACCTACTGCCAAACCGGTCAGGCTGGAGGAGGTTGCAGGCAGCAGAACATTCTCCACGGCGTCTTCAGACTCGGTCACATGTGCTCAGTGTGAACCTGCTTTCATCTGTGCCAATCTTGGTGTTATCTGGCAAATGCGAAACGTCCTGCCTGGTGTTGGGCTGTAAGCACAACCCCCACCTGTGGATGTCGGGCCATCATCCCACCCTCGTGGAGTCTGTTTCTGACTGTTTGAGCAGACACATGCACATTGGTGTCCTGCTGGAGGTAATTTTGCAGGGCTCTGGCAGTGCTCCTCCTGTTCCTCCTTGCACAAAGGCAGAGGTAGCGGTCCTGCTGCTGGGTTGTTGCCCTCCTACAGCCTCCTCCACATCTCCTGATGTACTGGCCTCCATGCTCTGGACACTACGCTGATAGACACAGCAAATCTTCTTGCCACAGCTCGCATTGATGTGCCATCCTGGATGAGCTGCACTATCTGAGCCACTTGTGTGGGTTGTAGACTCCGTCTCATGATCCCACTAGAGTGGGAAAGCACTGCTAGCATTCAAAAGTGACCAAAACCTCAGCCAGAAAGCATAGGAACTGAGAAGTGGTCTGTGGTCACCACCTGCAGAACCACTCCTTCATTGGGGGTGTCTTGCTAATTGCCTATAATTTCCACCTGTTGTCTATTCCATTTGCACAACAGGATGTGAAATTGATTGGCAATCAGTGTTGCTTCCTAAGTGGGCAGTTTGATTTCACAGAAGTGTGATTGTTACATTGTGTTGTTTAAGTGTTCCCTTTATTTTTTTACAGAGCAATGCATATAAAAAAGCACTATCCACATACACTCAGACACTACCTCAAAATGCTCCTGTATTTCCCTGACAGAAAAAGGTTCTCTCCATTCCGTCAACAAATATGCTTATTTTTGTGATATGAGAAGAGTGAAATCCATCATGGTGTATTCATCACTATTAGAATGATAATCCTTATAATGAAGTGTCAGAGAAGTGTCCATAACTCCTGCAACAGCACTGATCAAGGATAGAGAGTACTGTAGGCAGAACATCCTGAGAAAGGGCATGTTACAAAATCTGAGAAATTTTGCAAAAGCAAGTTGTGGTCTAATGAGACTAATGTTAAGTTAAGTCTAGCTAAAGCATAATGGTCGAAGCACACCAAATACAGCTCAAAACCCACATAAAATCATTTTAGTGATCAATGATGCTGGTGGTAGCACCATACTTGTCGGCAGGAGGAACTAAAATTCTAGTTGTCCTCACAGAAAGCATGGATGAACCAAATAGAAACAAATATCACAATGTGTCAACTGCTGTTGTTTTCATTAAACTTGTTTAATGTCTGCTTGTTAGTACACCGGTGGTGTCTGTCTTTTCCAGAACATTCCAAATTGTTGAATCGGTTGATCAATATTCCCTTTTTTTCCTCAGCTTCAAAATGGCTTGCATTTGTCCTGATGACGGCTCTCTGGTTTTTACGATGGTTTATCCATTTTAACAAAAAAATGCACACTTCACAGGTGAAACCCAGGGCTCAAAGAAATGCAGACCATCAGAGCTATTACGTGTTTAAACAACCAATCTAACAGGGCTCACCTGGGCAATGGCACAGGCTATGGTATTTTAATGAAACAAAAGGTTCCTTGTTCTTTAAATAGTTGTCATTGTATAGGAATACACTGTATTTTTTTCCAACAGGGAAATGAGCCAAAGCCCTGAGCAAAAACTGCAAAGGAATGGACAGATTTTTCCCCAGACATAAATTAACTAAATCTGTGGCATAACCTGAAAATGGCAAAATGTGCAAGGTTGTAGAGTAACATCTGACAACTCAAATCTACTTGTTGATTAGAAGAACAATTCTGTTTGAGATTCTGCACTCTCCATTGAAGCACTAAAGACCTCTCTGTGTCACCACATATCTGTGTCACTACATGTCAGGACAGAGTACATCTCTTACACAAGCAATATGTATTTAAAAAGCTTCTTAGGTTAAGTGGGTTCTAAAATAAAGGACAAGACAACAGATGACTGACAAAGAGAGCAAGGAAATGGAGATAAGACAGCACATCACATCAGCCCTTGAGAATTCAACATCTGCGTGATGACGGCAGAAGTCAGGAGTACACACCCTGGCACACATGCACACGCTCCAGAACTTTTTTTTTCTTCTTGTCTCCGAAGCTATAAATAGCATGCAGTGCACAGTTGTTGCTAATTCCCTTATTGAGAGACTAGCAGAAAGGCAAATGGATGAGCACACACACACACTCACACACACACACACACACACTCACATGTACTCAGCTCTTATATGACGCCTGACAGCTACAGGCTGGAATAGCTGCAGGGTTGCCAAGGAGACCCTTCCTTCTGCACCCTCCAACTTCTACCTTCAATCTCGGCTTCCTAAACCGTCACTTCTCCCTCCTTTATGTTTATCTCTCCCTCTAACTCTCTCTTCATTATCCACTTTGCTTCCTGGTCATTTTTCAATCCTTGATCGGTTGTTTCTTTATCATGCTGTCAAACTAGCATTTTAACACAATCTGCTCTCTCTCTCTCTCTCTCTCTCTCTCTCTCTCTCTCTCTCTCTCTCTCCCCTGCTCTCTTGTTCTCTCTGTTTCTTACACAAACACATACAAGGAAAAATTGACCAATTATTGTATTTTCATTGCTATTTGACCTCGTCTAACGCTACTAGAATTTACCATCAATATACTAGAGACAGATAATAACCTAGTTTCTCTCAGATGCCCTACCCTGGATTCTTCTTTTGACCTCTGTGTGTGTGTGTCTTGGTCTGATAGCTTCAAGTTGCATTGCTCTCCGTTCTGCAGCAGAACTCATCCCTGCAAAGTGAACAGGACCTGTACCGTCAGCTCTGATGCTCATTAAGAAGCCCCGTTTGCACATAGTCAGGTGCTGTCGCAAAACGCTTCTTCTTTTTCCTGTCAGAGAGAACAGCATCCAATTCCCTTTCTTTCGACTCTCCTACCTTTCTGACAAACAGACTCTTTATCATTAATGCCCACTATCACCCCTACTCCCTAATATATACACAGATCAGATTAAGAATATGAACGATTATTTTTGCACCAAGGCCACATTTATCACATTTGTACTGCGAGTTATTTACATATTCAGTCACTCTTTTATTCAGACATTTTGGCATCAATCTATGCTAAAGTTTATTTAATCTTTTTCATGCATACAGACACATTTTCGAAAATGCATTGTGTAATCTTTCTTTAAGAAATGCTGACATCATGATGTATGCTGTAATTGATCCCTGGCAATGTTCAGCCAATAAAAGACCAGGTTCAGACTGCTGGCTAGTTATCACAGCTGAACTACAAGATTTAGCTAACATTTTAGGCTCACATTTACAGACTTTCACAGGCATTTCATTTTCATCATAATTATTTAATTTTTTTTTCTATACAATGAAGACATTCATTGTTTATGAGTTGATCAGAATTTGACTTTTATTTCCTGATATTTTCATCTACATGTGCTTAACAACCTAAGAACATGGCACCTTTGGTGGCAGACAACCCAATTATTAGACATTTACATTTATGGCATTTAGCAGGCACCCATATCCAGAGTGACTTACAACTGAGCAATTGAGGGTTAAGGGCCATGCTCAGGGGCCCAGCAGTGGCAGCTTGGCCCTGGGGTAGGAACCCATGACCTTCCGATCAGTAGTCCAACACCTTAACCACTTAGCTACCACATATTAGGTGAGACGATGTATAGGAACAGACAGATTCAAAGTATATTTGAGAAATAAATAAATAAAATCTCTCTTACTAGCTATAAATTCATCAAGCCAGTGATCCACTGACCAAAACTGCTGCATATGTCTTTAGTGATGATGTTCCAGACTTGTACCACAGCTTCTTTCATTTGTTGTTTCTTCCTGGGGGGATATTCCATTTAGTGTCTGCTCAATTGGATTAAGGTCTGGTGATTGACTTGGCCAGTCCAAAACCTTCCACTTTTCCCCCTGATAAAGTCCTTTGTTGTGCTGCCAGTGTGATTTGTTTTTCTGCATGATGACGTTTCTCCCATAAAAATTGGATTTACAAAATTTTTAAAAATTAGAAAAAATCTGCCTGAAGTCTTAATTCTGATGCTACCATCATGAGTTACACCATCAATAAAGATTAGTGAGCAGCTATACAAGCCCAAGCCATGACACTACCTCTTTCTCTATGTTTGACTGATGAGCTTGTATGTCTTGATTCATGAGCAGATCCTTTCTTTCTTCACACTTTGGCCTTTCCATTATTTTGGTAGGCGTTAATCTTGGCCAAGATTCATCTTTGTATTTCTCTGTATTACTCTATAATCCTGCTCTTTAATTCTTCTTCAAATGGTAGATCGTGATACCTAGTGCTGTTATTTGTTTTTTCTTCACAGCTCTCACACTATTTCTGTCATCACCTGCTGGGTCAGCCTGTTCGGTGTCTGTCTTCTAGAACACCAGCAGATTCTTTCATTTGATACTTGTAGTTGACGTTAATTTTTCTTCATAGCTCTCAATTTCCCCTCTTTTATCAGCTTCAAAATGGTTTACTTTTCTCCTACTAACAGCTCTCTGGTCTTGATGTTGGTTTGTCCATTTCATCAACAAATGCAGTCTTCACAGACAAAACCCAGGACTTTTCAGGAGACATTCCAAGCTATTACTTGTTTACACAATCAAACTAACAGGGTGAACATGCTCCAATATTTTTCAATTTAAAAAATGGCTGAGTTCAAACTGAGTTGTAAAAGTTGTTTAATACATATACATGTAAATATCAGGAAATGATAGCTGATCTCTCAACTCATATTAATATTATATTCGGATCTTTTTAGTGTACAGGAAAAAGAATTGAGCTTGATGTTCTAATACTTTCGGAGGGGACTGTATATTTGAAGTGTCATCAAAAAGGTTTTTTTCCCCACTATTGTTTTGCATTCGCTTATAGATTTTTTTAGCAATCCTACTCTATACAGTATAATGTGATACAGATGCTGCATTGAAGAAAATGATATTGAGGATTGCAATCTGATATTATTTTTCATATCACCCTCTCCGAGGGAGGCACGGTGGCTTAGTGGTTAGTACGTTCGCCTCACACCTCCAGGGTTGGGGGTTCGATTCCCGCCTCCGCCTTGTGTGTGTGGAGTTTGCATGTTCTCCCCGTGCCTCGGGGGTTTCCTCCGGGTACTCCGGTTTCCTCCCCCGGTCCAAAGACATGCATGGTAGGTTGATTCTCATCTCTGGAAAGTTGTCCGTAGTGTGTGAGTGTGTGAGTGAATGAGAGTGTGTGTGTGCCCTGTGATGTGTGTGTGCACTCCATCCAGGGTGTATCCTGCCTTGATGCCTGAGATAGGCACAGGCTCCCCGTGACCCAAGAAGTTCATATAAGCGGTAGAAAATGAATGAATGAATATCACCCTCTCCTAATTCCAATGAGAAAAGTCAGGGGTATATTATGTTATAAAATTGACCTTCATATGTTGTCCAAATGTGACTGCATTTGCGAACATGCAGTTATCTGATTATTTTGTGCAGATAAATCAACTAAGCATTAAACTAAACTTCAACAGTCTTATCACCTAAATACTGATCACCTAAATACTTATCACCTAAATTACTTCCATACCAGCAAACTCTTATGTGCAATGCACTGATTTATCTGCATAGGTTAGCGATCAGCCAATTATCAGTTAATTATCTAGTCCCTGTTGAAGTGAATTACATAAATGTGTGAGATAAAAGCATGTTTGGGCAAAGTCAAGGACATAACACTCATTATAGGAAAAAGATAGCAAAAGAAAAGAGGCTGAGCAGCAGCTAAGCGCTTGCATGAGGCAAGGAATTAAGCAGAAGGCTTTGAATGAAGAATCGTCAGTGAGCTGGTGAATATTGCAGTGGCCAGCACTCAGAGAATTGATTGCAGCGAGATATATGAGAGGACATGCTGTGTGCAGCAGGGTGAGCCAATCGTTCTCATAGACACTGACTGATGGGGATCTGAACACACATATCTGCAGCACATGGACTAATACACGAAGGTCTCACGCTCCAGTTCACACACACATACACGAACAGGCTACACGGTTTAGATCATAGCAAAGCATATCATTCACAGTAAGTAAGTCTTTCAAAATGTTAAGTGCTCTTTCTGGTGCTGGAATAAGGTGTGCATGATTATACTTTTAAAGTATGGCTTGGATGTCTGGAATAAATTGCCTGGATTAAGTGGAATTTAGAGATTTAGGAAGATGCACATGGACTGATTTGGATAGCGTCAAAGTTTAAAGAAGTCACTGATTTGCTATACTGTGACACATTGTGATGGAGAAAATAGAAAAAGAGAGAGAAGGAGTGAGAGTGCGAAAGAGAGGCAGGAAGGAGGAGCTCGGCAAAGCTAGAAACTGCTGTTGTTGTTGACAGGCAAGAAAATAAAACAACCATTTTCACACCAGGGGTGTTCCTATGAAAACTCACACACCTACTCAAGCACTCTCAGTGAAGCCCCAGTGGAGTTTCACTTGCATGTTGATGTGTCACACTGTATTATCTCGACATTTAATCCACTGTGGGTATGTGTCTGCATGCTGTTACACTCCAGACTGTGCACATTCCCTTATTATTCCAGGAGTTGACTCTGATATAAACAGGTTTTAGTACCAAAAGACTTCATAAGAAAGAAAAATAAAGAACAGTTTTAGTAAGAACTTTACCATCTCACACCAAGAAAAAAGGTCAAAAACAGTGGTGTGGGACCAGACCAGAGAAATGGAGAGAAAATTGATGCCAATATTGATGGCAACACAATGGTTGAAGAGGAAGTATTAATTGCAAAAAAAGAAAAATCAAACAAACAAAAAACAAAATCCTGAGCTCACAAATCAGCAGCTCAGTGCATATTTTTGCTTTTGTGATCTTTGAAACCCCAAAACCCAAGGAAACAAAGGACTGACAGATTGATCTCACTTTGCTCAACCTTCAGTCATTTCAGATATTAATTCCTGGTTCGATTTCCTTTGCTTTGAGATGTGTGTGTGTGTGTGTGTGTGTGTGTGTGTGTGTGTGTGTGTGTGTGTGTGTGTGTGTGTGTGTGTGTGTGTGTGTGTGTGTGTGTGTGTGTGTGTGTGTGTGCTCGAAGACAGATTTCTCTTTGCACTGTTTGATCTGTATTTTCAAACTGGTATTAACCAGATCTTGGCTCAGATGCTCACCTCCTCAGTATGATGTGGGGAAAAAAGAACGGTATCAAATCAGGAATATGTTCCTCCATCGCAGATGGACCCAGAGTTAAGCCAGTGCTGTGTATCAGCACCACAGCCTGGCTCGAAATCTCTGTAGTCTCAACTTATAGTATATTTAGTAAATGTTCAGTGTAACTTCAAATGTTATTAATTAATACCAAAATTAAGAAATGAAATTGAAGTGAACTTGTGTTAAAATTGAAAAATAATCAGTGTGTGGTTAAAAAAAAAGAGTTTTGCAGATCATAGCACATGTGAATTCATATCACCAGGTCTCTCGCTAACTTAGCAATGTTAGCCTCAGTTTAACACACAACCTTCCCTTGCATAGGGACCCCACCTGTGTGTGTGTGTGTGTGTGTGTGTGTGTGTGTGTGTGTGTGTGTGTGTGTGTGTGTGTGTGTGTGTGTGTGTGTGTGTGTGTGTGTTTGTGTCTGTGTCAGTGTTTGAGAGAGAGACATGATGTCAAGTGTTTTCAAAAGAATATTCAGTTGCATAAGAAGAAAATCAAAAGCCAGACTAAAATAGCTACTGAAAAAAATTCAAATGCAAACGAAGGCCTTCAATAAGAAAAAGAAAAAAAAAACATTTTGAAGACACCTCAGAATCTTTTCATTTGGACCACATGGACATGGACACTCTGTGCGTTGTGTTGTAGGTGGAGACAAAAGAAGAAGAAAAGGAGAAAAAAAGATATGATGTGTTTAGTGTTTTGTCTCCTGAAAAACCAAAATGCAGAAAAAAGATGCTGAGCTGTTACATGGTACACACTGACTGGCAACTTAACAAGTGTTTTGTTCTGCTTTTGTGTACAGTAGCTGTAAAAAATAATTCATTATTAATATATGGTATAACATAGAATTGTTTAAAATAGCAAAATCATTTTAAATGTCATGTTTTAAAATAACTAATAATTCATATCAAACATTAATTAATTGGATTAAATACAATTATGATTTTTGTAATTAATTAATAATTAATATATTTAGATATATGTAACATAATATCTATCTATCTATCTATCTATCTATCTATCTATCTATCTATCTATCTATCTATCTATCTATCTATCTATCTATCTATCTATCTATCTATCTATCTATCTATCTATCTAATCTTTATCTTTATCCTTATATATAGTGTGCTGTGCTGATTGTGGAAGCTCACCATCCTCGGTGGGCACGTAGACATTCAGATAGAGGCAGTCCTCACTCTGGTTCTGAATGTAAGTAGCCGCCACATCCAGGCTGTCAGTAAACCACACAGGCAGCATTATCTCAGGCAGCACGCCGTGGAGGTTTTGTGGGCACACGGGTGCAAACTGGGTAGCGTTGCGCACTTCAGGCCACGAGCCAGGTGCCTCTGGCGGCTGAAACCTGCGGTCACCGACGGGCGGTGTGGCATAGGGCACACCCAGATACTGCTCCACAGGACCCAATATCTCATTATTCAGTTCCTTTTTGAGTCCACGCAACTTTCCATAGTTTGTGCTGACAACCGGGTGTTTGGCGCTGGGTTCAGAGCGCTGACACGCACCCAGTGAAAGCCACAGTGCTACGCACAAGACGTAAACACAGCTAAGAGTGTAAAATCTGCAGGCACAGCCTGAGTCCTGCTTGCACCAGCGCTGTGGGCGCATGTCTGCTTTTGGCATTTCTGTTTTTTTTTTTATCCTTTAAATCAGGAAGGTGGTAGGTGAAGTGATTATCCACTAAGACAGTTCCAGGATAGAGTGTAAGAGGCTTGATCTTTTTTAGGTTGACAAGATGCTGTGGATAGAAAGGACAGGAATACGGGGTCAGGTGAAAAGAATGGACAGAGAGGAGAACAAAGACAAGGGTGAAGTGCTGCCAGTGGTGATCTCAGCCCTGGCAGGTTGCTGTGATGTGGCAAAGGTCAAAGGGGAAAAGTCTGTTACGTTCCATTTCCCAGCACTGTCCTCATGGGGTTGGTCACATTGGCAATCACACATGGAAGTCCTGTAGAAGAGAAAGACAGAGTAAAAAAGTCAGACCTCTCCAGCTAGGAGAAAATGTTACATTCAACAATGAAGAAGGTCAGGCTGTAACATTACAGCAATGACATTCAGTTGTACATAAGGTTTTATAGTAACCACTAGGTACTTCTTTCATGCTGTAAACTTTAATATTTACCTGCAGGTGAAGTTTTTTATTGTTTACATCTTTACTTATACAGCACCCAGTCCAAGGTGCCTAGTGGTTCCTGTGAAAGCCTATATATATATTTGCAGTTAAACTGTACTTGTGTAACAAAACCTGAGTAAACTGTTAACTTTTTTATGGTTTAAACCAAAAAGAAAAACAGTTGTACAGTATTTCTTTTTTTTGTGTGGTTAATCTGACATTGTATATCAAATGTAGTATGTTTGGATTTTATTCACTTATATTTATGCCATTTGTCAGATGCATCCAGAGAAATGTTTTATTTCATAGTTGGGACAGCTTGTTGGATCTGGGATTTCAACAGGGACACTTGCACCTTAACCACTAGGCTACCGCATCCCCAGTCAGACTGCATACATACACTGAGGTACTGAATCAAATGCAGCAGGTCCTGAATTGAATGAGTAGTTCATGAATAGATTATATTTACTTATATTCTGCAAAGCTGCTTTGAGACAATCTCCAAAGTTAAAATCACTATACATATAAAACTGAATTGAATTGAATGGATCAAATGCAGAAAGTCCTGAATAGAATTCAACAGGTACTGAATCAAAGGCAGTATGTACTGAATTGAATGCCGAATGTACTGAATCGATTGCAGTATGTGATGAATCAAATCAAATGTAGTAGTTACTGTCACAATACCCAATCCCAGATGATGCACAGATACAGAAACAGTCTTACATTAAGTACAGTAAGTGTACTTTGTTACTTCATGCCTCTGTAGGAAGTTAATGCTGCATACAAAAAACATAGTACTGGGAGGTGAAAACGAGTATTCGTTTAACACTGACTTATTTTTCGTTTACATTTCCAGCATTTTAGCAGACACTTTTATCCAGAGCGACTTACATTTTATCTCATTTTTTTTTTTAATACAACTGAGCAATTGATGGTTAAGGGCTTTGCTCAGGGGCCCAGCAGTGGCAGCTTGGTGGACATAGGAATCGAACTCACAACCTTCCGATTGCTAGCTCTACACCTTAACCACTAGGCTACCACTTCCCTGTTAAGGCCAGACATCAGAAAATGTATTCCAAGTGACATTTTCAGATCATATACCACAAAACGTGGCTGTAGTTTTTTACTCTGTGGCACTACTGAATTATGAATGGACTGGGATTTGTTGAGAAACAACACTTTTAAAACTGATGATAAAGCTTTTTCACGGCTCAGTCAGTCAGTTATGTCTAACAAAGGTTAGTCCGTTGTACACACGGAAACAGTTAGAGTACGTAAAGGAAACAATATGAGGAGATGAAGTCTAATTAAGAACATAAACAAATTCATCATCCACTGAGTGCTCCTTCTTTGTTCTTTGAACGCCTCTGATTGTATGAGTGATGATGGATGAATCGACGGGTTTTATATGCATTTCCTCTGGAGTTAGTAGTTAGCTGTTGGTGAGCAAGCAGCTGTTTCCAGTGAGGATTTTTCAAACCACACACACACACACACGCACACACATATGCGCACATTTAGAAGAGCACAGTCCCGGGGAACATAAATGCATCCAAGAGAATCAACAGAACGAAAATGAAGAGCAAGCAATATTCTCATGTTGTCATCATCGTCATTATCATCATCATCATCGTTTTCGTTTTCGTTATTACCACAGAAACCATCAGCAGTCTGAATATAGTCCTCTGCGTGGTTTGTCCTGCTTTATTGCTTTATCACTGTCATATAATGGTCTAATGGTCTTAATTACATTGCCAGGCTGTTTGGGGGTATTTGAAACACATAGTGATATTCAACTTTTTTTTTCAGTGACAGGACAGGAACACTCATGCAGGTCGTTTAAAACAAAAATTGCTGTGATTTTTTTCATTTATATATGTTTTCCCCCCTTTCATCAGTCTATTACTTCTAAGGCTTTCATTTTATACAACCTTATCACTAACCTTTCCCATCTCTGAATTTTCTTACAAAGCCTACTGTACATAACATAACACAAGGGTTAAAACACATACATACATGCACACATACACACACTGAGTAAGCAAACACAGATACACCAAGGGATGTATTCAAAGTTGGCGAGTCGAGTATAAAAGTAACAGTAATATTTACATGAGGAGACTCATATTCAGATATGGTTTATACACTTCGGTAGGTTTATTTTACTTGAGTGGTAGTGTGGGCGATTGTTATTTTTTTTCCACCAATAGTGTATAAATCACTGCCTTTAAAAAAAACAGCCTAAATGTCTGGGAAAGAAAATGCAGATTGAAGAAGGAATTAGCAGTATTTTTCTGTGCTGTCAAGTGTAACACAATGCAACAAAAGCAAAAGAGGAGCAATAAAGTAAACATTGGAGTAAGAAAATAGGAGTCTAGTATATTACAAAGAAACCGCTGAATGAATGGGTTGTAATTATCACTCTAATCCCTGCAAATTTGATTTAATTGAAACAAACCATCCAAACTTATTAGCTTCCTAAATAGCACCTGATCCAGCACATCCTATTATTTTGATTTTTTTATATATCGTATTCTGACGGTTACATTTATGCATAATGAGATGAGACAGATGAATCTGTTACATCATGCTATTGAGTTTGAACTTAAACTGATTCATTAAAACAAGCAGAATATCATGTTTTGGTTCATTTGATGCACCCTGTGGTAAAGAAAATGTTCAAGCTGACTGAACACTCTGAATAGTGTCTGAATAGTGTCATGTTTATATGTATTTAATATTGGCCTGAACTTCTAGATGTATATTTTTTTGTGTATTTACAGACCAAACTTTAATTTCAGTGTGGCATATTGTGGTTACATTTAAAATTCAGACAGCAATGCTGGACTTAATACATAATCGCCTCGCTTGAGCCCATTTTGCACAAGAAAAACATGCTTAAGGTGAAGGACAGATTCATACATAACTGAGGCAGGCTTTTGTGCAGTACTCATGTAACTCTCAGAATAGCACATAAGTTTGTAGTTATGTCTGCTGTCTGAATACAGATGTCTGCAATTTCAGTATTAAACTGTCAAAAATGAGGGAAACATATAACCAACATTAAGAAAGAACTGGCATTGAGTTTTTTTATCTTTATCCCTGTTGGTTTCATGACTTAAAATACAGCAGAATTGCCACACATAATTTGTTAGAGGAACTAATTGCATTTTCTTAGGTTGTTTACATGCCCATTATTCTATTTAGCAGATTATTAATTAAATAACCCTCCTTAATTATATGGGATAGAAATTTGATTAGATTTTTGATGCTTTTCTAACTAAAGTGTTGGTTGTTTATTCCCAAATCAGTTGTATTATTACTGTATATGCAAATAGTCTGTGGTTGCTCTAGTGGCTAAGGCTCTGCATCGTTGATCAGTGGATTGGGGTTCAAGCTGCCACTGTTGTGCCCTTGATTAAGACCTTTAATCCTCTCTGCTGCAGGGGTGCTGTATCATGGCTGACCTTCTGCTTTCACCCCAACTTTCTACTGTGCTATAATGTATATGTGACAAATAACAGCTTCTATGTATTAAAGATCTGCGACTAAAGCACCTGAGATCAGACAACAACTCGAACAAATTCTGTTTAAAGCCAAGCTGATCTGGAAACAGCCTTCTTACTCATTAAGGAGTACATCAGGCAAATGAGACTGCCTCCTTTCTGATTATGAGCCAGGGTTACACAGCTCTTAATCACACTCTGGGCCTCTCTTAAAGCAGCTGACGCTTGTGCCCTGTAGGCAGCCTAGAGCAGGCACAGACTGGGCACAGCACGGGCATGCAGCTGGCACAAGCTCCATCGCCGCAGGACACTCAGGTTATTTGGGTCTTAATTGCTTAATTGGCATTGTTACAAGGCCTAATTGGGCTGTAGTGGGCACACTGTGAACCATGAGGGGGTGGCAGAAAGTGATGAATGGCCGGAATAAATAAGACAGAGAGGACAAACGTCTCCATAAATTTGCAAACATACATGTATATACCCACACACACACAAACACACACACACAGGCTTTATTCTGTGAGGATATGAATTGGAGAACTTCCATTATGCCTAGATCAAGTGGATAATATCAAGTGTGAGAGCAGGTGGTCTATTGTGTGCATATGAATGTGTGGATGTGGATGTGTGTGTTGTACAGGGCCCCTGCTTTAGAGGTCTTCCTCCAGTTTAGGAGATGGCAGTGTGTGATTATGTTTTCATAAGTGTGTATGTGTGTGCGTGCATGAGACTGCTCATCAACAGCAAGGCTGCCGACGGCTAGGTCAAACTTCAGGTTCACACTTTTTCTACTCTATTCATCTCTCTTTCTCTCTCCCTCTCTCCTCCCAGAAGATTAAACTAAGAGTCGATCAGGGCCCTGCTGAGCCAAGAGCGATAGAGCAAACAGATGGATAGAGAGACAGCGGTCACTGTGGGAAAACAAGTAAGAGTGAAACAGTATTGCCAACAGTTGTATTCTGAGTGTTCTCTCTCCTTGTCGCCGGACACAGTTTAGCAAAATCATGACTGGGAGAGTCAGATAGTAAATCTAGGCAGAAATCTAAGGCACCAAATTTAGGCAGAGGAACAGAAATATAAGTGTTTAGCTATTCTGATGACAGATAGGCCTACAATCCGGTGATGTGGAAAAAAAAATTACTTGCCAAGATGCCAATTTATTTTAAAGGAAATGAATGTGCAACGAAAAAAGTATGTGCTTCTGAAGTAATAGCTTCTCGTATGTGGTTCTGTAAATATGACCTTCCAACCTTAATGTTCGTTGTGAATGTCTCTACACGTTGAATTTTTACTGGGAGCCTTTTTGCTATCTGAGGTTTATGAGAACTTGTCATCCACCACTGCAGACAGACAGACAGACAGACAGGGATGGTGCTATAAGTTCAAATCCCAGACATAAGCAAGGCCATTAACAGTCAGGTGCTCTTGACAGGCTTTGCTCTGACCCTCACTTCTTTTAGGCAATTAGATATTTTATCAGAGCTAGAGAGGATTGCACAATGACAAAGAAACACACACTTTGGGAAATGGAGGTCACAGACCACCAGAGCGCAAAATTGGGAACAATATGCCCTGAAGAGTTAAAGTCAAATATTTACAGGGCTTTAACATGGGCCAGGCATTTCTTCTCCCAGTGAGGTCACAGTAGCACAGAGCTAATGAGACAGCACACACTAATCATTATACTCCCAGTCCAGCTACAACAAGTGTGTGTGTGTGTGTGTGTGTGTGTGTGTGTGTGTGTGTGTGTGTGTGTGTGTGTGTGTGTGTGTGCGTGTGCGTGTGCGTGTGCGTGTGTGTGTGTGTGTGTGTGTGTGTAAGCATGCTTGTGTGCGTGTGTGTGTGTGCCTTCATTAATCTAAGTGTATCTGTGTGCTGGACAGGCAGAAAATTGTGTCACAGGCCTGGTAAAATACTACTACTATAAAGAGGAGAGGCAGCTCGGGAGCTGTCAGCATGGAGAGGAGAGGAGAGAAGAGAGGAGAGGATGGGATAAGAGAGGAGAGGAGATCTGCATGATCTAGCATGCTGCTGTGTTGAAACTGTTTATGCTAATTGTGTTTTTAGTTATTCTGTATGTTGCTATTTTTATAGAGCACACAACCTTGGGGAGATCTGGGCAACCAACTATCCTTCTTTGCTCACACTTTTATCCTGATTCAGTTTTGCGCTTTCTCCATTACAAGAGGATCTGACCATTTCTCTCCACATAGCCCCAGGTCTCTGTTCAGTCTTTTGTCACCTTAAGACTGGACTTATGTAACCCACTCCTGGCAGGTCTCTCCCCGTACACCACTCGACCCTTTCAACTGATCCAGAAGGCAGTTGCTTTCAACCTCCCCTAGTTCTCCCATATCACCCCACTGCTACTATCTCTCTGTATCTGCCTGCACCAGATTTAAAACAGAATGAATTTGCTCTGGCTGCCCAAGGGACCAAAGACCAACATCTTTACTATGCACTTATCCATTCATCCATTTTCTGTACCTGCTTATGCCGACAAAGTGACAGGAAACCTGGAACATATCCAAGGGGACTTCGGACACGAGGTAGTGGACACACTGGAGTATAGAAGATCATGAAAACCTCAGTAAGTCACTAAATCAATGGTGTGTGTTGGATTGTGAAGTTAAATGTGGTTGTATTTGTGTATTTGGACTACTAGCCAAAGCCTGTATATTACTGAATCTCACCTGGATAAAGAATTGCTGGTTTAATTTCACTATTCAAGCATTGCAACTAAACATTAAAACTAAACTTAACATGTCTACATTTTTTTAGATTAACTCACATAAATGAAACAGCAGCACACAATTATCCCAAATGAACTGAGTGAATTGGTTCAATTGGAATGGAATTCACCATGAAGATTATTTAAATAAATGTCTGAACAGGATTTTTTAAATTGGATTGTGAGCAACCTTTTTTTTAAATACTTCTGAATGAAAGAAAATGCGGTAGAATAAGTGGAATTCTATTTTTGTGTTTTTTGTGTGTGTGTGTTTTTTTATATGTAACTCAGAGGCAAACCAGCCTAATTGACTAAAGAATAAAGTAAAACCAGGATTTTCAAAAATCCTACAGCAGTAATGAAGCACCTCTCCTTGACTTTGCACAGCTTGATAAACGAGACAGAGGAAAGAGATGAAAGGACAGGTGAAAGGCTCAAAGGGAAGATGAGAAAAAGCTGGACTCAGTCATGTATCATGAATTTCAGACATAGTGCAGTGATGCACTATGGTCATGAGATAGGTCATGAGATAAATGATCTGTGGTGTGTTTTGGGTTATAGCTAGGTGTGGGGCGGTATCTAGGTAATGTTCTTTTTCTTCTTTCCCTTTCATTCTCTTAGTCATTTTTTTCTTCCTCTGCTTTTCTCTTTTCTCTTTTATTCGATCTTACCCTCCCTTCCCTTTTCACATTTTTTACTGTTCAGTCTAGAATGAGTAGAATCCTGATACTGTGTAATACCTGTCCTGCATATGTACTGATCTGGAGGATCAAATAGAGCAGCCGTTTTTTTAAACACACATTTAACAGACTTGTCCAAGCAGAGGTGAACCGTGGCTTCCTCACCTCAAACTTTGGCTTTTCACATGACCCTCATCTCCTCTCCCTTTGCCCTTTCCTTACCTTCTTCCCTGTTCACTCCTTTGAGAAACAAAGCAACAAGATGTACAGCAGACAGAAATGTGCAACTTCTCCCACGCACGCTCACAGCCTACGGCTATATGTGTGTGCAAGTTTATATAGCGTCTCAGTTCCAGCTACCTGAAATCACCAGACACGCCCAGACCCGGCCCTGTGCTGTCTTTCTAGCACGCAAACAGATTCTGGTTGTGGTGAGTGTCTGAATGGCAGCACCGCGTCCCTGTAGTTGTGTGTCTCATTAAAATGAAATACCTTGAATGTGAAACAATCTCTCTTCCTCTATCTCCTCCAAACAAGAAGAGCTGTAGCAACTTCACTAGTCCACTGGGTGTACACGACTCACTCAACAATTCCCAAATTAAGAGCAGCACTGAATCGTCTCTCACTATCTCTATCTCCGTTTCTCTCTCAGTCCCTCCCAGCAGTGTCTGCCAGCTCACATCCATTTGTCTATGAAACCACAACTGGTACGTTTTCAACCTCACACATCACACCTATTTTATCCAAAACACTATTTACACTTAATTTTTTTTACAGTACTTGGCCACTACAGTGTAATTGCTTCAAACACTAAGTGATTATAATGTGGAAAAGATGCTCATGAAGAGGACACTGTGTGGGACTGGTAGAAGAACAACAAGGACACTACACTCATCTGTGAAAGAATTCCTAATACATGCCCAAGCTGTGTCTGTGTGTGCAGTCTATCCTGTAATAATAAAATATAAACAGGGCTTAGAGGGATACACACCATCAGCAGATTTCTAGGCTCATTTCAAACTGAAGTTTGTTGAACACCCAAAATACTTTGCACTAATTGATACTTTTGCTTAAAATAAATTATGCTTTTTTTTTGTTAACTCATATACCACTAAATATCTTGTACTTTTGTATTTGTTTGCATTTGTAAACTAGCTTACTATCAAAATCAGACTGACGCCTAAAATGGTTATGATTAGTTATAACATGGAGATACGCGTTAATGTAATTACTACTGATATACATCTGAGATTAGAAACTAATTTGGAGGAAAATCATCTCCTGATTTGAATTTAAATAAAATAATAGAGTTTAAAACGCTAACAAGTAGTTTTACTGAATGGCAGCTGTGTCACTGGGGATTCCTGTCCTAGATATTTGACGCTGATGTGTCTTGGACCCTTTTTAGATCACTTCCAAAATCTAATCAGTTAATCTGATGGGTCCAGTGGTAATTCCATATAAATCCTATAAACATTCAACCACTTGTTAATGGTAATGCACAGATGGACGAACAAAGACAGACAAACAAATTGATATCCATCACTGGAGCGAGAAGAATCACATTGTGTTAAACTGAGCTGTATGTAGTATGCTACACTTCTGATGTGATGGTCATACAAACATATAGACGAGCATCAGCAAGACAAAGATGTTGAAAGTGGACTTCAGAAAAAAGTAGGAGAGGAGCTTCCACCCCTGTAGGATCAACAGGACCTCAGTGAAGACAGTGGAGTTTCCGATACCTACTGTATGTGATCACATCACGCAGGACCTGTCATGATCCTGTCACATCAACATCATTGTAAAGAAGAACCGTCAGTGTCTTTACCACTTTAGACACATAAGGGACTTTAAACTGCCCTTTAAAGTGCGAAGGAACTTTTGAGACAAACCTGACAGGAAGCATCACAACCTGGTTTGAAAACAAGCACCAAGCAGGATAGAAGAGTAACCCAGAGAATGGTGTGATCAGTTGAGTAATCCATCCACACTGAGCTCCCTGACCTGCACTCTATCTATAGCAAGTGCTGCTGGACCAAGCCCAGAAAGACGTTTGAACAATGGGCTCTACTTTCTCTTGTGATCATTGAAGCACTTCCTATAAGGGGGAAGAGAGAATGTGGACAAGTTTCTTCCCACATGGACTTTTCTGCACAACACTTACAACCTCAGCTAGATTTTGCAGAACATAACTGTACACATCTACATTGTATTTCGTCAGTCATCTGCAACCAATCAGACCAAACAGGATCTGCAACCAATCTGCATTCACGTGTGTTTATACTTTCTCTCTATACATCCATTTCCGCATTCTTTCTGTATAGGTACATTTTTTATTGCAGTTCTGTTCTTATTCTATATTAATGACAAATACAATTTGAAAATACAAAAAAATACCTACAATAAAAAAATGAGATTGAACTCTCGTATCTGTGATTTATGCAGAGATCATTTATCCTATATGAATTTGTTAGTACTTAGTTACCACAGATGTCTTCCAGGTACACTGAAAACAAATGGAGAAGTGATTATCAATTTAAAACTTCTGAACATGTGTCAGTCTTATAAAAATCCTTCGATCAAAGTGACTGTAAAACAAACAAGTGTCAGTCATTTTACAGATAATGAAAGTAGCTAAGCTTTCTGTGAAGACTCTGCCTCCTGCTCTGGTAACATGAGGGAAAAGTACAACAGTGGATTGCTCTTGTTAGCATTCGTTAGCCTAACTTAACAATTAACTAGCTAGTGTTAATGTTAGCTACTGTACACAGTATATTGTTGTGTTTTTATGTGTTTTATTTTCTCTTAATACATATACAGCTTTATAAGGTTTATAATAACATACCTGACTTAAAGAGCCCTAGTCTAATATAGCTAGATTGTGTTTGGTGTAAGGGTAACAGAAGTGTTAGCTAAAAGGCTGTGCAACTGTTTACATTGGGTAGGCAAGCTTGGCATGAAATACACATTAACCTCAGATAGAAATGATGATGTAGTTATTAACTATAAATATAACCGTAACTTTAAAGAGAACACAAAGGCACATACAAGCTTATACAGTATTTAAAAGTGTTTGTGGTGTACCTGACATGCCTAAATTTGATTTGATGTGTGTTTTTGTTATATTTATGTATTAGCTTTTTACACATTTTTGCATTTTTTTTTCAACATTTACCGTAATTTGTTCTTAATCTGCTTGACTGAAATTATTTTAACCTATTTGCTTTATTAGCATTATAATTTGATTTAAAAAAAAACAAAAAAAAAAACTTTCTAGTGGTAAGTAATCAGATGTATTTGTTGGTGTATATGACACACATTTAAATTTGAATTTATGTATGTGTGTTGAATTAAGTTGTGATGAACCAGATTAGTTTATTTAGTGTGAATACCTAATAAACTGTTTCCTGGATATGTATATCTGATAATGGGGGATGATGGTAAAAGAATGTTTATTTTTGTGTTTATATTAGTCTGTAAAGAAAGCTCTTTAGGAGATTGACTGAACTGAGCCATTTGTGTCTCTCTCTATCTCAGTGAAAGTAGATGTGTAAAGTGTGTTAGCATCTGTGTAAGCATTTAAAGAACCTTTTTTTACCACTGCTTTTTGTAGACTACCTCATATTTAAGATAGATTTAGGATAGTCATTTTTAGTATACAGTACATGTGGAATGATGGCTTTTTTTGTGAAGTGGGGTTTTATAGCACAAGTTGTTGTATGTATGTTGTATGTTGTATGTACCCCCACTCCTTCTTCAGAGGTAATGATTTTTTTTTTTTTTTTAAATTGGGAATTCTACAAAATCACTGATTGTAGTGGTGGGTAACATTTGGCCCGAATTGTAACAGAGCACTGGTTTATATATGTCCATAGAATATTCGCTTCCTAAAAGTGTTGGGAACGTCTTTGTTCCTTGCAAATTACACCTCTTGCATTCCCTTTATTTGATAAAAGGTTCTAAAAAAAATGGAGCAAAGTGATTTTATGTGTCAGAAGATAATTACATTAATGCAGTCTCTATCATGTAATAATCTTTTTTTTTTGTTGTTGTTAAATACAT
The DNA here is from genome assembly GCF_022655615.1 of Tachysurus fulvidraco. Classification (NCBI taxonomy): domain Eukaryota; kingdom Metazoa; phylum Chordata; class Actinopteri; order Siluriformes; family Bagridae; genus Tachysurus; species Tachysurus fulvidraco. The sequence continues at coordinate 36,775,821 of NC_062518.1, forward strand.
TAAAAAAAAGAATGTATGGTTGACAAATAATGCCAGTATATTCACTGTAATTAAGCTATTGTGCTCAAACATAATTATAATAAGCAACTGATGTTTTTTTTTTTTTCATGTAAATCCAACAGACTTATTTTTTTCCGTGTAGATTAACTAACATACAGTACACACTGTATATAGAGAACGAAGTTCCTGTCTCACAAAATGGAGGCAGTGTGGAGACGCTTTCACTGCTTAGTTCATTATTAATTTACATAAATGTCAGTGATTGTGTGACAGGAGAGCACTTCGGTTTCTGCTACAAAAAAATGACAGTAAAGTGAATTTCTAAATGGCTGTTATTTTTCACTCTTACACAGAAAATGAGTCCCTGAAGGATGTAGGGCTCAGTGCAGGACTTACACATGAGTCAAATCCTCAACTAATGACTGAGACCTTCATGGGCTGAATTTGATGTGTTAGATATGAGGAGCAAACAGCTGTCTCTGGCTGAGTTTGACAGCCCAATGTATACAGACAGGTTTGATTTTTTGTGAGTAATGATAGACTTATGATTTATGAAGTTAGAAAATGTAGTTGATGCTAATGAGCTTAATTAACAGTATACCATGAGATATTATAATGCGTGCTAGCCATAATTAATGGTGCTTCAGATGAGCAAAAAATAATATAAATTAAGTAAAGGCTACATTAAACATGTCATGGGTAACTGTGGACAAACAGAATTTATAGTTCTCCATTGCAGAAAATGTAATGGAGTGAAAAGTATACATTTCTTCATGTGTTGTCATTTTTCAAAAGGTTTAAGTTTGAAATTTTAGAATGAAGGTAATTTGCTTTGCATTAGGTTTTAGATTTTTATTTTACCAGAGCTAACATGTTAGCAATGCAAACACTAGCATCACTAAAACATGATCTGCTTTCTGAAATGCTATTGGCATTTTAAGATCATTAATACACACTATACCTAAATCCTATTTTATAATTACACTTAAGCCTGCTAGCTCCTCATTGTATAAGAAGGTGGGGTTTGATTGGCGTTGGTTTGAGTAAAAAAAATAAAAATGCTGCTACTTTGTTGTTACAGTAATAAAGAGTAAAAATAAATTAATGAGCATAATGTTTTTCATTTGGGGGCACGGTGGCTTAGTGGTTAGCACGTTCGCCTCACATCTCCATTGTTGGGGGTTCAGTTCCTGCCTCTACCTTGTGTGTGGAGTTTGCATGTTCTCCCCGTGCCTCGGGGGTTTCCTCCGGGTACTCCAGTTTCCTCCCCCGGTCCAAAGACATGCATGGTAGGTTGATTGGCATCTCTGGAAAATTGTCCATAGTGTGTGATTGCGTGAGTGAATGAGAGTGTGTGTGCCCTGCGATGGGTTAGCACTCCATCCTGGGTGTATCCTGCCTTGATGCCCGATGACACCTGAAATAGGCACAGGCTCCCCGTGACCCGAGGTAGTTCGGATAAGCGCTAAAATAAGAATGGATGAATGAATGTTTTAACTTTCATTTAAAACAGTTAAAAAAAGTTTTAAATAAAAGTTAACTTTCACATGAAAAACATTCATTCATATATACATTTTAAAACTACTACACAGTTTTGCCTGTAAACATCATTCAGTCTTGCAGGTCATGTGCATAGCTAAAGCTGTATAGTAAAATTAATAATCAATACAGTATTTACCAATATATTTATATTTGTTAGTCTAACCTAGCATTACCAAAACCTCAACCTTAACTCAACATACAACATGACTTCTAGGTAGACACTTCATTGTATATAACTATTTCCTAAACCCTTATTGAACTATTTTACTGACACGGGGCCAGGATTGCTCACCCTCAAGCTCCACACTGGTGTGGTGACTTATCCATCTTCAAACACACACCGACAGCTATAGTGTTAACACCATTGCGTAGAAAGTGAAGGTCAAAGCAGATGACAAATTGATTACTTCATTGAATCGATGGATTCTTGTTTTTTACTTTCTTTCTCCTACACTGACGAAGCTGATCGGGTGCTCAAGTGAAATGATTGGATAATCAAAGAGAAAATTTAACTGATATACAGCTTATAGTCATTGGCTGGATGAGAAAACGAGACCTTTGAGTACTTTGAAGGAAAACTTTGTGGAAAAGATATCAATATTTCTATATTCCAGATTCACAGACATTTATACTAAGGTCAGTATATCACTTTGTTTTGGTTAACAGCAGATCTGACAGCAAGCATTCATCTTTAGAACTGTACAACACTCCAGTGGGCACTGATATGCTCCGAACATATGCACACATCAGGATGCCTGATCTGATTACTCTCACTGGTGATTAAAAACGTCTTCCCAGAAAAGCAAGTGATTCTAAAGAGCACGGTGGAACTGGGGGTTTTACTGTGAGAATGGTTTATGCATGGTGGATAGGAAAACAAGCAGCTTTGTGCATAGAGAAGTGCTTACAAATCCCTATAGCCTGTGGGATCCAATGCATGCTACAATCATGGCAGTGTACCTAACTTAGTGTATAAATCACAGCTCTAATCCACCACACACAGACACACACACACGAATGCCAATTCACATACAGTATTCAATAATTATCTAGTCCTGATCCAGGTGAAATGTGCCTTCAGACATCTACAGCACAAACAGTGAGAATAACAGAACAGGAGCAAGTGCAGCAAAATGCTGTAAATATTCATGACAAGATTCTACATATCTGCACAGTATACACTAAGGAAACAGAACTACAGGAGCAGAATTAGCATCAGGAAGCTGGAGATAGATTTTTGACAAATGTCTCTATCTATATTTATATCCATCCATCCATCCATCCATCCATCCATCCATCCATCCATCCATCCATCCATTTTCTACCGCCTATCCCATCTTCTCGGGTCACGAGGAGCCTGTGCCTATCTCAGGCGTCATCGGGCATCAAGGCAGGATACACCCTAGACGGAGTGCCAACCCATCGCAGGTCACACACACTCTCATTCACTCACACACTCACACACTACGGACAATTTTCCAGAGATGCCAATCAACCTACTATGCATGTCTTTGGACGGGGGGAGGAAACCGGAGTACCCGGAGGAAATCCCAGAGGCACGTGGAGAACATGCAAACTCCACACACACACAAGGCGGAGGCTGGAATCGAACCCCCAACAATGGAGGTGTGAGGCAAATGTGCTAACCACTAAGCCATCTTGCCCCCCTTTCTATATCTATATGCGATCCACAATATAATAAATGTGTTTGACTACAATCATCCGACAAGAGCAAACTTCTTTGTTGTTATTAATAGTTCTATAAATACGCAACAAATACGTGAGAATAAACACAGATTAGGACTCATTTCAAACTGAGTGCATTTATTTGTAATTCATGAAAATCCAGTTAATTTGAAAAATGTAAAAGAGCTCCTGAGATGTTATGTGTTAATGTAGGTTTACTAATCTGAACCTCAGTTGATTGGTTTTTTGAATTGTCTAATTGCTATGAATTAGCGCAAGCTTATATACTGTACAGTATACACTGTCACTCATCTCATTCATTTCAATTAAACAAGGATTTAATGATGTTTTGTGAAAACTATTGTTTCTATTCAATGACTAGAAATAAAGCTATCCTAAAAGGAAACACATCAATGAAGACAAATATGACTGACAAATCAATCAGGGCAAATATTATGCGGCTGAATAAAATCTAACACACCGGGTTAGAGTGTTAGTGTGTCTGTGGTTGCTGAGCTGCTGGGAAATTTAACACACTTGTGTGGTGCTCCTTCACCATTTAGTAATCATTTTGTCCTTTTCAGATCTGGGACAGTTGCCTTTTATGGAGTTTTGTGGGCGTGTCTAAATGCAAATAGCTTCATAATTTACAAGTGATTAGCATTCATCGATATGATATACACATGAGAATGAAGAAAATAAGTGCTACTGAAACTCAAATATGTGTATTAATCTGGTGGATTAAAACTTTTACATTTGGTTTTGGCCTATGAAACTCTGGCATCAAAATAACAACAATATGACTGAACTTAAGTAGCTACAGCTGCTCTAAGATTTCAACCATCAACATCATTATTGCTAAAGTTAGCTTGTGAATAATTATGATACTCTAATATATCTCTCCGTATAGGACGATCTAGACAGCTTAGTGTCGTTATGAGGTGGCTGACAGTGCAAAGTGCACGCAATATAAACCGACCTGAGCAACAGCACACTGAATATGGATAACTGCATACTGCACCCTGAGGAACAATTCCTTAAAGTTGTTAAAGGATATAGTGCAGAAAATATTATTATGCTTTGGCATTGATCGTGCCACTGGTGCTGGGAGGAGAAGTCGGTGGAGGAAGAGTTTTTTTATTCAGTTTGGCCAAATGTTGAGGTGCCTGATGGAAACTGCTTGGCGGTCTGGCTCAGGCAGTGTGGTACTTTTGCCAGACAACAGGAGGCACAAAGCAGCAGCAATGCCAGGAACATTTTGTTGCAGGTGCTTTGAGGTAGCTGAAAAATCTAGAGCAGGTTCTCTAGTGTGAAGCAGTTATAAGGAAAAAAAAAATATTGAATTAGCCTTAGACACTGCAGACAAGCCAAAGCAGACATAACCATGGGGTCTTTTATGTGAAACTCCAGAGTCAGCTGATAATTTCTTTGGAAATCTATGATAGAAAAAGATTTTACAATATTTTCCCATAAAGCTATAATGAACATAATATGAACATAATGAAGCTTTATCTTTTGTAAGCTCTCTCATGCATTAGTCCATTTTAAGATCATTTCATGGTGAAATGTGGTTTATTTTGGCTCAGTTTTACATTTCACTTAATCGAAGAAGACAAAAAGAAAAAGAAAAATGCTGATGGCTGAATTTATACACTTAAAACTCTTATTGATTGGTGAGATATACATCGATCAAGAAACTGAAACAAGCCTTTGGCAAGTGAATACAGAAATAGCAGAAATCAGCTAAGCATGGATAACACAAAGCAACATGTCTAACTTGTATCAGTAAATGTATTTTCTTGGTCTAGATATTCAGATCACATCAACTTAGAACTTTGTGAGAGTACAGCTCTGATCTAGAAAATCATCTGTCTTTATTTGCTGCTAATATTATCTATTGAGACGTTACAGTATCTGCACTAGAAGAGTTGAGTGTTGCAAGAGAAGTGACCGTGAAACGAGTGATTCAAGAATCATTACAGCAAATGAAACAATATTGTGACAAAAAGTAAATCATATGAACCATGTATAGTTCAACAAATCTTTCTGTATAAACTATGGCAGTGGCAGATATATTGCCTGGATATCTGCAGCACCTCTCAACACCACCCAAACTGATAGGCACAGTGCTCCATAACACTGTAGAGCTTCTCAATGGCTTTATCAGTGAAAGCCTGTATTTTGCATTGATTGATGACCAGAGCAGTCCTGATATTAAAGACAAAATGGGGCACAGTGAAATTACCCACCTGATGCTTCCAGTCTAAATTCACTTTAACAAGAGGAAGATAGTGAGATTCCACACAAGATAATTAGGAGATAGTTTCATCGCCGCCATCTTTCTGATTGCTATAAGCTGATAGGAACAAGCAAGATGGCACATTCAGGCTTTTCTCTCATTTTTATTACTTCCCCACAGAGACATTCTCACATAAATGGATGAATTAAATTAACCTGTCACACACACATACACACAAACACACACAAACACACAAACACACACAGACCTGTGTATGTCAAAGGCAACATAAAATTCATTATGCAGCTGTGAAAATTTCATTAACACACACTATACCTAAGCATCTAAATGTGTGTATAGTAAATTAACACACACACACAGAGCGAGAATGATAGAGATAGAGAGAGAGAGAGAGAGAGAGAGAGAGAGAGAGAGAGAGAGAGAGAGAGAGAGAGAGAGAGAGAGAGAGAGAGAGAGAGAGAGAGAGAGAGAGAGAGAGAGAGAGAGAGACCTGGATAATTTACCAAATTGCTAAAAAGCAGAGAAATTTACCAAATTGCATTACAACACACATGACACAAGCATCCATATGTACTGTACATTTAAATATTCAAGAGTAATAAATACACACATACACACAGGGGCACACAGAACTAACACATAAAGACAGGAAAACCTGCACATCAGTGTACAAAAAACACATCATAAATCTTGAAAATACACAATTCTCTTCACACTGACACACAAACAACTGTGCAAAAGATTGCCATTGACCTCTCAGGTGAGAGAGTGGATGCGTGTGGTTTTATAATGATGCTTCAAGCATTCAGAGTGTGAGAGACTGCATCTCAATGGCTTCGTGTCTCTCTCTCTCTCTCTCTCTCTCTCTCTCTCTCTCTCTCTCGCTCTCTCTCTCTCTCTCTCATCCATCTTCAATCTTCTATCACTCCATCACAGCTTCTTCTCTGCTGCCAGAAAGAATCAACCATCCACCCTGCCAGCGCAAGCTCTTTCACGTATATATCCCTCCCTGCATGCCGTATGTTTACCATAAGATAGGTCTCTCTGTCTCTCTACCTCCCTTCCCCTCTGCCTCTTCCCCCCCAGGCTTCTCCCTTTCCCTCCATCCCTCTGTTCTGTTCTGCAGACCTATTTTTTATCGACTGAGTTTTGCTCCCAATCCTGCTGTGCTTGTCACAATATGAGAAATGCAGTCTTTGAGCACCAAAATGAGGGCAATGAATAAAGAGAAAGAGATGGAGTGAGAGATACTGTACAGAGAGAGAATATAAGAAGCAGAGAGAGAGAGAGAGAGAGAGAGAGAGAGAGAGAGAGAGAGAGAGAGAGAGAGAGAGAGAGAGAGAGAGAGAGAGAGAGAGAGAGAGAGAGAGAGAGAGAGAGAGAGAGAGAGATGAGGGGTGGATTAAGAGCTGTTGTGCCCTGTGAGTATCCTTTGCTTCATACATGCTTGGGCACAGTCCCTGCTCAGGCCAGGTTCAGCTAATAGCAATTAAATTAGACTACAGCCTCAATGCCCTTCCTTGTCACAGCAGCCGTCCCTACTGCACCCAGCCTTCACATTGATCCTTAGTTCTAGATTTAAAATCAAAGGAAAGTGTTTCAAATGTGATCACAATTAGAATGCATTTTTTATAACTATTATTAATTTCTAATATAAGTAATAATTCTAATATAAGAATTGAGCACATTTAGGTATATCAAACAGTAGGTGGACTAAGATGAATTATCTGCAAGTGTGAATGTGTGTGTGTGTGTGCGTGCGTGTGTGTGTGTGTGTGTGTGTGTGTGTGTGTGTGTGTGTGTGTGTGTGTGTGTGTGTGTGTGTGTGTGTGATTGCTCTGCGACTCGCATCATTTCCTCTGGGTACTCTAGTGTCCTTCCCCAGTCGAAAGACATGTGTTGTTGGGTGATTGGCATTTCTAAATTGTCCTTAGTGTGTAAATCGGTGTGTGTGTGTGTGTCCTGTAATGGATTGGCAACCCTCCAGGTTATCCTGTGCCTTGTACCCTAAGTCCTCTGGGATAGGCTCCAGGCTTCTCGTGGTCCTGTGTACAATAATAAGCGCTACACAAAATAAATGGATCAATAGATGGATGGATGGATGGATGGATGGATGGATGGATGGATGGATGGACTGATGGAAGGATGGATGGAGGCATGATTACTTTATATTTTTTACATTCTCTAGCCACAGAAACCTAACTTAGTTCCATTGTTAGAACATATATTCAATTAATTTTGTATAACAGAAACATAACGTTTCCGGGGTTTTCATTAAAACCGCTGTTAGGTTGGTATTAAATTTGTGCTTTTTTTAAAAAGAGGAAAATGTTTGAAAATACGGGAAAAAAAAACAAACAAAAAAAAAACATCACCACCACCACCACCCCTCGGCTATGGGCGAAGCATTGGAGGCAACATTTTCTCTGTGCTCTGACACAATAAAAATCAATAAAAAATATACTATGTTTTTAGAGCGTAAGTATTAAAAAAAACCCCAAACTTGACACTTGAATAAAAGTGAAGTTTCTGCATTATAGTACATAATACTGATTATTGATTGTGAAAGAGAAAGAGATAGAGAGAAAGAGAGAGAGTGATACAGAGAGAAATAAACGAGTGTGGCAACAAAAAACGGCAAGGATTAAAATCTAAATGCAATTGAATTAGTAATAATGAATTACCTTGTAATGAATGACTTACCAGGCAAAGGCATATGAGCCACTGCACTTATATTTTACAGCATTTAACAGATATAGAGCAGTTTACAGAAGTGCAATGAATTCTCTTGAAATCTTTGAACATTTCAGTCTGATTTTCAGAGCACTGGAACCTATTTGAATATAGCTTCACTGTTAAGAATGCAATGGCTTTTAAAATTCAAATATTTCCATTTCTTTTTGCTTCCGTATAATAGACAGCGAGTGAGAGAGAGAGAGAGAGAGAGAGAGAGAGAGAGAGAGAGAGAGAGAGAGAGAGAGAGAGAGAGAGAGAGAGATGGCAATGTCTGACAGGTTTGTAAACATTAACCAGCTCTCCAGCTTTGCCAGTTTGTGTATCATTCTTCTCATCCCTTCATGCTAATCTTCTTTGAATCGATCCAATTTTAGTGTATGTTCTGCAGCGCTTCCCCGGTGCAAAGCACAGCCTGTTTAGCGTAGCCGCTTTGCCAAGTCTTGCTCTGTAGTATTGACTTGCGCTGGCAAGAACTGAGAATCCACACAGCGTGATACCAACACACATACAAATCTAGACCAAGGCTGACTATATTAGTTACATAATCACATCTTGCAGGGGTCACCTTTCTGTATCTCGCAATAAATTAGACCCCGAATCTCAGCTTAATAATCATAACACCAAATACTTACATGATAATTATTGTCAGACAAGAGTTTAATTGGTTGATTTGGGCAGTACATTACTTCTCTTATTAACCACTGTCATCCCTGGTTAGCAGTAGCCACAGCTGTTTTAGAGTTATACAGTGTAATAGCGCTATTATGAATGCAAGCCTTTTTGTCAGAGAGAGCAAAAAAATATGGTCTATTAATTTCAATTCAGAGAGGTCCGCTGAGTTAGGGTGCACTGACATGAAGAATGGAGCAAGCAGTCACAGAAATCCCTTCAGAGTTGGAAATGAACACCTTGCTAGTTACAAAAATATGAATCCACTACGTGTATATGTGTTTGTGTCAGAGAGAGAGAGAGCGTGTGTGTGTGTGTGTGTGTAAGAGAGAGAGAGAGAGAGAGAGAGAGAGAGAGAGAGAGAGAGAGAGAGAGAGACTGACTATCTATATTTGCTTTTCAGCTTGGAAACACACAACCTGACCCAAGGCAAAGGTTAAATACTTCTGTATTATGGTTGTGGTTCAACACTGGTGGAAAATTGTCAACTGATGACAATGTGAGGAAAATGTGATCGCATTGATTTTTACCGTTCTAATGATAGTCAGTGCAAGACAAAGCTGAGTGTTTCAGAAAACACTGGTCTCCTTGAACGGTCTCTAGAGTTCATGGTATGCCACTGAAAACAAAAAACATCCAGTGAGGGGCAATTCTGTAGGCAGGATGTTTGAGGAGAATGGCCAGACTGGTTCAGAATGACAGGAAGGCTCTGGACATACACTCTTATAATGCAGTACATACAGAATTTGAGATGGATGGTCTATAAGAGAAATAGACCACATCATGTTCAAGTCTAGTCAGCCCTGACCAGGAATCTGATTCTACTGTAGGTACAGGTTTAGTGAAACTGAACAGGTGATTTAAAAAAACAACGCCTTAACAGATGAGTCTCTATTTGTGCTGCAGCATGGAAATGGTGATGTCAGAAATTGGCATCGACTGCATGAAGCTACGGACCTATCCGGCGTTATGTCGACAGTCCAGACTGCTGCTGGGGTTGTAAATGTGTGGGGAATGTTTTCTTGGCACACGCTGGGTCCCTTAATACCAGTGGAGCATTGTTTGAATGCCACAGCCTCTGAGAACTGAATCTATTTATGGCCACAATTTTCCCATCTAATGATGGCTACTTCTAGTATGAAAAAAAATGTCTGAAAGCAGACAGCAACGGTGTCTCAGATTGGCTCCACAAACATGTTTGAGTTCAGTGATTTTCATTTACCTACTCAGTTCCCAGATCTGAATCCAATAGAGCACCTTTGGGAAATGGTAGAATAGGAGACCTGCAGTATGAGTATAAGCTTCTTGCCCTTTCTAAAGGTGACAGAGAGTAAGGCTGTGTTCACAATTCTTTACAATTCTAATTTTTTTCGATCGGATCTACTCTGACTCTCTCGTAACTGTAAGTAACTCATTTCTCTCATTTGTGCATCCTGAAATACCTCACATGTGTACATCAATATCAGTTTTAAATGATTCATATCTGTAACAAAAATGTCTGTCATAGTAGAAGCAACAAATGAGTGGCTATTAGACCAAGCCCGCATCACAATTTGCTCTGGAGGTCGACAAGCAGCTCATCAGCTGTACATGATCAGGTCGTGAAGGTGAAAAACAGGCCAGATGGCTAGCTTTGGCCATTTTTGCAGCTATTACTGGCACTGCTGCGCTGAGTGATGTGCTGGTACGGGAGAGGAGCCAGCGATGGTGGGAACACAGAGCGGAGGCTTGCACAAAGTGTTTATACAGGAGAGGATTTCTTTGGCATTGTAATCATGTTCATTTTTTTGGACTTGCTTTGCCATTTCTTGGGCAATTATTTTGAACACGACTCAATATCATTTGATTAAATTCTTTAAATATCAACAACTTCCTCAAGCTTCTGCTGTGTGTTGTAACTGCTGCTGTTCCCCTTTGTTGTTTTGCCATAATGATGATGATGACGACGACGATGATGATGATGATGATGATGATGATGATGATGATGATGATGATGATGATGGTGAAGATGATGATGTCCATATTAAAACCACATGAATTTTAGCTCAAGTATGATTTAAAAATATTGGACACAGTAGAAAAAAAGATGTATGTCGACAGGAAATTAGATTTGTGTCACACGACATCATAATGTTAAAGTAGCTTGTGAGTGTGTGTTTGTGTGTGTGTGAGAGAGAGATAGACAGAGAGAGAGTGAGAGAGAGAGAGAGAGAGAGAGAGAGAGAGAGAGAGAGAGAGAGAGAGAGAGAGAGAGAGAGAGAGAGAGAGAGAGAGAGAGAGAAAGATTGTCAAAATTTTTCACTCTGCAATAGTGGCTTAAGATTAACTGCAGCACTGGACACTTCATAAAACGTCCCTTTCTACAAGATCTACACGACCACGCCACAAGAAGAGCGAACCCACTATCTCACACACATATACTGTACCCAGAGACACACACAATTCCAGATGATACGCACAGACAGTGCACATATCTACATAAACATGATTTCTGACAGACACAACACACACACACACACACACACACACACACACACACACACACACACACACACACACACACACACACACACAAACACACACACACAGGCATGCAGTAAACAAAATTTCCATAAGGCCACACAGTGCACACTGTATTAAAGCAAATTTGCTTTGATTATGGAAATATATGCATAGAGCAGCACTCCAGTGTCATCTGACTAACCACCAGCCAAGAAACGTGCTCACTGTCTGTGCGATGACAACACGTAAACAGACTTTCCCACACACACATCCACAAACACACACACACACACCAACATGGCACAGAGCTGCCACTAGTGACAAATTGTCTCCTTTATATCATTGGAAGGTTTGCTGGACATGTGTGCGTTTGTGTGTGTGTGTGTGTGTGTGTGTGTGTGTGTGTGTGTGTGTGTGTGTGTGTGTGTGTGTGTGTGTGTGTGTGTGTGTGTGTGTGTGTGTATGTACATATGTAGAAGCGGAGCATCCCGCTTAAGAATTGCTGAGGGACCGATGCACAAAGCAGTTTGAACACATAACACTAGCACAATAGAAGAGGGATGAACTCCAAAACACACACACACACACACACACACACACACACACACACACACACACACACACACACACACACACACACACACACACATAGAGTGGCATATACACAGAACGCAACCTAGTCTGCCTTTTACATGCTAACACTTATGTGGAGCATAACACCTGCACACACACACACACACACACACACACACACACACACACACACACACACACACACACACACACACACACACACACACACACACCAAAAGCATGTCATCACCATCAGCAGAGCTAATAAACAGCTTGCACATTGCTGCAGTTTTCACCCTCCTTATTTCCTCATTTTGTATTTTGCGTGGATCAAAAGGCAGTCACGCCACATTGCGCACTGTAATAGTCTTTGACGTGCTGCTGGATATTGAAATGAATAAATGAAAACATCAAGCAGCTGTGTGTGTGTGTGTGTGTGTGTGTGTGTGTGTGTGTGTGTGTGTGTGTGTGTGTGTGTGTGTGTGTGTGTGTGTGTGTGTGTGTTTGCGTTTGACTATCACCTGTTTCTTAAACAAGGTCAGACTCTAATTATTCCAGAGATTTTCAGTTTATTTGCTTGTGTGCATGAATACGTGTGTGTGTGTGTGTGTGTGTGTGTGTGTGTGTGTGTGTGTGTGTGTGTGTGTGTGTGTGTGTGTGTGTGTGTGTGTGTGTGTGTGTGTGTGTGTGGGACGGGGGGGGGACAGGGTAACTGATAGAATAGAATATATTTAATTGATATTACTATTACTGAATCAGCTGAAAGCTATAAATACTGTATACAAAGTGTGTAATTTTTTCTTTTTTGTACTGTAACACACAAAATAAAGCTTGCACACTAAAGCAGGGAAATTTTCCTTTATTATCGCACGTAATTTGATGTTCATTTTCATAGTGAAAATAACAATTGGGAACAGATGATCTGTATGATTTTGGATCAAATTCTACTGCTGTTGATTATATACAGTGATTTAGAGCTGCCATAGGGTATAGGCATCTGAAATTGCATACTGTGAGAGTAACTATACTGAATTTTATTCATTACCTTCTCCATTCGATTCAGTACCTACTGCATTAAAATGAATACATATTGCATTTGATTCATTACCTATTTCATTCGATTCAGTACATACTATATTACATTTGGAATATATTGCATCTGATTCATTACTTACTACATTCGATTCAGTATCTACTGCATTAAATTTAGGACATATCGCATTTGATTCATTACCCACTCCATTTGATTCAGTACCTAATACATTTGATTCAGGGCCTTGGCATTGTCTTGTGACCTACAAACTAAGAGTTAAACATGTACAGTTTTCTTGCTAGGAACAAAAGGAAATATCATCTAGTGAAAAAAAGCAGTGCCTTCCACTGTCACATTGCAGTCCCATTGCCTTAAGTCCAATGTCCAATGAACATCAGCGGACTCAGTAGGTCATCCAGGGATTTCTCAATGACTGTTTTATGATTATGAAGAATCGGCACATACAGTACTACTCCTTTGACGTACCGCTTTTCACCTAGAGTACAGTAGGAATGTAGAAATTAGGAGAGACCTATTATGATGGAAACTGCCTAAAAATAAGCTTAAAAACACAGCTCCAGGGTAGTCAGTTTGACCCTGAGCTCAGATTGGTGTGCATGTGGGTTTACTCTGGGTTCTCCCTAAAACATGCTGCAGGTGGTTTGATATGAAGGAATCTATGAATGAGTGTGTGAAGCACTGAAATGGACTTTGCTCCCATTCAAGATGTATTCCTAGCTCGTGTTCAGTGTTCTCAGTGTTTGATTCCACACCCCTGACGAGGATAAAGCAATTACTGAAGAAGAATAAATAAATAATAAATAGGTGGTTGTCAGTATCACAACTAATAAGCAAAAACACATAAATGAAAAAAGCTCTGCTTTGGCTCAGACTGTGAAACAGGGGACGTATTTATGTCTTGGAAAGTTTCCAGTACACAAATTACACATCAAATAAGTTTCCGCATTATTCCTCTAATAACTTTTTTTTTCCATATTCAAACATAAACTCATAAGGTCAGCACGCATAATACCTACAGATTAATGCTTTTAATGTCAGAGACCGGGGGTGTCTGCATGAAAATTCAGACCCAAATGCAAGTATAGCTAAAAATACGGTTTATTGGACATAAAACATAAAACACAACACTCAAAACCGGGAAACACTGTGGAAAAAGAAAACCGGAACTCAAATACCAAGGACGAGCACACAAAGTCAATACAAAGACAAGGAGTCTGGATAAATACGGAAGACAATTAGACACATAAGGAACAGGTGTGCTGAGGCGAGAAGGGATTAGACAAGGGCAGGGAAGACATGTGAACACAAAACATAAACAAAACAAAACAAAACAAACAAAAAAAAAAACGCATGGCAAAAAGTCCAGGCTAGATCCTGACAGTTAATCATATTTAATCAAGTTTATGAGGAGTGGAACAGGAAGGGGAGGGATAAAGACATGCTGATTGACAGCTGAAACATTCCACATCACAAGTGCTCAAATAGCACGCTCAGTAAAATTATATTCTGTGCCTGAGTTCATAACAGGTGGCAAAAAAGTGCACATCTAGATGGAATATTTTACTAAATGGAATTATTATTGAGCAATAATTTTGTTCACCTTTCTAAATGCACCAGCCATGCTTTTTTTTTGGGTTGGCATCCAAGCCGTTTGTGGCATTTAACTGTACATAACTGTGTGGGGTTGCCAATAGGAAGGATGTAAGTTTGATTCCCATGTCCTCCAGGCTGCCGCTGTTGGGCCCCTGAGCATGGCCCTTAACCCTCAGTTGTATAAAATTAGATTTAAAAAAAAATGTAAGTCACTCTGGATACAGGTGTCTACTAAATGCTGTAAATGTCTATCAATAGATATATTATTTGTTAGGTCACAGATTAAGGATATCATCAATCTAAATCTCTGTTGGGAGGAATTATAGCACACTTACAGTAGATGTTCTCTTTTGTTGGCAAACGGAGAGAAAAAAATGCTAGTTTAAGTGTTTCACAAAGAGATAGGTTTTCATCCGTCATATGAAGACAGACAGTGACGCAGATGTTCATAGAGGAAGATTATTCCGACACCTAGGTGTCAAAACAGAGAAGAGTCTTCATGCATAACTATCTTCACACAAAGCTAGAAGATCTGGTTTTCTATTTTTATTAACAGATTTATTTTACTAATGAACATAAGTTATAATAATACCAATAATAGCAGTAAAAAAATAATACTAATAGACCATTTCATGACCTCAGTGTAAGAACTATATGTTTAAAAGGCTTTTATCCACTGGGTTGCTTTTGTCACACATATCTGGCAACCCTGGTTACAAATAAATCTAACAATAATACTCAATGATCCGTAAGTAAGTTTTTTTTATCATGTAAAAGTCTTTGTGCCTTCCAGCTTCATGGTAACATGGGCAGCTGGGCATTTTCTACATTTTATTTACTTCAAAATGAAATGATGAGTAAATTACCATTTTCTAGCTGTTCAAATTAAAATGATAAAAAGACTAACTGGTCTTACAGACATTCCACGATAATATAAGTGGCTAAAATTCATAATGTGCTTTTAAGTAACTCAAAAATTTGTAATCCCTGAGAGGGAAAAAACTTCAGGGTGTGGTTGTAAAAGTACAATGACATCACATCCTGTCATGTTTTATTCCTTAGTTATCTTGCATAAATAATTTATATAACCTCTCAACTTCAAGCCCACTCAAAAAGATCTACTAATATGTGCATTTTTGAGCACATGAGCATATCAAACACAACTCTGGTGTTAGAAGTGTGTATTTAATTTAATTAGAAGTCTAATAGGATACCAACAAAATGATGAAATAAAAATAGGGTGAAAAATAATGATATGTGTTAAAACACTTATTAGTCTTTATTGTCTTAAAGCACTGCAAATTTGGTTTTGCACTGATAGAGTGTGAGGTCATTCTAGCGTCAGTGGTGATTAGACACAGTGGCCCCAGGTTAGTCATCTGTCTACAGGGTGTGTAGTGTGTAGAGTGTAGTGTGTGTAGAGTGTGTAAAGTGTGTATAGGGCATCTGATCTCAAGCCAGTAATAAAGTCACAAGGTGATAAAATGGATTTAAAGGAATGAATAGATCTACAGCTCCCAAAGCTGTGATACATCAGCATACGTCTGCAACCATCTCCGCTGTCTACCCTTTATCAGGACGTGTGTGTGTGTGTGTGTGTGTGTGTGTGTGTGTGTGTGTGTGTGTGTGTGTGCGTACTTGGGGGATACATTCCACCTATTCCGCTCCACTGTCGATTAATTTAGACACAACACTTCTCCTCATCATTTCATTGATCACTACTGCTTTTCATGTCATTTGCCATCGACAGGGAAACAGCTTATACTTCTGGTTAGTAAAAAAAAAAAAATGCAGTTATTGTTCATAAACTAGCTGGTACAGTATAGTGCATAGTGTAAGTACATGTTTGCAGTGAGGATTTGTTTAACCACGAGTTCATATTTTAACACAAAATAATGCCAGATATTAAGGCTAATTTCTTCCCCATCATCTCAAAGGCACGACAGCCAGAACTTCTTGTGTGCATCACAAGTGCATTTAAGAAAACACCAACCTTTCCCCGCTTTAAATGTATGTACACTTCTGTCTACTACTTCTTTTTCTTCTTTAATTTCATGTCATTTGCTACAAATGAGTGTCAGCCACCACAATTACCTCCGTCAAATCTAGCTTACTCCATCCGCTTCATCATCCCCGCCAGAACTCCCAGCACTTTCTCACGCTATTTCGCTCTGCATTATTATGCCCTAACCTTGCCTCCCACGCTAACCATTCACACCTCCTTACAATAAAGTCCAGCCGCATTGCACTCTGCTCTCTGTTCTATATACTCCTGCTTCTGCAGCAGAGTTTCCCACTGAGCATGCTGTGGCAAGACGAACATGTCTGGTTGGATCAATAACAATACAGCGATGGTGTGTAATATCACAGCGCTTTCCCAACGGAGACCTCACGGTTCTGAGAGCAGTGCTGCTTCACTCAGTTAGGGAGCAACCAGAGACAGAAACCATCTACAAGTTGATTCGTAGGAACTTTTAACAGCTGGTTTCAGTCACTGATGTCGTTATACATCACCTGTCACAAGCAGGTTACCGAGCTAAAAGGGCGTGACAAGCAGATGATATTATGACAGCCAGTGTCAGACAAAAGCGTGTGCATTTTTCACAAGCCGACTCCGTCAGCTCACGACATCAAGATCGATTATTGCACCTACGATTTGGCAGACTAGTGCAAAATTCACTGCCAGTGTGTATTAAATTCTGCTTCCTAGACCGAACTTGACATTTGTGATGTTTTTGCCGCAGGTTACAATAGATTCAAATAAAATTCAAAATACAAACAGAGCTCTCGTCATCGTGGCGCGTTTTCGTCACTGAACGCTTTAAAGATTTGTAGCCTTGCTTTCCCGTGTATCTCTTCAGTTTCTCGGTATAGTACAGTAGCGTGATGACGAATCACAGTGACAAACGCATGCTGTTATTTAAATGCTTGTTACTATATATCAAAAAGCAGAGCAGGCATACATCTGTTTTCCTAGACTCTAGTGAGAACCCTGATATACAGACAAATCATTTAATAAACCCATGCTGTTTATTATTAGTGTTGTTGAGCCTTGGCAAATGAAATATGGAAAATTCACAAAACATATATATTTTGTGGATTACACTCAATTAATTACTCTCGCTGTCTCTCCATCTCACTTTTTCTCTCGCTGTTTCTTTCTGTTCTTGATGCAGAAAAGGAAAAACTATTTGTGAAATTCACACACACACACACACACACACACACACACACACACACACACACACACACACACACACACACACACACACACACACACACACACACTAAATGATGACAGTGTAGCTAAAGATAAGCATCATAAAAAATAGTATTTGGTGGTCCTGCCCAGGAAAAGTGTCATTTTCTACCTTCATTTTGAGACGGGCTCCTAGCAACGCATCCAAACCTTTTGTTATAAAATTAGAGTTCATTTAAAAGTTTTATTCATTTATGTTTTTTTTAGTTTTATGTTTTTTACTATCATCTTTTTTCCTTCATTCACCTTCCTCCTATTATACATAGGGTATTATGGTATTGAGTCTACATCTTTCAAATTCCCAGCTGTTTCAGGCATTTACAATTTTTTATGGTCCTAAATTTTCTCAGTGGTGATTAATAAAGAGTATGAGAAAATGGATCTTGTTTCTCCTCATGTTTGAGTGGAAGATTATAATTATTTATCTAATGTTTATAGAATTGGTTGTTTACATTTTATATAGGGTGCCAATAATTATGAATCTCACTTTTTTTTTTGTAATTGTACATTTTGAATGTTTACGTAATTCATGAGTAAATGAAATCAGAATAATCAGGAGGAAATTTGGCATTTTGTTTTTTCTTACATAAAATCTGGACACACGATGTACGGTATTTCAAGGCCTTACACACACGCACACAGACCCCCATGCATAAAAAGCGACCCTAGATGGTACAGGCAAATGACAAGATGTAATAATTTTCCTTTCTTTGTTTTTTTTTTTGTTTTTTTTTATATTTGTGTAAATGTCATGAAAGAAAGTGCACTGGCAAAGTAACACATTCGCTTTTACCAATGTGTGTGTGTGTGTGTGTGTGTGTGTGTGTGTGTGTGTGTGTGTGTGTGTGTGTGTGTGTGTGTGTGTGTGTGTGTGTGAGAGAGAGAAAGAAAGAGAAAGAGAAAAGCACCACAGGCTTATCTGAGTCTGACTCTTCTATATAACAATATTCACAGCTCCTGTAGAGCTCTATGCCATTAGATGTCACATTAATCACATTATCATCACATTTATTAGGCTTTTCTATCCAAACTCTAAAAGCATGTCACTGTTTCAGGCTCGTGCTGAATCCAAAGCTCCTCAGTGGGGTTTTCTCAGCGTGTCTAAATGATGGCTTTTATTATCGTTGAAATTCAATGTGGAGTTTATGTATTTGGCGAGTGAATCCTAAATTATTTTGTCTCCCCCCTACTGTAGGCAGTTCCACATTGACACTGACATGGTAGTGTGTGTGTGTGGTGCTGCTAGTAATGTTTTAAACATGGGATATGGTAGCTCAGTGGTTAAGGTGTTCGACTACTGATCGGAAGAAGCGACGGATCCGGAAGAACCAACAAAAGAAGCGACGGATTAACACACATCAGACATGGGAAATGAAGAGCTATAGCATCTAACTGTTACATGTACTCATGATAACCAGGCCACAAATCAACAACACATCCATGTCTACAGCACCACCCATATCAAACTGTTTACATGCTGTCTTGCACATTGAGTCAATTGCTGTTTTGCACACCACAATTCAATACCTCTTCTAACTGCTGCTATTACACAAGTGTCCATATGTTTACTAGAACCCTCTGTGTCCAGATTCCTCTATTTTTGCACTGCACAGAAAACAGAATGCATACTTTATGTGTTTTGTCCTGTAGTTGTAGTTTGTATTGTCTGTTTACACTGTCCTTTGTCTCACACTGTTTGCACTCTTTTGCACACGATGCACTCTGTGTTGTTCTGTTATTTCACTAGGTACTGTGTCAGCTATATATGGTTGAAATGACAATAAAAGCTTCTTAACTTGACTTGACTTGAAAACACTGCTGTGCTTCAGAACAACGCTGGTGTCGCTGCTGAGCTGACACTGCAAGACACAAACAATCCATTTATTTCTTTGATATTCATGTATAGTTTACTACAGTGTACATGCTGTATCTGCATTATCATGGTTACTCTTTAATGGCTTTGGCAGTATGTAAAGCGGTAATCCAATAATAAAACACACTGATGTTTAAACAGATACAGAAATAAATACAGTAGCTCACAGCTATACAGTCTAGCTGTAACATTCAAATATTTAAGCTACATAAATCTTTGTGCTTATACAGTACACCAGAGATCACTTTAATCCTCAAAAGAAGATATCAGGTGAGTAGCAACACAGGACCTCTGTGACCTTCCTCTTCCTTTCTAGTATTCTTTAGGTTTGTTTTACAGGTTGTGAAAATACTGCTGGTTGCCTTTCCGTAATTTTGAGCACAGGTTTTTGATATTTGCCATCAATACAATAAAATGTGTCTAGTATATTCTGTCACAATTTTTTTGGCAAATCAAATATCTTCTTTTATACAGTGATCCCTCGTTTATCGCGGTTAATGGGGACCGGAACCCCTAGCGATAGGTGAAAATCCGCGAAGTAGGATTGGCGCTAAGTTTGACCTTTTCACTGATGGTCATCATCTTTCTCTTCCTCTTGGGCTCACTAGAGGAATCTTTCGCAGGGGCACAGCACTTATGAGGCATTGTAAGGGCTTAACGAAAAGTTAATTTCGAACACAATACTGTACGCGAGACACAGTTGCCAGCGTGAACGAGAGTGGCGAGATACAACAAGGGAAGAAGCTGGGAGAGGATGCGATGATGCGCAGCCAATCAGCTCAGATCTCGCACCGGGAACCAATCATATGCCTTGTCTGAGTGCCTGTGGGTATGTACAAAGCCTCTGAGAGAGTTTCTCTCTTTGTCTGGCATCCTGGGAAACCGTTTTTATTTTTATTTTTCAATGAATATTTTTAAAAAATCAGCGATGCACTGAGGCTGTGAAATTTGAACCGTGAAGTGGCGAGGGATTACTGTACTTACTCTGTAATGTTGAATGTAGGAGGACATATGACCACACTTTATACTGCAAAACATGACATCTTAACAAGAAAAAAATAGCTTGTATCTAGTCAAAGGTATCTACTATTTCTCATTCTAGGACATCAGTAAACCACATCTTATAAAAACTTAATAAATCTATCTCAAAACATGTTTTACTATTTTGAAGCTTTTCTTTCTTTCTTTCTTTCTTTCTTTCTTTCTTTCTTTCTTTCTTTCTTTCTTTCTTTCTTTCATTTTGTTTAAATTAATTCTGGCCTACATCACATATGTACAGCTTGATGAGTTATTCATCTCTCAGAACATTTCTACACATGCTGTGTTTGTCTGATATGAAGTCGGTCCCTAATGTTATACAGTTGGTCCCTAATGTTATAGCACTGATTACTAAGCTTGATATGCTAACGTTAACATCCTTCAAATAAACACTGTGATTATAAACATAGTGATATTTCATTTACTCATTTGTCATTAGCATGGCTAACATGACAAGATCATATTTTCCAAGCTTTCTAACAAGAAAATCATTTCACTGTGCTGTAATGTGCATGTGATGTATAAAGTCTCCATCTGCTTTTTCTAAATAATATAATAGTTACATCACTACTGTGGCTAACCTTGAGTGGTGATGCTATTTAACATGGATGGACTATAATTCTGATGAAATTCTATTTTTAGATATATGTATGTATAAAAATGCATATATATATATATATATATATATATAAATATATATATATATATATATATATATATATATATATATATATATATATACACACACATATATGTATATATATGTATATATATGTACATATATGTATATATATATATATATATATATATATATATATATATATATATATATATATATATATATATATATATATATAATCAAGGAAATCTACTTTTGTGTATTGTGAAAATTCACAATTCAATTTTCAATGATTTTAGTAGCTCAATGTGCCTCAATGGTTAAGGCTCAGAAAGTTGGGGGTTCAAGGACCAGCACTGCCAAGGTGCCATGATTGGATTCTTGGTCAAGGTCCTTGACTCGCTCTACTTCAGGGATCGTGTATCATGGCTGACCCTGTGCTCTGACCCCAACTTCCTGCACTGTAAAACATGATAGCGCCTTTCTTGTTTCTTCTCTTAACTCCAATTATCTTGACAAATTTTAGATATTAAACTCGGGTTTTCAAACGATTCAGCACTTCATCTCACATTTTTAGGTAGCAGATGAACGTTTAGTTCTAAGTTCAGCCATCATGTAATTTCTTACAGTACAGTACAGTAATTTCTTGAGCTAGTCCTGGATCATACAGATAATAGGATTACACTACCTAAAATCAAGATATCTACTGTGCATGCTTTTTACAAATCACACTCAATTCTATAACAAGGTATCTGTTAGAATCATTTAGCATTTAGAAACATAGTAGGAAAACACCAGGTTTCAGAAGTGTGGAGAAAAAACGAGCTTAAATAAGGATGCTAGAAAAAGAACCAATTATCAGACAGAAAGTGTTAACAAGACCAGGTGGGAAAACAGGTGTAACTAATCAACAGGAAGCATGAATGTTAACAAGAACTGAAATAAAGTCAGGGATTTAAGTCTAAAAGAAGAAAATCTTCCTGACTACAAATATGTCTGGCAGTGTGATCTAAGTAAGTCTCTACTGACATAACATTTAGAAAAAATAAATGGATTAGAATGACCGCCTTCTACAAACCCTTTTGCATATATTTTTCCCAAATGCTAATCTGAACACACAACTGCAGAGTAACAAAATCCATAAATCATGAGACTGTTTTTATTATCACAATGCTGTTCCTTTTCATGCTTTTTGCACGATTACAAGCTTTGCTGAAGCAACAAAAAGACCAAGACCAAAGAAATACCAATTACCTCATATACAGTATGTATAATCAGTGCTCTCTTATTAGCTGTGAATATTATCCTGTAAAGCCTTAAGCAAGGGTTGAAAACATTTAACATGACCCTGTGTGTGGACATTTGAGTTTAGCACAGTAAAAAAATATTAGCATCTTAACGGTAGGTTCTGAAAACATCACGGCGAATTCCATCACAAATCATGTTAAAGTGCCATGAAAGTGTCATGACCACCCCTGAAGAAAACTGTAATGCAAACATAATCCGTGTGAGGAAAGTGGGAAATTAATCGGGTCAGACAGGAAGTGGCCTTGCGAAGGGAGTCTGAATAATAATGTTTGTTATATGATCGCTTCTTCCTACATTGTGATACTGTACATAAACCTACGAAACGGGTTTGTTGAAAAAAAAAAGGTGTAGTTGGCAGTAGAAAAGTCTCTAGGTTAGTGAGTTCCACGGACTGGAGCTGAAACCCGGGCTTTAAAATACGACTTCACACTCACCATAAATAGGCTGTGTGGCGTTATCAGCTGAGATAAGGACTCTGTACTGGACTTTGTTGTCAGTGGAGTGTCAGGAAATTGCTCTTAGTGACCTGAAGTATAGGAAGTGGTAATGGCTACTATCATGGCAAATGAATAATACACTAATACACTGCGAAAAGCCATATCTTCTCAAGTCAACATATTCTCAATATCAGAAATTCAATTTATATTTATCGTATACATTTAATCTTATACAATTATCATAAAATTATTTTAATTCAAAATCTGAGCTATGATGTTATATATAAAAATGTAATACATTTCTTTTTGTTTTATTATTTATATCAAGTTTGAAATTGTCTCCATGCTTTTTATTTTATTTTATTTCTCTTTAAGCTTGAAATTAGTCTAAAAGTAGGCTTAATGGTTTTATATTTAATATTTCTATTTACGAATCTCATAATGGTTAATATTAGATAGCTTTTCCATTGTTTTACATATCTTTACTTGCTAAGATATAATCTTCTGCAGTGTGCTAATGTTCCTGGGTAAAAAAAGGTAATGAAATTATTCCAAAGTTCATTTCACTACTATTAAAAAAAGCTCATTTCTGTATCAAAAGTACAAGAAATATCTTGATACAGCAGCTGTTTTTAGTACATTTATAATCTCTGTTTTGCTAATTTTATCCCAATTCGTTTTTATTTTATTTTTAGTGAATTTATGTGGGGGTTTTTTTGTTTGTTTTTTCTTTCTTTTCTTTTTCATTTCCAGATCGTTCATTAACAATCATGTTAATAAGGCACTAGTATATACGCAGTGCTGTCACTTTCTGTACTGTACACTGACTGCATCAGAAACAGCAGGTTTCTAATATTTCTCTCATGCATTTTTCATCCTTTTCAGCAAAAAAATAAATTATTTTTTTTTGTTTTACTCAGTTACTTGCTGCTTGTACACATCCATTTTAAACTATAACAAATAGGATTTTTTTTCTAATATGAAAAACATCACGATATTGAGAATAAGAGAACAAAAGATACAACATAAAATGATGTTCTTGATGCTGCTGTGAGTCGCCTGATCCGTCCTGCACTAGTAAATCGTATTCCGCAGTATGTCAGGGGTGTCAGATTGGAAATGGCAGGAAATGATTTGCGGGAAGTGATTGACGGGACACGTCCAATCAGGACAGAGAGAGTGAGAGCATAAAAGTGTGAACAAATGGGAGAAAAAAATAGTCTGATGTAAAAACAGGTGATGCAAATCTTTTGTTCTATAATTTGGTGAGATGGTAGTGAATGATACAAGACACTGATTTATCGCCGTTGGGGATTGTCTGTCTTTATACAGCTGTGGAGTTGAAGAGCTAATGAACTTGTGATTAATCACAAACAGGCCATGTTTTTGTGTATCTCTGCTTTTTCAAACACAGGTATCGGTTAAGTAAAAACTACACAGATTAAATAATAAAAATACACAGAGAAGACAGATCAGGTAATAAAAATACACACATCAAAAGTGAACAGAGGTGATAGTTTTGTTCTCCACACTGAACTGTAGCCGTGGTTCATGGGCTCACTAATGTCTATTGACTGTAGAGTGATTGGAAAGGGTGTCTGGAGATTACAATACAGCAACTGAGAGGTTTTGCTCTTTCACCCGGCAGGAGCAAATAGTTTTTTAGTACACCCCTGTATCTTTATTATACAGACATATTTCTCTCTCTATGTGATTATTAGCAATTGATTAATGCAAGCAGCAGAGAAACAATGCATCACAACCCCAGTTGATTTGGCAAATAGCTCACGACAGCATTTTTTTTTTTTTCAGTAAAGGTGACGTTCCAAAATGTTACAAGGATTTGAAAGAAAAGCTGTGCCTTTAGCAGGGAAATGAAACACTGCTGCAACTAGAGCCAATGTCTGAAGAGTTTTGTAAATCTGTCATGATTGTTGGCCCATTACCATGGGGAAATTCTTTGGAGGAACAAAAGAAAATCATTCTGATCCAGATTTTTTTTTTCAGGATATGACTCCTTTAACCAAAGCCCACTGCTGAAAGGCTGGCCTTGTGTTCTATTCTTAGTCTCTCCTTGCTCCCTCCATCCCTCTCTCCCACTTTCCTCTTCTCCCACCATTAAAGTTTCTCCCTTCGTTATTCTGACAGCGACAGAACCACCACTAAGGTGAAACCGAAACCCGCCTGTGCAGACGGGTGTTAGAGCACACACACACACACACACACACACACACACACACACACACACACACACACACACACACACACACACACTCAAGCACAATGAAGAGTGCTACCTTTCCATAACTCATCCGTACTTTTAGCAGAGTGTCTGTGAAAGTGAGAGAGATTAGAGGACCGGTGTGCGAAGAGCACAAGGGAAAGAAATAGGTAATCGTAATTGAGGAGGCTCTCGAAAAATAGAAATTGAAAATGAAATGGCTGGAAAATATTAAGGCTGATTTCCCAGGGCTGCTGGATGTTTTCACACTGTCATTACTACGTCCCAAAGTTCCAGCTTCACGGCCCTATTTGAAAAATTAAAGGTGACTCTCCTGAAGGACTATTTTCCAGGAAACTCAGCTTGAAGCACCTGAGAAAATGAGATGGCACAAAAACACACACAAAAACACAATGTATTGTACCCTCAGCAGTTTTTCAAGCAGGCAAACAGATTTGTAGATAACCCTCATAATAACTTGAATATTTACACACCTACATTAGAATATTTGAGGATTGTAGCTGAGTTTAGTATCAAATACAAATCTGGGTTGTTTACTGCCATGCTTGGAATGACAGGTAGATAAGCAGAGACAGAAAATCACCATCATCAATAAAACTTACCCATCTCTTCTCTCTAAACTGAAGCTCGATAAAGCTGTGAGCTGAGCCTGAGGCTATGTTCTCTTTTCACCCATGAACGCACAGCTTAAGAGCAACAACTGCACCATCGACACTGTCTTCTGATACTTCTTCTATAATAGGTATAATCTGAAGAGAAAAAATAATAATTCAAAATAGCTACAGAGACTTAAAAAGGGTGTGACAGGAAATCTCGACTACCCAAAGACGGGCAAGTGCCTTGTCGTCTTCTTGCAGCTGATAGAAAGAGGAGTCCAGTGAGACATAAATGATCTGCTGCTTCAGGTCTTTACCCTCGAGCAGTGAAATTCATTAACAAGCTGAAGTCAAGGGCTGTCTTGATGCTAACAGGCCTGGCTGTCACACTCATTGGGTTGAGCCAGCTGTCATTTCTAAAAATCTTGCACAAACAAGCTGCTGCCAGCAGCTATGACTGTAACTTGCTCTAGCTTAACTGCCTTTTTTTTTTCCTCGCACTGCTAATTTTCACACCAGTTCTTCAGCACTAATATGTTTGTATAGCAGTTGTCCTGGTGTCCTTGTAGGCAAAATGGTGATCTTTCTTATACTGAACACACTGTACACACTGTTACTGTCTTAAATTACTGTGAATATAAGGTTAACGCAAGCCACGTAAAGCCGAGCTAAATATTAGGAACAAAAAAACATTACTGCTCGTAAATCCATAAAAAGTAATTGAATCGCTGTCACTGTGATTTTCTTTGCATATGAATATTTTTATATTGCAAGGTTTATGTGAAGAAAATGCATATTTTACTGCTACTGCTCATCTTCATAAATTGGTACCCGGTTAGCGTTAGCAATAAAGTTATGTAGATTGTAACCTGGATACAGATACACAAAAAATGTATTAGAATATGTTCCAGAAGAATCTGCTCAAGTTTGTCAGATGTGCTTTTGGGAAATGTGCTTTTAACCAACAATTTTCTTCAATTAGCGTATATTTCCGCCGTTACGGAGAAAAGCTTTGTCGGTCATTAGAGAAAGAATGGGAGGAGTTTTTTATCCAATTATCATAGTCATGCATGTTTGTGAGGTGCGTAGCTCAAAGGATATTTGACTACAGACACTTTGTGAGCTTGTTTATTTCGTTGTTGGACGAGGTTTAATTCGTTATTTCGTTGCCAAACGTGGTTTAGAATACGTTTGGCAACGTTGGAGAGGACGTTTGCAGCTGTTGGTCATGTGCTGTGAAAAACTGCAAGCAACTAGAGGACTTTGTTTGCCTGTACCTTGATTTGTTTTGTTTTAATTTACTCTTTGAAATTAAAGAGGCCATATGTGACTTCTTAGGCCACAACAAACCCAAATTATGTCTCAGACCTGCAACACATTGGGGTTGTGTGATTGAGGTGTGTGTGTGGTGTGTGTGTGGGGGGGGGGGGCAGTTTAGCTTTCGATTTTGAGTAATTGAACTTAATTTACGTGAGTTTTAAAGTATTTAAAAGTATTTATTTAACATTCTTCTATTTCTAAAGTTTATTTAAGTATACATTTGTTTTGTGTTATTCAATCTTGGCATTTTTTGTAAGTAAATTTTGTTTATTGTTATTTACTCATCATGAGTTGATTATAGTTAAGCATATGCTAATATTATTTCATTATTTTATTGGGAAAACAGTTAAGACAATTATTAAGTTGAGAGACTATTACTATTAGTAGCCTATTTAGTGAGTGTATGGTAGGGGGGTGTTACATTTATTTCATCAATAACTGAAAAAATGAACATGTGCCTAGTCAGATTTAAGAAAAAAATATTACATATAGTTTACATAAATATTACATTTCTCAACAAAACCCTTTCGATGCTTACATTAAACATGCTTTAAACAAGTTTTCTAGTTACTAGGTTAAATGATATAGAGATCAATGCAAGTAGTATTAACTTACCAATTCTATTGTGAAATCTCACCAGGGTGTTAGAGCTGAGAAATATAATTGCAGTATATAAATAACTGCAGAATTATAATTTAGGTGAATAAAATAAACATGGTAGAATAGAGCAGTGCTAATGTGTTAGTTAAAAAACACAGCTGTTGTGGACTGATGCTCAGCTCAGGTGTGAGCGTGATGTTTTATTGTATTCATGGCTTTGGAAATACACACTCTATATGAAAATTAATTGTGTTAATGTTTCTCAAGTCAATTACCCATGTATGCATATTAATTATGCAAATTCAACAAGCTTCTAATTTTTAGTGTGTTTTACATTCAGACCCCAAAGCTAGTGGGATTTGGAGATAACCCTCCTAATAACTTGACTGGAAAAATGATGCCTACATTAGAATATTTGAGGATGGGAGCTGAATTTAGTATCCTACATATCTTGGGTTGTTTTACAGCTACTGGGAGGTTGGACGAATCCAAAACGGCCATGAGGAGAATGGATGCAACTTAACGTGGACGATAACCTGAGCTCAAGATCGAAGCTGGAGCTGTGGGGCTGCACCACCGGACCACCCATATAACCTGATATTATTAAGAGGAACTCAAATGACATTTATTATGATTTGTATACACTAATGAGGGATGTGACTTCAGTTTGTATGTCTTGAATAAACAAATAATATTCTTATTGTACATCGCACATAAATTTTACAATCATAAAGCACTGAAAAGTCCAGATTCACCCGAGTGGTTTTCCTTAAGCCTGGTGCTAGATTAACACGGATTTACAGTACAAGGGAGATTCTCCATTCACAGAGATCCACAGACCAGTTGTAGGATAGATTTAACAACAATCAATCAGTAATCTCTAAGAAGTGTTTTAATCTCTGTAGATTTAACAGTGGACTTAATCCACACTGCAGATTCACATGAAGGAGTGAATGGTGGGAAAGCCTGATAGTTTACTACTTTATGTAGTAGTAGTTTCTTCTTTCGGTTGTTATAACACAATAGAAATCATTGTCTTTGTGTGTGTGTTGAGTCGTTTAAGCCAGTTCAGATAAATCATTTACTTATTTGTTCAATGTTTACAGATTTGTTCAGTTCAACTCAAATGTGTGACAACCTCAAGGCAGACAACATAAACATGGCCAACACTCCTTATTTTATAAAATGCTTCACACCAGCTGGCGAACGAGTAAGGAGTGAATATCAGTTATGACAGAATGATTTACTGACTCAAAACACTGATCTGCTGAGTGACAGATAATAAAATATTGACTGTGACCAAAAGGATTCAGTACCTCAAGGGAGGAAAAGTAGGTTTTAACTTTACAAAGTTACAGACATGACTTACATAGTTAATTACTGTCTCAAATACAGTGCAGATAAATGTACAATGATGTAATGATGATTCTTTTGATTATAATGTTCTGTAAAGACAATTCATAGCCTCTCATTATTTGTTTGAATGGAACAAGGAAGAAACACCATCAATGATAATAATAATAATAATAATAATAATAATAATAATAATAATAATAATAATAATAATAATAATAATAATACACCCTGGGTTTATTAGTTACTATAAATTGTTTAAATTGTGATGTTCAAAAACTAATCATATGACAGAATATAAATATAGAGAAATATAAATATAGAGAAATAGAGCAAGACAGTCAGGAGTATATACTTAGTGATATATATTTCTGCATTACAACGTTAATTTTGATGTCTTTCCATTATTATTTATGGAGTTTTACAGCACTGGGGTTAAACACTTATGCAATCATAACATTATTTATATCTTTCAGACAAAATACATAATCCATCAGAAATGCAGCTGAGAACGACGTATGAAGTGCTCCACAAAGATCAATCCACAAACAGCTTAACGTAATGTAAGTAAGAACAAGTCAAGAAAACCATAAACTGCATCAAAAACCAGGATCTCAGAATCGATACACAGGGGCTCGGTAATGACATGAAAATCAACAGAGAGCAGATACTTCACAAGGTTTGTGAACTGAAGTCCTTTTATACTGTGACTGTGTCTGTGTAACTCAGACCAGATGTGTGAGGTGAACATGAATGTGTGAGAGTCTAATGACTGTGAGATGTAGCCATGTTTGTAGGACACGCTGTCCTCTCAAACCTGTATTTCGATGCAAATTCTGGCATAGACATGAATATATTTGAGACTACTTGTTGACTGTTAGTTCTCTTAATTGAGTTCTTTTTTTGGTCCAGCCCATTGACACTGGACTAAATGTACTGCTGCCTGTTAGATAAGTGGTAGCAAAGCTTTACCAAACCGCACCTTTAATCAAACAGCAACTCAGAGTCTTTTTTTCCCAGTTTTTCTGTAATGTACAGGTGACCAGACTTCCATATTTTCTGTTGCTTGATCTTCATACTGTAGTTTGTTTTATAACAATTTATAATCACATCCTCCAGTGTCACCCAAATGAGGATGAGGTTCAATTTTGCGTCTGGTTCCTCTCAAGGATTCTTCGTCTTCCATCTAAGGGAGTTTTTCCTCGCCACAGTCACCTCAGGCTCAATCATTGGGGATAAATACAAACACATTTAAATATAAGTTTAATATTAATCTCGGACTTTTGTATTATATTAATCTTTGTATAATAAACTTATTGTATTATATTTCTTATGTTCTATTGGGGGGCATGTTGGCTAATTTAGCACGTTCGCCTCACACCTCCAGGGTTGGGGGTTCGATTCCCGCCTCCGCCTTGCGTGTATGGAGTTTGCATGTTCTCCCTGTGCCTCGGGGGTTTCCTCCGGGTACTCCAGTTTCCTCCCCCGGTCCAAAGACATCCACGGTAGGTTGATTGGCATCTCTGGAGAATTGTCTGTAGTGTGTGTGTGTGAGTGAATGAGAGTGTGTGTGTACCCTGTAATGGGTTGGCACTCCGTCCAGGGTGTATCCTACCTGAGATAGGCACAGGCTCCCCGTGACCCGAGAAGTTCAGATAAGCGGTAGAAAATGAACGTATGAATGAATGAATGGATGTACTTTAAAGTGGCTTTGAGGCAACGTCCATTGTTAAAAGTGCTATACAAATTAATTTGAACTGAAATTAACTGAATTGTTTTTTTTCCTTTAATAAAAATATATGGCAATAATCGTAATCACATTTCTCATTTAATCATGCAGAAAAGTCAAGACAGTGTACTTTACATTGCGTCACTGAAATAAAAGAGTAGTTGAACGAGTGAGCGTGTTGATTTCAGGGCACTGGATGCTGTTACGGTTCTGTAGCAAGTCCCCATGTCTCTCTTTGCTCTTAAATATTGCAGCCCATTCAGTCTCTCACTCTGCTAGTCTTTCTCACTCTATTAAAAGATCTATCAGAGCCCTATGCTGTCTATGATCCTTTCTTTCCTGCCATCACTACCTTGCTTACTCATGCCGTTTTCCTCTCTATCTCTCTCTCCCTCTCTCTCTCCCTCTCCCCTTCTCATGCTCTCGTTCTTTAATCCCTCTCCTCGCAGCTGTCTTGGCAACAACCCCTTTGCAGGGTACAGAGGAAAAAAGATTGCAGGAGAGGGAGAAGGCTGGAAAAAAGGAGGCAAAAATTGCATGACATGAAAAAGACGGGTTGCCAGAGAAAAGAAGAAATGATATTAAGAGCCAGGGAGAAGAGCAGAGAGGTAGGAAACAGACAGGAGTGTTAAAAACAAGATGAAATCTGATGAGACGTGGCCTTTTGAACAAAGAGAGAGTGAGTGAGTGTGTGTGTGTGTGTGTGTGAGAGAGAGAGAGAGAGAGAGAGAGAGAGAGAGAGAGAGAACGATATATATATAGAGAGACAGACAGATCGAAAGAGAGAATGTGTGAGGTGAAAGAGTGAGTGAATGTAGTGAGTGAATGTGTAAGCGGAAGAGAGAAATACAGAGAGATAGAAAGAGACAGCATAAGAGAGAGAATGTGTGAGAGAGAGTGCATATGTGTGAATGAGAGTGTGTGAGAGAGCAAAAGGGGAATAGGAAAGGGGAAAATGGGGTAGGCAAACAAAATGGAGGTAGATGAAAAAGAACCCAATGAGGTAATCAGCAGCAAGCAAGAAAGAGCAGGAGAAAACGGCTTCAGCGTGTGAGAGCTAGTGATGCTGGTGCGGCCATGGTAACTGGCCGCTTTGATTTAAATCGCAGTGCAGAGTGACTGCTGCTGCCGATGCTGAGTCAATACGTCCAGCAGAATAATTACCAGTCGACGCTTTCAATCACAGAAGAGGGTGCTGCTGGAAGGAGTTTGCCAGCTTTATAAATCATCACCAATCACAGAAGAGATGGAGAGAAATATGGAGAATGAGAGAATGAAAGTGGGAAGGAGATGATGAACCGACCTGGGGCATAACCGAATAGGATGTGCATAGAGAGTAGGAAAGACGTGAGGAAAAGCATGCCGCTGTGTTCATAACGGTCCCAGATTCACGGCTGCCTTCACTGGGAACTCAGCAGCTACACGGAGCACTATTATAGGAAATAGAAGGTGTGATTAAAGGAAGTAATTTTGTATACCAAATTACACGGGCATGCTCATCAGAGTAATCACGTTCCCTAAGATATACATGCACAACTTTAGACCAGAGCAATGCTGAAGATGCCTCAGAGCTTGTTGAGTCTCTTGTCAGTAGCCGTGACAGCCGTACTACTACAAGGTACTGTAGAGCGCAGGTTCGCTTATATTAACATGCGTGTATATTAACATGCTTATAATAACGGCTAACTTACGGACCAGTCTCCGTCTCCGTAAGTAACCGAGCTAACAATAAACCAAATCTCTACATATGTCACCGTAGAGTAAGCATGACAAAACACAGTCAATCTTGAAATTTCATCTGTAAGAAGTCTGGAGGCGCATTGCAATTCTCAGATAATTTGTGAAAATCAAATCAAGCCACACAGTGCAGTGTGAGTATTCCATGAACACCAGGGTACAGTGTACGGGTTGCATTGTGAGATTGGAAGCATATGCTAAATAATTTCGCCAACAAAATGACAGACCTACAAAACAAAGTATGTACTGTATATGGAATAGGGTATAGTTTCGGGCACAGCCAAAGAACTCGTTAAAATATGCATGAAAAAGGGTTTGGATTCCTTGTGTGACTATCTTTCTCTTTCTTCTGAATTGTCAGCTCAGCCTACAGCCACTTAACCGTGTCTGACACCTAACGCCGACGTGGGACGACAAGCGTGTGCAGAAATCTCTCAAACAGGATCCTAAAGACTATCAAGATGAGCAAAGCAAAGCAAAATAGGCGGCCATGACATTTCTGCTTGTCTTGAAGAGGTTGGTCTCCATAAGGGCAGATGGGTTGAGTGGTGGCAATTATTATTGCAGCTAAAGAGGATAAACACCCACTCCTCCATAGTTAACACCACCTGCCATCTTCC
This sequence comes from Tachysurus fulvidraco, assembly GCF_022655615.1. Taxonomy (NCBI): domain Eukaryota; kingdom Metazoa; phylum Chordata; class Actinopteri; order Siluriformes; family Bagridae; genus Tachysurus; species Tachysurus fulvidraco. The sequence continues at coordinate 36,809,167 of NC_062518.1, forward strand.
TAACCTGACCCCAATCTGACAAGTTGCTCTCAGGGAGGTAAGAGAGCTCTGAAGAGCCCAATGAGAGGTCCTCCAGGATAGACGATACGAGCTCCAAACAATCTGGATGTGAATGAGACTGGATGTGCATGTGATGCCAAGAGAGCCTCTGATTAGGCCAGAAATAATACTTTGTGGTTAACAAGTCACAAAGGACCAAACATTCAATATCATTTAAATCGTTTTTTTCTTTAGACAGGGAATTCTAGCATGGGTCGAGAAAGAGTCTGTTTAGCATGTGGTTATGGAAATCATCAGCCATATGGATCTTAAATAGGCATACATACACAGGCTGTTGCACTGGAAATCAGCCAGGTCAGAAAAAAAAACCTTGTTGTTGTTCTGACAGGAACGAAACTGATATATATCTGTGCTGGAGTAGTGTTTCAGGTGTGAATGTAATTCTTCTGACTGGGACTGAGCTGACCGGATTCCAATCACTACTGCTCTACCTGTGGTTTACACAGGGTTGTGACCTCTGTGTTTCAATCTACCGCTCATCCCCGTCACTAAATCTACCGATGAGAAAATGGAGAGGAGGTGGGGAGGAGCGAGGGGTGGAGGGTGAGAGAGGAAGAGCAATGGAAAAGGAACGAGGAAAATGGTTGACATGCAGAGAGAGTGAGAGAGAGATGGTGCCATATTGTCCTGCCCCACTAGCTCTTACAAACCTCATAAACAATTACAGAGCACAGCTAATTATTTTAATGGCCTTGTTCACCCCACTGGAAACAACCGCAAAGCAGAAGATGCTTGTAAATGTGATAAATTTATTCTAATCTACAAAGACACTGTGCTACTTATAATGAAACACTAAAACAGTTAACATGATTTGAAATAAACACTGGGTATCTGAAAGAAAGGATAACTGATGAACATATGCCATGTGTAATGACAACCTGTGATGAAAAAGCCATCATTTGTCATGCCATCTAAACACATCCAGTGATTCCCGACTTTAATATGTCGCTCCAAATATTACCATAATTAATCAACCTGCTACTGCTACTGCGTCGTTTTGGATGTCGCATTGTTTCCAAGACACAAATAAAGTTGTCCCTCAGCTCCTATATCGAATGAGCCCATGTTTAGCACAAAGATGTCATCGGATGCTCGATCGCTTCCTTTCAGGTGTCTTAACTGATTGATTGAAAAGGAAGAGTAATGAGACTAATTGGTCAGCGCTACTTGCCTGATCGATCCTTAACGATTGTCAGCAATTAATCAGCTGCAAATGTGTGACCAGTCCTGACTGCTCTCGTCTAATTCGTCATATCACAGCGCACAAGTGTAAAACGCTCATTTTTATATTAGACCCTTCTGTGTAATTGTGGACTAATATGACCATGACATAATACTTATCACTTCTACGTATCATCATAATAATCATACAATTGTCCTGGAACTGCTAATGAAAGTATAAGACCATGATGTAATTATAATACAGGCATCAGTATGCTAATGAATGCATATAATCCTAACATAATATAGACTTTAATGCTAATGACAGTGTACGATCATTAGCCTTTATAATATAGGCTTCAAAATGACATGACATAAGTATAATACAGGATGAAACATGCTAACGATGGTCTCAATGTCATCTGCACAGTGGGAAAAAAAATGGTCGCATCTTAAATATTGTTATTAGGTTTCAGTAAATGCCCAATACAATGACGTTTTAAATTCATCCTTCCATCCTATTTCTGTTGCTTTTATCCTACACGTAGTAGCAGGGAGCCTGGAGTAGGAGACTCGGAGCATAAGGCACGGGCACACTAAATACAATTTAGTGATCTTAGTCAGTCCACAATGCAGCTCTTTGGATTAGGGGTGGAAACTGGAGTAGTCAGAAGTAACCCCCAAAGCACAAGAAGAACACGCAGACGCTATACACATACACACAGGGTAAAGGCAAGAATCGATCCCCCAACCATGGAGGTGTGGGGCAAGCCACATTTGACCTCGAGCCATAAAAATGAGAGGTAATGAGTGATGTCATTTTGGAAATAGATTCTCATCATTAATTATTACAGTACTGATAGTACTATAGTGTATAGTGTATTTATGAGTAGCTTGTCTGTAGGACTCTCTCTCGCTCACACACACACACACACACACACACACACACACATGCACGCGCGCCCACATTTATAATATATTGCCTGTGACCCAAATATAACCATAATGCAGCCTTAAAGCTGCTAATGAGAATCTACAGCCATAACATAATTAAAGTATAGGCTGGGCTCCTCTAATTACACTATATTACCATAACATAACTGTAATAGAGGCCTCTATATGCTAATGTGAGTCTATGACCATAATAGAATTAAAACACAGGCTTCAGTATGCTAATGTAAGAATACTGTGCATGTGTTAATAAGTGAATGGATATCCCAATCTCTCTCTCTCTCTCTCTCTCTCTCTCTCTCTCTCTCTCTCTCTCTCTCTCTCTCTCTCTCTCTCTGCTAAGGCATTCATTTGGAAAGGTAGCTTGTCCCTTTCTTTTTCTTTTGCTTTCTCAGTAGGACAAAATTGACCGACCTGTCGTGTAACGTCACCCGTGTCAGGACTAAACTGCCCCGAGATCAGCATGTGCTGCTAAATGTTCATGTCATGCTGACTGCCTAAGATTTTACCTGTCCTCAAGTCATCATCAAAACATAAAAGCTACTTAATGGAGTCATTTTCCTCCTGCAACATGCCACAATCTGATTGTTTGTAAAGTGTATATTCATTTTCTAGAATAGCAGCTCTGACAATTGTGGCAAAAAAAAGGCAAATCACATCATTTAATCACATCTAATCTAATCTAATCTAATCAATGCACCAGTTCTAACATTCATTTCTATAGTTATCATCTTTACAGTAAGAATGAATGAGAATCTAATTGTTGATATTGTGAGTATATATTGTGAGGAGGTAGTTATTTCCATTAAAAGCTTGACTGTAAAATTCTTCTTGCGCACGAGTCTTACAGTATTAACGTCAGGAGACAGTAGTGCGGAGATGAATTTTTTATAGCAGCTATAAATGATGTGCTAGCAGGATCTAACTTATTTTAGGGATGTTTTATACAGTTAACATATCCACAAATCGACAGCAAGTGTAACGCGATGTAATTTAATAAATATTAATTGTTACTGGCAAATTAAATTGCTGAGGTGTAAGAGGAATAAGATACTTTAAATCTTTTGGTTGGATAACAGTAAGTTACTTTGTCGGGCAGCAACACACCACCACATTATGGATTATTTTACACACAGGTTGTTGCAGCGTATTTAGTGTCGTATACAATCAGGTCACTACACTTCGACTGGATCAGCTCTACTTCACTGCAATACTCTCTTGCAGGGATCATCAAATCCTGCAAGGCTGGGGCTGTACCACTGCTGGGCAATTTCCCTGCTCTAAACACACCTGCTAAGGTTGATAATTAACTGGTTAGTAGAATCTGGCATCAGTTGAACAGGAAAATCTTCAAACTGTGTTGTACTCTCACCGTCCAGAATGACAACTGACGACCCCTGGTGTACAGAGAAGCAGGTAAGAATGACAAGTTTTCTCTCAAAATGCTATGAAATCAGCAAATCAGCGAAACAACCAGTTTCTTCAGGATTTTGTCAGGATTTTTGCAATTGTAGAAATGAACACAAAATCAAGCAAATTGCACGATATTCATAAGAGTGTGATATTTCTCAAAACCGACAGATCCACAGATTTTTCACCAATCCGACACGTCGATTCGATTCCTGTGCGGCAAACGTGAGTACTTCTATCCTAGAAAGTAACTGTCTATGTGTCTTCACTGATAGTAGTTTACAAGAAGGATCTTAATCTTGTAATATCACCGATTCCCATCGAAAAAACACAAAAAACCTGCAAGTTTAAAATTTTGGATAAAAAAAAGCTGCAAAAAAATCAAGCATTTCTGGCCACAACAAATACAACAAAAAAAACCTCCTAAACATGTTACATTCATGCACAGAACAGAATGATTTTGCATTACGAGATATTTCATAACTTGCTGAGTAATAAAAACTGATAAGTCAGTGAACTAGAGTAAGCTGATGCTTTCGGGCAAAGGCAAGAATGTCACCACTCACTGCAAAGATTGCCTGTTGGGGATCTAACAGAGCATAACCCTTTCAAGTGGGAGCTCCCATGTGAACACAAGTTCAGATCTGATGCCTGCTACATCGCTGTGCCGTGTGCTCTGTCAGGCCACAGTTAAAAATCTGCTTTAACTAAAGACTGACGTCAGGTTAGTGAAGCCTGCAGTACAGCTGTGAACGGAGCAGCAACATTAACTCTGCAGTTCAATCACAGTCTATAGTCTATGTATGTGTGCTGCAGTCATGACTCTGTGCTCACTACTGAGCTATTTCGGAGTCCAAGGTCAAGCCTGAGTGGGCTATAAACCCGAGGGACGACTGCCTGTGGCAAAGTTAAATGGGACTGGAATGAAAAAAGACGATGTTGATGAACTTTGCCAGCTCTTGTAACTACCGATGGCTATGAATTCTTTCCAGTGATCAATCATAAATGACCGCAAGTGTCAGAAAGCGGATTTCTTCACATCTGATCAGAGCAGAGAGATGGCGGGTTGGGACACAACCTGTTTCTTTTCTCTTAAGTTCACTTTATATTCCTTCCTCACATTTCCTCTTTTACGGCAATGCTCTCTGGTCTTCTATTCTGAATTCTTTCCTCTCTTAAGCTTTCGTAACCTTAAAAAAACCCCAGCCATAAGTCTCTCTCTCTCTCTCTCTCTCTCTCTCTCTCTCTCTCTCTCTCTCTCTCTCTCTCTCTCTCTCTCTATGTGAGGATCTCTGGACAAGTCATAGCAAGAGAATATATAATCCTCTCCTCCCACCACTGCATTTACCTTCATCCTCTAAGAGCTTTAACCAATTCTCCACAGCCCACAATCCTGCCATATGCTGGCTCTATCTAAATTACTCTTATACATTATACTTCATCACCCAGGGAAATTTACTTCCTTAAATCCCACGTGACTAATGTAGGTACCGCTATTCTTTCAAAATTAGTCTTAAATATCCTTTCGCCAGGGGTGCAGTGTGGTGCAGTGCCTCCCCATGGCAAAGTGAGATTTATTTGAAATAAATGCACCCAATGTTTCACTCTAATTCTGGGTGATTGCTTAATTTGTGGAATTAAAGGACTGCAATATACTGTTTAATTTCCCCATCATGAACTGCTGAAACTAGGAGTTTTTTTTTTATTTATTTATTTATTTATTTATTTATTTATTTATTTATTTATTTATTTATTTGGGGGGGGGGGGTTGCAGTTCTAACACTTTTGCAATGACGTGTCATTTAGTTGAACAGAGACTAATCTACATAACGATTTGTCTAGTGACGGCAGCGGATCTATTTTGAGACACACAGCAGGTTCGTATGAAATGACGTCAAACCCTGAAATGTGAGACGACGATACAAGTCTGATGGCTCTCTCGCCTCGCACTCATGAGAATGAGACTATGATCCTGTCACATTTTAATAAGTGTTGTGTGCTTCTCGTACGACAACTGATGATGAGCACTGTTTAATAAGAATATTTTCAGCTTGGGTTGCATGTGTTATCTCACATATTAAGAAGAAGAAAAAAAGCTGTTTATTGGTGCAGGAATTTGGTACAAGTTTGTCCTTGAACATTTTCATTTGTGTTAATGGATTCCATGGCCTCTTTTACCCCTCTGTGTCCCAGTCAAATAAATGCTGACTTCTTTAGTGGACCGAGAGCTTCTGTTGAGTGTTCAGCCACTTAGTGTCATAGAACAAACTACAGAAATGTTGCACATGTTCACAGAATATTAAAGTTTTAACATTTCCTTTCGCACACAGAAGCTTGTGTGTGCTGTAGGCTCGAACAGTAATTAGAATATTCCCCATCAATAAAATATGACTTGAGGGAGTGCAACATACAAAGATTTTGCCTTATAGGGGAATTTAAAATAAGGATTTATTTTTTAATAGTATTCGCAGAACCAGTTTCACAACCAGCAAGAGTAATGCGAATGATTCCCTTTAAGCACTTCACATATCACAAGGTAACATTTGGTGGGGGTTTAGGGGGGGGGGGGGGGGTTAAGTGCATCGTCACACACATTAAAGCCTTGTGTGTGTTGCTTGTGTGCGTGTTGCTTGTGTGTGTGTGTGTGTGTGTGTGTGTGTGTGTGTGTGTGTGTGTGTGTGTGTGTGTGTGTGTGTGTGTGTGTGTGTGTGTGTGTGTGTGTGTGTGTGTGTGTGTGTGTGTGTGTGTGTGTGTGTGTGTAGGTTTAGAGATAGAGAAATAGAGCACATCTGGCCCCTGAATGGCTGGGTTATCTAAAGCTTATGATGCATTGTTTTGCTTCCACTTGTCCACCTGTGGGCAAAAATATTCCTCTTCCTCTCTCTCTCCCTCTCTCTCGCTCGCTCTCTCTGTCTCTTTCTCTCTCTATCTCTCTCTCTCTCTCTCTCTCTCTCTCTCTCTCTCTCTCTCTCACTCTGTCTCTCTCTCTTTATTATTTTCTTCAGCATGTGTAAGTGTGACGGTTAAAGGGGCCACAGAAACGGCAATGCAATCTAATCAGATTAGAAAATCAGCTGAAGTCAATCTGTGTATGAATGTGTTGATCTCTGTGTGCATGCATCAATGTAAATGAGTGAAAGCGAAGAGAGTTCATGCAAATAATGAGCTACTTAATTGATTTTTTTTTAATGTAATATATCTCAATTTTTCTTATTTCATGAGTGGCAGGTGAATTTATGAAAAATTGCTGCCATTCAATCTGCAGGTGTATAATCATGCTCTTGTCCCCAGCGCTCATTTTCTATGAGGTGCTCAGCTTCCTGTGACAGCGAAAATGATGGCTGTATCTTATCACACTTTTGACACAGTCGAATGCTTTAAAAGCATTTGAGCATCTGTAAAGGTGTGTGTGTGTGTTTGGGGGTAATGCAACTTGTGTTTGTAGCTGTTTAGTGCTCCAAATATCAGGCCAGTGGTCGTGGCCTTATCTGAAAGGGTTATTTGAGTGTGTTTTTTGCTTGTTTTCCTTCCTGATGAGGTAGAAATGCTAATATTTTTAGTATATTCTGATTCTGGAATTTTCTCATTTCAGTTCATACAGTAATTGGTCTCAACTAAAATTCACATGTGGTTGTTTTAATGCTCGATCAGCAATTTTTTTTTTTTTTTTTTGATATTTTCCAACAAATTTATTTAGTTCCATTATACAAATATATTAAAATAATACCATAGCTCCATGATCTATTTGGTCTACTCATCATCTCATGTCACACGGATGCCCTGTAATCATTTCTGCCAAGCTTTCTTGGGAATGGATTTCAGCTCATACTCATATTTATATTATTTTTATATGTCTTGCATGTTTATTCATTATATCCTCTCCTCTCCAAATGGGTTTTCAGATTAATATAAGCATTTGTTCTTGACCTTGTGAATCAGTACGAGAATATATTTATTGCTAAAGACTTCAGAGCACTTTGATGTAAAGCTGCCAGATGCCATAAATGTAAATTTATTCTCTATATTTATATCCACTTAGAACACATTATGTGCAGTCCAAATAATGTATTCCTATTCGGTTAAATCCCAAGGTTTACTGTGTGTGTGTGTGTGTGTGTGTGTGTGTGTGTGTGTGTGTGTGTGTGTGTGTGTTTCACAGTATAGCACCACAATTGTTTCTTTAGCAGCATGCTGTATGAATGAAAGATTGTTTGTTTGTTCATGTATGTACTCGTACAAGATCAGTTGGTGCTAATATTTGTGTGTGTGTGTGTGTGTGTGTGTGTGTGTGTGTGTGTGTGTGTGCGTGCGTGCGTGCGTGCGTGCATGTGTGTGTGTGTGTGTGTGTGTGTGTGTGTGTGTGTGTGTGTGTGTGTGTGTGTGTGTGTGTGTGTCTACATACTCAAGCACTTTTTCCCTCTTTTGCATATCTTAACATTTTTATCTTGCTTTCTCATTTTTCTTAATCAAAGCACATGGCTGTTTATTTTTAGAAAGGTGTGCTGATATTGAGTATAATAAGATACACAACTCATACAGTAATGCTGCCACATACACTCACTCCATCACTGACACACAGCCTGACGCACAACACATGAGCTATGAGATTCCTGCCAGTTCACACAGTCCCTTATGCTGACGGCAGATTGGATAGGGACGTGACCAAAACTACAGTATGCTGAATGTATTCCGGTACAAAGAGAGAGAGAGAGAGAGAGAGAGAAAGCATATGTGTGTGTAAGTGTGCATCCAGGAGTAGCTCTTTCTTGCTCCTCTCAGCAGTCCAGTCATAAAGGGAAAGAGGGGCCTAAACTGGCCTCATTATACAATGAGGGAGAACAACAGCAAAGCAGAAGCAACTCTCCAGACACTTCATGCAGCAAGATGTGAGAGTCGGAGAAAAACAGGCAGAAAGTGTGGCTCTTCTCCACATGTCCTGTAGAGAGAGAGTTTGCGAGCTGTCTGAGGTGTCAGGCTGTGTGGTGACTCTGGGCTGTAGTATAAGGCAGGAGGGTGACACCATGTTCAGTGACCTTTAGATCTGTTCTCTATCTGCCACCTCGGTGATGCTGGTAGCAATAATACCGACGGTGTGGATCGATACCAAATTGAAGCAAATTAATTAACTATTAACACAAATCCCAAATTGTGATATTTTGCTTAACACCAATCCAATGACACTGTCATAATAATAAACAAACAGCATGTACTATTTAATTCAAAATGACACCAAACAAGTGCTCAGGATGAGTATGAGCAAAAATGGTGGATTGCCTGTGTGTGTAGCTAAATATTTACATATAGTTGTTTTGACGTTTTGTTAGGTTTAATGTTTGATATTATATTTATGATATTATCCATTTTCTGTTCCACTTATACTAAACAGGGTCCCAGGAACCTGGATCTTATCCCAGGGGGCTCAAGGAACAAGGAAGGTGACACCCTGGATATGGTGCCAACCCAATTACACACTTCAGACAAGTTAGCGATGCCAAAGAACAGAGAGAGCATGCAAACTCCACACACACATGGAAGAAGCTAGAATGAAACCCCCTAGACTGGAGGTGTAAGTATGCTAACCACCAAGCCATTGAGCCCCCCATATTTATGATATCATACTCAAGTACTCAAATTGCATGAGATTTAATGTTAAACTGTTAATACCCATATTGGAAACGCAAAAACCAGGTATTGTGCCATTTTTCCTTTTTATATATATTTATATTAACAATTGTGAAATGCCTACAAAACAAAGTAATTCCTGATCTTACAGACGTTCACTGCTCTCTTTCTTCTCTCTAGTGAAGTTAGAGAATGAGAAATCACAAAGCCCACAAAGATACTGTGAATCCACAAAGTTCTCTGTCCTGAACTTTTCTGTCTTAAAAGCCTTAATCTTTGACTGCAACAAAGCAAAAAAGGTCTCACAGAAAGCTTCACCATATCAGCAAACACACGTTTTAAAAATAAATAAAATTTAGGTGAAGTGTCTGCCATGCATGTGTTAGGACTCAGCCCGGACTTTGGCCATGTGCGTTTTGTTTATGTTCCTCGTCACGTGTCTGCCCCGCCTTTGTCTGCTCCTCCCGTTTCCACACATCTGTTTCCCATTGTCATTATCATTGTCTGTCTATGTAACTGTGCCACGTTGCCTTGTGCAGCGCGGAATCTACTGTTGTTTTGTCCTGTCTTTAGTCCGTGTCATGTTTCGTGTCCTTTTGTTATTAAACCTCGTTTATTTTTGCTATCCTGCATTTGGGTCTGTTTTATCCCGCGTTCGTGACAGCATGGTACTGTGTAACATGTTACTATAGAAACAATAATATGTTAGAACCAGGGCATTAATAAATACCTCACAGCCAAAATTGAATTGCGATCCAATCTGTGCTCATATAAAAACTTATTTATCACCTTCTGAGCAAGTGCTGTAGTGTAAATAAATTATCGGATAATATCGGATCAGCAAATTTTGCATCCTAAGAAATGAAAAAAAAAGCTCTGCAGTCCTCTAGGTTCTTTAAATATTCACATATGAAAACAAATGCAGTGGACCACAAACATCCAACCAATCAGCAATCTCCTCCAGCACCAGCATTGGGGCAGCGCTTGTGCATGTGACTTGGAAAGGAAAGACTGAGAGTCTGTATTTGTTTGGTATGTGAGTTTTAAATCCACTCGCTTCAACCAATTTGTGCCAAGATTGCTGACTACACCTTCACTACATGCCACAAGGGAAATAGAATGGGATCAACATGCATTCTTCATTAGGCATGCCCACACATATTAGATCTCACAAACACACACATACACACACACACACTTACATTTTAAAACCATCTACTCGCTGTCTAATCTTCCACTGGCTTTTTTCTTCAGTAATCAACAAGTGTACGTGTATTATTCAGAACCACTAAAAGACAGGGTATGACTCAACTGCAGACACCCTCGAAAATCTCTTGCATTTTTGATCAGTGACGCTATAACAAAAGCCCATATATCACCATGAAAACTGCCGATAAGCAACATTATTAGAGAAGAAAGGCACCATAGCCTTTGAGGGAAAATGATCTTTTGTACAAAGTGTGTAGAACTATAGCTGGAAGGAGCTGTGGAATAATCGAGGTGCTAGACGCAGTTTGTCTGCTACTAATGTGTTTATTGAGTCAGACTCATTTATTCCCAGCGTAATGTCTTTGTACGAGATGGGAAACTGAGGCAGGAAAGTGTAGCCGAAGTGCAGTACCATAGCTATCTCCAGGCGAGCTCATGCGATTTTCACAACCTGATAATCAAGCATCGAGATTCTACCTTTTTCACTTTGGTCATCTTTCTTATTTTGGGTTTGGCAGGAGCACTGGAGTTATAGTGCAGGGAACTGAGCACTGAAAACCAAGTGTGTAGTCCAGACCTATTCGGATTGGACTAGTTTTAGATGAGGTAATGAAATTGTTATCATTGGAGTATATCTGGGATTTCAGTCTTCTCACATCAGTCCTCCCTTATCCTCTGCGAATCAATCATATGTCTGAAATTCCTATCCTGTAAGAACAGTATGAGATACTCTTATATGATTATAGCACTACTATAAATCAGAATCTCTCCCTTTTTTGATCCACCTTTTTCTGGAAATAGTGATCTATTTAAAAACATAACCTGCACCCTAAGGCACAGAAGTTGCTGGATGTCAGATGGGGTTGGACTGAGTTTATAAGTGTATGTGTATGTGAGGGAGATTCAGATAAAATTTTAATGCAACGTGGCCTGGTCAAAGTTTTGGATTCATTTGGGAGGAGATCAAGCTCAGAGTGCATTCTCAGCTTTCAATAGCAATCAAAATGCCCTAGTTTAATAGCATTAGAAACACAGAAAGAAAGAGACAGAGAGAGAGAGAGAGAGAGAGAGAGAGAGAGAGAGAGAGAGAGAGAGAGAGAGAGAGAGAGAGAGAGAGAGAGAGAGAGAGGCAGGAAGGCAAACAGCAATGTCAAAGGGAGGTATGTAAAAGGTTGGGGCTAATGAATGTTGTGCTTTAACAGGGACATGGCTGCCTCGCTTTGGACCTTTTTAAATCACAGCACAGATGAACAATGCCGCTAGCCCTTAATGATGACATGTCGTGGTTTAAAGTACGTGAAGGGGGGATCGTCTTTTTCAGGCCCTCACTGTCAAGCTGAAGGAAGTGCCACAGAGAAGGGGGAAGGACCGAGACAGAAAGGGTGGAAGGCTTCGCTGGCGTTTCTCAGGAGGCTTAATTTACAAGACTGCTGATCAATGGGTTAATTAAGGAGAGAGAAGTCTGGCTGCGATGGGAAAGATGGAAGGGAAAGGGGAGTTGGTTAAAAAGAAAAAAAATAGCTTGAAGCCTTGCTGTGCTGAAAAGAACTGACCTTCATCTGCTCAAACTATACAGTCATATACGTTGTAAGCATTAACTACCTTTGTAATGTCACGTGCACTTGACAAAGCATTATAAAGAATCGGTGTGACTTCGATATGATTCATCATTATGCCAAAGGTTTGAGACATTGCTGGTAATGTATTTTTCTACTGGTGTGTAAGTAGAAGTACTTTATAATGCAAGATTTAAGTAAGACTTTTAACAGCTTGTGTGAGTCTGAGAGAATAAGTGTGTGTGTGTGTGTGTGTGTGTGTGTGTGTGTGTGTGTGTGTGTGTGTGTGTGTGTGTGTGTGTGTGTGTGTGTGTGTGTGTGTGAGAGAGAGAGAGAGAGAGAGAGAGAGAGAGAGAGAGAGAGAGAGAGAGAGAGAAAGGGAGAGAAAGATCATGCTTCAGTCTATCCCTGCAGCTCAGAAGCAAAAGCAAAATAAATGAATTCATGTACGGATGAGGCGTCTCCGCCTGGGTGGCTCTACACGTCCTGAGGCTGGACAAGAGGCATGTTTTCCAGTTAAGAACTCATCATTGTCCTTTAAAATGTGTTATTGCCTTCCCCAGGGAGAAAAAAGAATAAGAAAGACGAGAAGAGGAAAGCATGCTGACTCGATGCTCCATGCTTACTACTCTTTCTCATTTTCTTTCACATTTTTCAACTCATTTTTTAAAAGCAATCCCTCGAGATGAAGAAAAATGCTGTACGCGATTTTAGCAGTTCTTTCTAACATCTGCTAGATTTTGCCACCAAAAGAGTCAAACTGCTGCTTTAAATCCAGTGTCCTCCATCTGAACTTCTTTTGAATTTCACGCAGCGAATCAGCATTGTTTAAGCAACCAAATGAGATGAGTGAGTGAGTGAGTGAGATATAAATCTAGATATGATGGAAAGATTGGGCTATTCTTGATGGTGTAGCTTTTGCTTATTAGTTATATTTCATATATAGTTATACAATATACTATTTTTAAGCATTGTGGAAAACACAGTAAAAGCAGGCAGCCTTGCCAGGAATTATGCCGCATTCGATTTAACTCGGAAGCTTGAACTCGGACTTACATTTCAAGCTTTCTTCTTTTAAGCTCCAAAGTAGGTAGGAAAACATGTGGAACAACATGGCCAGCTCCGTTTAATTGTGTGTATTATTAGCAACAAGCTAACCAGCTAGCATTAGAGATGATGTGTTTATTGCGTATTTACTTTCTCTCTAAACAGCAAACTGTACTGTAACGTAGACTTAATAAACTAACGTGTCTCTGTTGATTTTAAAGTACAGTAAATAGATTGAAATGTTTGAAATTCATTCTAAATAGTGAAGAAATTCTTCTGATGGTGTGTGCAGTCATGTGGATTTTATGTCATGTGCTAAACTAAGACCTGAGACTCGTGGGTTCTCGAGTAACATCTCATGTTTCAACAAATCTCTGTTTCATTTCCTTTATTCTAGTAAAAGGTCGGAAATCACGAGCTAGTACGGAATGCAGTTTTAATTTCATCATCACATGATCTGTACAATTAAAATGAAAACTACTGAAGTGTCAATTAATTACGATCAATTACAATCAAAGCTGCTCTCAGTGAATCAGTCACCATAATTACACTCTGGATTACTGTTTAACTGCAATAATAACAATTACAAAGTATTTTAAACAACACGTGTAAAAACATAAATTTTTGAAAAACGTGCAATATTACCTGTGTGCAATATGTCTGTTAGCGTAACTACTTACTCGTGGTCTGTTTTTTCTTCTCTGTATTTATACATTGTGTTGTGTATATACTGTATATTTTTATTATTATATACTGTACTGCACATTTTGTCTCTATTCTTTTATATATTTGCATCTATTTTTAGCGAATAAAGGTATATCTTATTAGGGCCCGAGCACCGCCCAACAGGAAGTCAGCCATTTTGGATTGTTTTATAAGTGCATGCGGTGAACTTTTAAATATTCCTCATAGGGAATTTCTGAACATGATGCCGAGACGTTGCACTTGCTAAATTCCGAAGGGATTTTTGATATCTCGAACGGTGCTGCCATGGCGAGGTGACTAAATTATGGCGAATTCAGAGAAACAGGAAGTGTCTTCTATCTAAGCCAAAAAATGTCTTATTGTGATGACACGTGGTGTGTATGTTCGGCCAAGGATTCTGATCGCATCGATGGGCCCCAGGAAGTGTGTCAGTCACAAAGGTGCATTTTTTCACAGCTGCATGCAATGAACTTTTAAATACTCCTCCTAGAGGATTCATGCGATTGAATCTAATGCGAAATTGCGAACGGATTTTTGATATCTCAAACACAGTTGCCATGGTATCGTGTCAAAGTTTACTTTTATTTCAGGCATATTTAAGGCTTTTGGCGTGCTTAGATTAACTTGAAATTTGACACAGACATCACATTTGTCGGCTGTTAAGTGTGGACAAAAAGGTCAGACAAAGGTGTGTCTCTTAAGTGGCTCATTAGCACCCCCGTTTGTCTAAAATGTGGGGTTTCATTTACCTACAGTCCCCAAATGGGTCAGTAACAACATAAAATAGTCCACTGATATTTACCCACTTCATGCACTTGCCCACCGTGCATTGTTTTCTGGGAGGCACCGTATAGCCATAAAAAAATGTGCGAGGGCCCGCCATCGCTGCTTGCAGCTATATTCTTATATTAAACTTATTAGTTTCACTGAAAATTATTAAAACAACCGTAAGGTAGAAACAGCCTTACATGAAACTCCCAGTTCTTTTTTTTTTTTTTTACATTTACGGCATTTAGCAGACAGCCTTATCCAGAGTGACTTACAACTGAGCAACTGAGACTTAAGTGCCTTGCTCAGGGGCCCAGCAGTGGCAGCTTGGTGGACCTGGGGTTCAAACCCATGACCTTCCAATCAGTAGCCCAACACCTTAACCACTGAGCTACTGCATTTGGATGGCTTGCAGCTTTCAAATGTAAATAATCCTGAATGGCTCAGCTGGTGCTTGTGATTAAGCATAACAAGTGAGACATTAGTTTGCTGTCTGGGGTGGTTAAGTATGGTGAAACTGTAATTTGATGTCATTGACCTTTCATTAAAATCATTACATTGCAATTACTATAGAAAACAATGTTATCTGACACATAGTATATAAATAACTATGTCGTACAGTATGTGTCACATGAGGGAGTAACCAACCACTCACAAATAAACATCTAACCTTGCATTTTGATGAACTGTCTCTGAGTAAAGGTTGCATTAGCTAATAAGGTCCTCACAAATTACACTAAAAGCATTAATTGCAAAGAAATTCTAACATTATTCATACTTTAAACATGCATGTTGTGTGTGCACAAGACCTACATTATCCTAATTAAAAGCAATCACAGATTTATGTTCCTAGGGATTTAGAAAAAAAATAATTAACCGCACGTTTTAAAGAGAAATTTCATCTTCATACCAAGGGACTGTAGAAAGTTTCTCCCTTCCAGGCTTTTCTTTCTTTCTTTCTTTCTTTATTTCTTTCTTTCTTTCTTTCTTTCTTTCTTTCTTTCTTTCTTTCCTACTTTTTTTTTCTCTCTGCCTCAGGCTGTTGTGTAATTTAACTCTGCACAGCATCAGCATGCTTTTAACCACATTTCGGAGCTACAGAATTACAGTACAGCATTGCTGTTTACATCCTGTAGCATAACTGTTGTACTGGGCACTTACTTTATAATACTCAAGGATGAACAACTATCCTAGCCAGCAGTGGAAAACTTATTTATAGCCTAGCACTACAAATCTCCTTAAAAGTGTCTTGCTCAATATCCTTTAATTCACATATGCTTTTATTGAAGTTGTACCACTGCACTACAAGCAATATTTCACACACTAGGATGTAAAGATCCACCGATTTGAATTGGTGTTCTGGATTCTTTGCTGCCTTTAGGGGTTCAAAACAGCATTTATTTGAGAATAAACTATAATGCAATGATGATGCAAATCAACACTCTCTGTGTCTGTTAAAATATGATACCATACTGTAGCTTATTACTATTAAAAATTCCAGAGTTTCTATGAAACACATCATGTGATTTGTATAACAAAAATCATGGCCATTTATTTTTACTAAATTGCTCTAAAGTGTCTTTCAAAATCTCTCCAACTCACAGCCCATTTTCACTCAGACCAGCTGTTACACATTAATATTTATAAGCTGACCCTCCTTAATGTTCCATCCATCCATTTTCTGAATCACTTTTCCTACAGAGGCTCACAGGGAGCCTGGAGTCTATCCCAGGGACCTCCGGGGACACACTGTACCGGGCCAACCCATTCTCACAGTATGGACCATTTTACCTACATTCAATGGCTTTAGAGGAAACTGGGATACAAGTGGAAACTCCTGAAGCATGGGTAGAGGTAGGAATCAAACCCCAACCTTGGGGGTGTGAGGTAAACCTGCTTACCCACTAAACCACCATTTCCACAAGCACATATTCATTAATCAGACTCATTAGTAAACAAGTTCCAAAACCCAACATAGACAAAGAATATGCATATACAGTATGGAAGTCCAGAAAGGCAATATGGTATCTTTCTTTTTGTTTCTTCTGATCCCAATATAACAAGTTGTTTTCTAGAGATCATGAATTATTTTCTTTTCAGAGGACATTATTGCATTATTAGGCATACATACTGTGCTATGCATCATGGATGAGCGCCTCCGTTTTTACTTTAACGAGGGAGAGTGTGCTTTTACAGGAAACCGCTGATACAGTGCTAGAGTTGTGGCCTTACAGCTCTGTGGTCATGAGTTTGATCTTGAGTTTATGAGGCTGTGTGGAGTTCCATTATATTATATTATATTTCCCAAATGCCTAATAATATTTTTTGACATATGAGAAAAATAAGTTCTGATGTCAAGAAAACAACATTTGTTATCAAGAGATCACAAAGAAAGTAATGATCATAAAGAAAAAAAAATTAATTATTACTATTATTACCATAAAAAAGAATTAATGTCTTACCTTGTATACACACACTTTATATCACACAGGCACATATCTTATATACACAAAAAAAGTCTGCAAGAAGTCTCAGTGTAGCTAGATAATAGTCCAGTAAATCAGACACCAAATAGAGAAATTTGTGTTTTGTAACTTCTTGTTAAAAACCTTCTGCTAGACCTTTCAAATTCAAATTTATTCGTATAGCGCTTTTAACAATTGACATAGTCTCAAAGCAGCTTTACAGAACATAAACATGAAACAGAAGGTTATTATAAAGGTTAATATAATACAAAAATTCAAGACTAATATTAGATATATTTAAATGTGTTTGTATTTATCCCCAACGAGCAAGTCTGAGGTGACTCAGGTGACTGTGGCAAGGAAAAACTCCCTTGGATGGTAAAGGAAGTAACCTTGAGAAGAATCAGACTCAAAGGGGAACCTCATCCTCATTTGGTTGACACTGGAGGTGTGAAAATATACATTCTGGCAGTATGTCTTCAAAGACCATTCTGTAGTTGGCATCTCCTCTTAGTATGTCCGAATACTTCATGAAGCAGAGTCCAACTGGAGCTGGTAAATCTCTAGATGCCTCAGGATCCTCAAATCACAGGTTCTAATCTTTGTTTAGATGTGTTTAGACTGTGTCTTCTCATTGTTGTCCTTAGAGAAACATGCTAAGTAAAGAAGTTGGATGAAAGATGAAGGATTGTTGTGCTACCTGTATATTTGCGCCTGTTCAAGCTTGACCTCACAGCGAAGTATGTATTTAACTTCCACTGAGCCACAGTCACTTGCATTATATAACATTACCTTTTCTACTGCTTCTACTAGATGTATTCATAATGCATACTGTACAAGCAATGTAGAATATATTGTCATGGGATATGTCTATGTGTGGAGAGCCTTGAAATCCTAACAGATGTTCAGCTGTGGCTGAATTTATGGAAAGCAGACATATATATATTGTGTTTGGCTAAAATTGTTTTTTTTCCTGACCATAACAAATTTCATCAAAATGATCTTTAAACATCTAGAAACATTATCAAATGGACTTTTAATTCTATTCGTTCTTTCACTTTATCCTCATTCATTCCAGAGTGTGCCCGTCAGCAGTTACAATCAGAACAATCCTAATGGGAGGTTATTAGGCTTCCCACACAGGGCCAAAGACTGCCGTTTAACAAATGAGTATGTGAAGTAAAATAGCATTGAGAAATGAGCTCTCCGGACAACTAGCACACTAATCAGCTAAAACATCTTAATATATCCAAATTCTCAGATTCACTCAATCTAGCTTTTATCAGCTGTGTACTAACTGAGTTCATATTATAGCGCAGGGACACAGTATATGGACTGGTCTCTATGACTAGCACCATCTCCAGGAAGATCAAAATCAATTATAAGGTCTTTGTTAGTGCAGACATGTTCCTTATTATAAGGCACATAACAGAAACCACAAAGGAGGCGTGGTCTCTTGTGTCTGGCGGTCCCACAAAGGGAACTATGTTTGATGTGCCTATCAGCCTCAGTGAAAGAGTGTCTATGAGTCTTAGTAAAGGAACTGTGGTCTCTTTGCCTGTCAGTCCAATTATAGAAGCTGTGAAAGAAGACCAATTCTCAGAGCTAACATTTGTGATTGCATTACACCGATAAGCCATAATATTAAAACTACTTGCCTATTGTTGTGTAGCTTCCCTTGTGCAGCAAAAATATCTCTGATCCATCAAGGCATGGACTCCACAAGACCTTTGTATGTGTGATCCTTTAAGCCTGTAAGTTGTGAGGTGTATGTATCAAATTTCTTTGTCCAACACATCCCACAAATGCGCAATTGATTGAATTCTGTGAGGCCAAGTCAACACCTTGAACTCTTTCTCATTTTCCTCAAACCATACAAGAACAGATTTTGCAGTGTGGCAGGGTGTATAATTCTGTCGAAAGATGCCATTAAGGAATACTGCTGGCATGAACTGTTGTACTTGGTCTAAAACAATGTAGTAGTGTAGTAGGTGGTACAGTACATGTCAAAGTAATATCCAAATTAATGCCAGTAATGAACATTGCCCAGGTTTTTATGTTATAGCTGAACAGTATATAATCCTATCATACTACAATATATTTTCTATCACTATAACAACTGGAATGTATTGTTTCGAATTGTTTAAATCAGCTTCATACATAAATCAATCATTCATACTAAACTGGACAGAAAATGACACCAAAGGTTTTGTTTTCCAAGCATTCTTTTAGTTATTTTTACTAGTCTTATCTAAGTCATTTTGGCACAGGGCTGATGGTTTCAGTGCTTATTATAACAGCAGCAGTGACAATCATCACTACTGCTGTGCAGAAATAGGACGGAAAAACAAGTGACACTTCAGATTTGGCCCGTCTTCATCACCGTCATACTGCTCACCATCTTATCTGTCCCTCTTTCCATGCCTCTAACAGGTGTGTCCTCATTTGATGAAAGACTACATCACATGAGGAAGACAGTGAAGTGCTAACTCCCGCTGTTTACGTGAGTGCGAGAATGGAAGAGAGTGCTAATTGAGCATCAGAAAATTGGGGTTAAATTCTTCTTTTGAAGACGAGATCGCAAGTTATGTGCCAAAGCAGGCGAGGGATGACTGCAGTGTGTGATCTGGAAAAAGTGGCCTTGCAGTGCCAGAGGGCTTCGCCAATCAGCTCACCAGTGCCAGGAGTGCACTGCTGCTCAGCCGTTCCCCGCTGTTCCCGCTGTGCCCATTAGCCATCGTAACCTACATATCCAGTCAGCCAAGAAAGCAAGAAGCACTCTAGAGGCACGCGTTGCTCTAACTCTTGTCTTACTATCTTTCAGTTTTCCTCTGAAATACAAATTAGACCAGGTAAATAGATGTCCACCTCCGTAACTTCTTAAATAAAAGCTGTCATCATGCCTGTGAGACAGTTAGCTATAACAGAGTAAGTGTGTACATGCGTTTATGAGTGCAAAAATGAGGCACAAAGATAAAACGTTCAACACTTCATTAGTCTCCATCCCAGCCGGTCTGTGACGGGCACCTGTGACCTTCCCTGGCCATTATGCAGCTGATAGTGATGGCCATCTCCTCACTGATAGCTGCTATTAAACATTAACATTCAGACAAGGACATAGACAAAGGCAGCCACCCATATCCCCCTCATACAGCACCATCATCGCACTGCAGTCCAGACCACCGGATTACACGGCAAAAGGAAGTGCACATAGAGGGAAAGAAGAACAAGGAGGAGCAATCACAGGAACAAAAAGGAGATGAAAATTAAGCTACCTATGGTGGTAAAAGATAAAAAAAAATAATAAATCAGCTGAACTGCTGGGTAATGACATGCTGATGGTATAAACTGTTCCATTTTTTTACTAGGGACTGGTCATTTTTTTTTAAATGAGTATGATCATTCATAACCAGCAGGCTTAAAGGCTTTCCTGGGTGTCTGGGATTCTAAATATATAATAGTTAAACAGGTGGGAAGGGTTTAATGAGCTAACATACACTTTACCCTTTAACACATGGATATAATGCTAATATTATGGAAGAACCTGCATGACCTGAACCATTGTAGTCAATTTAGTTCAGCATCAGTGGCACTTATTTTTTAAGTTAATCGCTGCATGTACAGTACATGTTATATTGAAATGCACAAATATTCCTAGTTGCCATGATGGCATCAAAATTTATGGAATCAAAAGGCTAAAACAGGAAGCTGGATTCTAGGATCAAGTGACCTCTGTGTCATGCGTGAATGATGTAGATGAGTTATAATCAGGGTAGATCAGCCTGATACAATCAATAACATAATTAATAATGACGAGTTGTAGTGAAGAACCTGCTGATGACAGCTGGTGCTTGTTCAAATTGGTCAATGAAGGTCTGACTTTCCTAATGAGAAGGTTTTTTTGACTGATTGAAGGACTGGATGGATGTATATATGGATGGATGGGGAAAAAATCTGCATTTATGTATGCATGAAACACTCAGTTAGAATAGACAGATGGATAAATGAATGGATAGATAGATCAATGGATGGATGGATGGTGGGATAGAACACTGTCAAAGAATTATGTACATTAGGTAGGTAACCGATTGGCTCTATTGTACATTTTTTCCTAAGGATACAGGATATGTTAAACATACAAACACTGAAGGCCCAATTACTGTAAGTATTATATATTGTTTCTATACAATTACATTCCTTTACACTATAAACTACAAAAGATGCATCTGTGAGGGTTCCACTCCAGTGACATGTATTTGTACCTTAAAAGCCCAATTTGATACCTATTTTCCTAAGTGAACTGCACAATGAATAATACATAATCCCTAATGTTTCCACCAGCGCTTAATTAGAGTCGAAACAAGAGGAGCAGACTCATACTACAATCTCCATCATAATGTTGATATTTCAAATGTTTGTGGTGGGTCTCTCCTGCTCATTTAGATGCAAATGAAGAGATTTGCTTCTAGTCAGCACTTAGCATTGATGCTGTCCAGGTATTTTATGCCTAAAGCTAAAAATAATCTGAAGTCATCAATGAAGAACAGTATCATGTGTTGTTTTTTTTAATCCTCATCCTACAGACACCATTACAACACTAAGCCATCACAACTTATATATCTTACAACAATAGTACTGTTAAGTACAAATATGTTTTGGCAAAATGTCCTGCCCCAGATCCCTTAAACCATCACTAAACCATTATAAATGGTGTATAAGACTGACCTGTATGTTTGAACGTGGTTCTCTTTATAAGACATTTTTTATTCACTGAGTAATCAGATGCCTATCACTGATTTAGTACTCACTCTCACACAATCTATGTCTGAAGTCAACCGAGTCCCAGTCAGTTTCACAGCAGGCTTATACTGCGTGCGCATGTGTGTGTACGTGTGTGTGTGTGTGTGTGTGTGTGTGTGTGTGCGTGCGTGCGTGCATGTGTGCGTGCGTGCGTGCGTGCGTGTGTGTGTGTGCGTGTGTGTGTATATATATATATGTTCGCTTTCTTTTTCTTTCTTTGAACAATCTATGAGGTCTGTTTGTGTCTGTAGCTTGCTCACTGCCATGTGACGGTTTTTCACCAAATGAAGGACAGCGTGTTCTTTAAACTTCATCTAACCTTTAAATGAAAGCCTGTGAGGTACAGATAACAAAGAAACGCCTGACAAAATCACTCATAAGGAGGAATCAAAAGACTTTAAGTCCAGGACCTTCCTGCCATACACAC